>NW_006800046.1:861575-937392 GCF_000485575.1 Poecilia formosa | reverse complement strand
ACCATCATTGACTTGTGGTGAGAGAACAAACGAAATAATTTGAAGGGCCACAAATAGCCCCGGGGCCACACTTTAGATTATTACTGAAAAGCCCTTTTATTTTGATAACTTTATCACTAAGTCGAACGTTATATGAATTACACACAGATGGATGTTTGAATCCTGATGATTTTCTACTAACAGCTAGTGAAAACATGACACTTGGAATGAGAATATTGCATCAAACCAATAAAAATGTTGCTAAGTATCCTTTATATCAACGGTAGTTGTTTTTAAAAGGTGTTTTATTGAATGACATTATGTAAATTTATTTCAGTATTTTCCAGATTTAGAAAAAAAAAAAATCTAGTAAAATATTTGTTTTCAGGCTGTTTACTGTGCTATTGTCAAAATAGCATAAAGACCTATTATCGTATTTTTAATCTCCTTTCTTCCATCCTTCCTTTCTACTATCTTCGTTCATCCGTGTGTCCATCCTCCATTCCTTTACCTGTTTTTCCATATTTCCTTGTCTCTTCTTCTTTTCTACCTTTTGTTCTTTTTCTCCTTCAAGTTCCAGGTTTAACGTTCGTCCACTGCACAAATTGCCGTCGTAAATTTGTAGTGAACTTTAGTATTACACATTTCCATTGATCGTAAAGGAAGTTCAGCCTCGATGTGTCGGAACCCTGAACTGTACGTCTCAATATAAACTCGGCTGCGCTCCTAAACGCGTCCTGCGGTTCTGTACGTCTTTATTCGGGTGAGAGTTGCTCAGTATTGGTTCATAGATGACGAGAAGGAGCTTAAGAGGAGTTGATCTTTTTGACCAGAACTATTTTTGTGAAACTATTCAACAACAACAACAAAAAAAAAAGATGAAGGAAAAAAAAGCCACTTCTGAAGAGTTGCAGCTTGCCTGAAACTCTCCATGCGCCGTGAGGCTCTCCAGAGAAGGTCACGGCCTAATGTGTAATAACTGCCTCTCTCAATGAGTCCGTTCTGCTATTCTTCTATCTCCTTTGATCACTAACTCGCCCCCCGACCCACCATCCACTCTCTCTCTCTCTCTCTCTCGCTCTCTCTCTCTCTTTTTTTACCAGAAGCAGAGAGGGGGAAAATGAAGGCCAAGTGCAAGTGAGCAGCACTTTGCTAAGTAGTGTTGGTATTTTCCTTCTCATTAAGTCTCAGTCAGAAGCCCTCTCAGGCTGTTTTCAGTGGAATAAACACACACTTTGCATAAAGTTGTAGATTTTTCCTTTTTTTTATGTTTTTCTTTAATTTCATGAGTCTGAATACGACTTCAAGGCTTGGGGGGGAAAAATGGCCAAAGATGAGTTTGTCACAAGCTTACAAAACTAAAAAGATTTATTTTCTTTATTACATTGATTATGATATCAAAACCCAGTATTATATTTTTCTATTGCAGTAATGTATTGGCCTGTTGAATACTTCATGAAAATATCTGTATTAGGTCCAAATAAATGACTACTTTGTATTAATCTAGTCGTTTAGCTTTGCTACCTCGACTAAACGGGATAAATTCTGTCCCATGCAAAAGTATTCAACTTCAACTTTTCACATTATGTAATGTTGCGACCACAAACCACTGCATTTTGTTAAGACTTTATGTGATGGACCAGAACATAATTGCAACAAAGTAAAAAGTTATGGTTTCCAAAACTTTCTTACAAGTAATTTTTGTATTGTGTGGTATTCAGCATCAATTTTGTCTCATAGACGTAAATAAAATTTTAATGTTGAGTGTCAGAGATTTACTGGGTTACAAGACAATATTTTTTGCATCATCATTGTTTTTTGCAGTTAAAGATGGAGATGTACTGAAACCTTTCAGATGCTTTAGAAGAGTCTCGTAAAAGGAGCTAACGTTCCCCTTCCAGCATGACAACATAATAAATCTACAGACTCAGCGACGATGAAATGGTTTAGTCACAACACAAATTCATGTTTTAACTACCTTCTCAAAATCCAAATCCACAAAAAGCAATTGAGAATTTGAGGGGAAGCTTAGAAAAACTGTTGCTGTCAGAGGCTCCAGACAAGGTCTGACTTGTACAAAGTAGAATGAGTGAGAAAAGAACATTTTTAGACGTATAAAGCAGCCAGGGACCTGCAGCTGTGAAATAAAAGTGGTTTGTAACATCACCAAATATGAAAAAGTTTCAGAGGTAGCAAAACTTTTTGCAAGGGCGAGCAATACATTTTATAGCTGAGAAGGCAGAATCGTTTTCTTCACTTTCTCGGCGAATGAAAGGCTGTAAGTCGGTGAGTCTTTGTTCTCTTTGGTTTCAGCTGTGGTTTTGCGCCCGCTCTGTCGGTAAAACGCGTCAAGCCGATCGCGCCGACTGTAACTCTGGCGGTTGTTTGCGGCGTACGGTGTTTCTGCTACTTTTACTTCAGGCTCCGCTCCCATCTTCCTCGTCCTGTGTGACTCATCGACAAAGAGGAACAAAAATGACAGCGCCGTAACTCAGACGCGTAACAAGATGGTAACGGCCGTCCTGGAGCTCGGCCCCGTCTACACGCTTTAATTTAATCTCCTTCGTCGACAGGAACTTCCCCGCTGGAGGTAGATTCTGCTCTGCTGCTTCCGGACCACCGCTGACCTCAAATCACCTTTTCGAAGGGAAATCTTGCTCAGCAAAAAGCATAATTGTCTCAAGTGAATTTGCATCCAGGTTGCAGTTTCAACATTTCAATAAAATCTAATCAGTGTGTGATTCTGCATATCGTCAGTGTTTGTTAGTAATGATTAAGTCTGATATCACAATGAACAATTTTATGCTGCAATACTGCATATCTTGGTGATTTCTTCCCTTTTTTTTATTTGTCTGGAAAAGTTGTGATGAGTTAGAAAAATTGGTATTTTGTTGTCGTGTCAAAGATAAACGATACGTTGGTGGTGTAATGTTTTTATGGGATGGATGCTGGTTATTTCTGCCCTTCAACATCTTTGTACTTTCGTAAATTTGGTCATTTCAGTTTTACACGCAGGAAATCAAAATGGCCGCCATGTTGCAGTGCAAATCTACCACGAGGACATTTTGCTCCTACAATTTAAAGTTATTCTTTATATAAAGTACTCGTAGTGTAATGTAAGGAAATGTGGTTTAGTGACTCTAGTAAATCGTATCGACCAGTAGGAGGTTACTCCAGGAAAGTTTAATGATCCAAAGAAGTATGGATCTTGACGGATCTTCACACTAAATATACATTTTTTTTTAAGACAACAGAATCACACCAACAAAACTCAGTGTGAACTTTTCATTTTTAACAAAGAACAGTTGCAGCATGATTGGCGCAGAATACACACTATGTATATATTTATGCTTTCATTTTTTATGCCATCCATTTGGATCTAACCTTGTTAAACCAACTAAGTCTCTCATTTGGTCATTATTTTTTGTACAATTATATGTTATTTAGTCAATATACCAACTTAGAGACTTTATTTATTTATTTTGTTAAATGTTATGTCAATCAGTGACATAGTGACAGACAAACTGTAACATAAAAGTCAGACAAAGCAGCTTTTTTAACTCTTTCTGTGGCTAACGTGCGTTGCCACAACTCTTTATTTTAATGTCACAGGTGTATAAAGTTGATATATTTGTAATTTGTCCATCAATAAAGTGATGGTGGAGAGAGACATTTCAGGAAAAGTTGTAAAATTTGAAACACAAGGGTTTAGTTTTAAAGACAGGCAAAAATGGTCACTCCTAGGCTGACCTGCCATTTTATCTGAAATCATAAAATCATCCAAAGTTTTTGTGCCTCGGAGAAATGAAGGGCGTCTCCGCCTCGCCATCAAACTTTGCTATCTGACATTTTTATTTGCCCGTCTAACGTTGAAACTGAACAATCCTTTAGTGACAGCTTGACTAAATGCAGTGAGATTGGATTCTGCTGCTGTACAAAGACAAAAGCACAAGAATAAAAAACTTTGTCTCCCAAGACAAATACTCAATATATCACTGTTACATTTTCAGAAACTGCTTTAAGACTCTGCGTGAAGTTTATGTATTTTTTTATTTATTTTTTTATGAAGGTAGTGTTTTTTTTTTTTCTCTGTTGTGCTCATTGTGCTTTTCATATATTTCACTTTGAAATACTTTTAATTTACTTAGAATTTTATTTGTACATTTGATTTAAAATTATTGACGTTGCCCTTCACTGCATAAAACACAAATCTTAAAGTATTTTTGATATTTCGAGTGCACTAAGATATTTGCTCTAGAAATTAGACAAAGCTAACTTGCAAGTAACTTTTCAGCAAGACATAGGAGTTTGTTTTGAGTCAATAATCCTTAATATTCATTTAAAAAATAGTTCCACAGGCAGATTATTTCTCTTATAATAAGGGGAATATGTTTTGTACTTTCAAGACTCTGCCAGTGGAAGTTGTATTTTTCATTAATATTAAGGAATTATTGACTTAAAACAAGCTTTTATATCTTTTTTAAAAGTTACTTAAATTATTTTTATCTTATTCCAAGTGTACAAAGATGTTTCTACTAGAAAGTAGAATTAAAAATACTTAGTGCAATTGTGTTTATTGCAGTGTTTAATTGAGAACTATGTCTGAAATTGCGACTTAGACACCACTTTTCAGCAAGCAAAACTAAATATTAAAAATGTCAACAAAAATAAAAAATGTATCCAACCCCAGCTGCCCTCTTAAATGGTTTGCAGGACAGTCAGATTGGGAAGTCGCCTCCCCTCACTCAGAACATTTTGAGACAGAAAACAATCTGAATCTGAATAAACTTCTTTAGTGTTGCCACAGAGCTGCATCTCTTTTGCTCACTGAGTCGGATTAAAAAAACAAACAACAAAAACCGGTAGAAAATCTACCTGCAGCACCAAAACGTGAACTCACAGGAACATGCTGAGTTTTGTTCACAGGGTGTGGGGGGACAAATTGAATATCTTGTATGTGAGGCACCTTCAGGCAAAATATGTTCCGACTACTACGCTCATGGTTTTCTTTTTCTTTTATTGCTTTTCTTCACACTCATCCTCCCTCCCTCTTGCCTACACAACAACCCCACATATATATATATACACAAATACTGTATATATATATATATATATTGGGCACATATGAAAAAAAACAAAACAAAAAAAGTCACCACCTTATATAAGAATAAACAAAAGTTTGGTTATGTTAAATGAGTGTGTTAAGGATGAGAGAAGGGAAAACGGGGCAGGAGGAGGAGGGGCGCTGCCAGAGCAGGACATGAATTGCCCCCCAAGGCACTCTTCAGTTTTACCCTTATGACGGGAGCATATTTCCCCTGTGTTGTGCTCATCATCTCCATCTCAATCACACACACAAACATTTCCAGCCCCCCCCGCCCCACTTTGCATCTCCTCCCAGCACTTCCCTCCGTCTCCCTGCGTGTTCTCCACTTCCTTACCTACTCTAACATCTTTTTATATTAAAACTCGGCCACTTCTCAACAAAATGACTGCCGCATCCGTGAGTTTTCGCCTTGAAAGATACAAACGGCGCCGCGTGAATCCTTATTTTTCAGTCGCTTATTTTACACTTGGAGCCCTCTGTGTGTGCAAAGCTAATGAGCTTCAGCCAGATGGGTTTTTTTCTTCTTCTTCTTCTACGGGTCGTCTTCCCAGGGTCGCCCTTCAAATTTGCCATCTTTCTCATCATCCTTGATTTTCTCTGGATCGTGGAGATTTAGTTACGGCACTCACAGCTGAAGAAGAGCATGTGGAATGTGTGTATGCGTGCGCGCGCGCGCGCGTGTGTGTGTGCGTGTGTAAGTTTATTTGTGTGTGTCCAAAGCAGTGAAGGAGAAGGGAAAAAAAGAAGAAAAAAAACTGGGGAAATGAAAATAGATCATTCTTGGCAAAAAGCTGAGAGAAGCAACTCCGACTATCTGCCAGGTTCTCAGCGTGTGTGTCTTTGTCTGGCGCCGAAGGAAGAGTGCCCAGCACAATGCCCTGCCAATCACTTGTTCACACATTTCACCATTGTCTGCCTCGTTCTCCATTATGGGCAAACAGCATGCCAATGGTTAATAATGTCTTAGAAGTTGACTGGAGGGGCACGTATGGGAGTGACACCAAAGTTAATGAAAACTTCCCCCCATTATCCCGCTACAATCCCGCGTGTGCGGTTTTCCCACTCATCCTCCCAAATGGGTCGACATATCTGCCTCTCGCCACGCTGTGGCTCGGCTCATTGTATCTGCAGTCAAACAAAGCCAGCATTCAAGCCCACAAAGGACGCAGCCGTGCAGCTTTAGCACATTTCCATAATGGACAACACCGCAACCGGGGTGTCAAAATAGATTGCCCTCTGTTGGCTGTCGGTAAACTTACTTTCTGGTAACAAAGTAGGAAGATAATAATTTGTGTCACCTGGTGTCAGATATTTGGCTTTTCTTCACACCAGCCACTGTTTAGTGCGCTTTCATCACACTGCAGTTTGTTTGCCTAGAAAGTCCGGTTCGTTTCAGGGGATGTAAGTCGAACTCTGGTGCAAATCAAAATGGCAAACTCTAGAGACCCGTGTCTCGGTTGAAGAGAACTCTGGCGCGGTTCTGATGTGTATGTGAACACCAGGTGGACTGGACACTGATTCCAAAAACAGGAAGCAGATTTGGAGCAGGGCATTATGGGTAAATACAACCAAAACAAACTTGTATGTCTAGAGTTAGCTGGAGAAGTGGCTTGTGGTCTTTTGTATAAGACAAAAGGAAAATCATACAACTGCTAAAATCTAGCGCCACTCTATTTTTGTTTACATTTCATGAAGAAAGATGTGTTCAGTGTCTTCTTCAGAGGTTTTTGTGTCGATACCGTCTGCCATTCTTGTAGCAGCGCCACCACAGGTGGAGGGGTGAACAGCTTGCTCAAAGGGTTTGGTTTGTTTGGCACAGTGTCCCAGTGTTGCAGTTTTGGTCCCCAGTTAGTTTGAGTCAACCGGACTTACTAGACCACATGAGCTAAAGCTTAAATATAATATTTTATTTTATGTGTACATATTTCAGACATTAAACCAGATACATTATGACCTGATCACACCAAACACAGCGCCTTGGGCACTATGTCAGCTGCTTGTTTTGATGAAATGAGCTAATAGGGTTGCTAACACGTCTGCGATTTGACCCCCTTTTAAAACGGAAAGGGGGTCCGTTTTGTGGCAAAGCTTGTGGTCACTTGGAGAACTTTTTTTTTTTTCCAATGAATTGCCAAAAGGATTATAGATTGGTGACTGAAATTAAGCGACTGCATCTACAACCTGCTAGAGAAACTGTTTTGTCCTCGCCTCTCAATCATGCCTGGCTTACGCAACCCTCGCTTGATTAAAAACATTAGCAATCACCTGCGGGGTGTGTTACTTGACGTGACTGCCACTGACTTCACTGCATACTTGGGCACATCGGATACAATTCTAATTAATCACAGAAGTGCATGAACAGCAGCTTTGTGGATCTTGTGCATCGGGGTAAATGAGCAAGCGGTCAATGAGTTGCTAAACCACAAGACTGCAACGCGTGGCTCTTTGGACGTTCCACAACAGCACTTTGTAACTTTGTATGAATTGTTTTTAAATGTGGGTGTAATGACGAGGTTTAGGTGGGGTTCTTTTCTCCATTTTTGCAGTAACTGATAAGTGTTTTGCTTCACTGAGGAGGAATGTTGGCCCCACTCTTCCTTGCAGAAATTTTTTTTATTTCACTCATTTTGGAGGATTTTTCTCAGTTGCTCAGAGGTCGGCTTGTCGGTGTGGTTCAGATCATTGTCCTGCATCGTAACTCAAGTGTGCTTGAGGTCATAAGGTCGCAAATTGATGGGCGGCCATTCTCCTTAGTGCAGAATTTATGTATTTTTTTCACATACAACAGGTCTTCCGGTTCCTGAAGCACCAAGGGAGTCGAGTTTGACTGTACATATGACATAACTTCTAAAACGTTTCACCGTTTCTATACAACACTTTCTAAAGAGAGGTTGGGATCACTGCAATGCTTTTTGGGGAAATGTGAGATGAGTCTTTGTATTGCTTGTGGCCAGCAGAGGTTTTTGACTTGGATGTAAATTTTCCCCAATCTCTTGGCTTATATTGAATTTTGAACTCTGATGCTGACTGATACAAAGTAGGCTAACAGTGTCATAGATGTTGTTCTGGTGTTGTAACCCTTTCTAGACTGTCAGACACGTATTTTTCCATCAGTTCTGTGGAGAAGCATGTGATGTGTTGCTTTGCTTTAAGGGATTTCTGCAGGTCTGGCAGTAATCAGATCTCGGCATGACCAGTAAAATTTAGCACAGCGTTACAAAAAATCAGGTTAATTACACTTAATTTGTAATTTCAAAAATAGGGGTCATATTTTTGTTTTCCTCCTTGGTCCAGGATGGTTTGGATAGCTGTTTTTCACACAACTGAAAAATGTATGTTGCATTTACTCAATTTGCCTAATACACAAGTTGTTTAATCGTGTAAGATGTCGTAATTCACTGTTTCATTGAATTTAGAATATATCACAGACATGTCTGTGCTGTAAAAATGCAGGTATTGAGATATTTGCAGGAATGTGTTGATAAATCACAATGAGTAAGCAGTCAACCAGGCACCCTGTGATAGTTTCTTTTGCAGTTTTGGAAGTTCATTTCCTGGAATGGTAAACCTCGGTTGCATTGTTGCTTTTTGGTGACAATTTTACAACTCCGTACTTTGGTGTTTTTACTCTAATGTCACAATGAAGCAGAAAACAAAAACTTCCAATCAGATTCGACTGAAAATGTTGAGAGTTTCATGAGATGGATGGTTTACTTGCTCACCCATGCTCTTCTGCCTTCCTATCGGTGATTTTGAGCCTTTTTGTTCTTCATCCAGTCAAAGTGCTAAATTGAACAAAAGGTTGCTGAGCAAGAAGTTATTTCTGTTTTGCCAAACACAGACTCTGAACTCTTTGTTGAACTTGTGGTTCAACCTGTTTGGTTTTCTAAGAGATTCATTTTTTTTTTTGTTTTTGTTTTTTACAGCAAAGGTCCCTTTGAGAAAAGGATTAAAAATGAAAAATGCCATCCTTAAAACTTCTGTTTGAGTTTTAATTTTAAGACACAGTAATAAAAATACTTAAACTCTAGATGACATGAAGCTCTGCTATGAGTCATGTAACTCATTGTTTAGGTCAGAATTGAGGTTTGTGCTCCAGCTAGAGACTCATTTACTGTCGCTTTCTTCAGCTAAGACTATAAAAACCATTTTGGGTTCTGTTTATAAAAGCTATCGAGTCTTTTTGTCTCTTCATCTGGTTGTTATAAATTCTGCTTGAAGCAGTTTGAAAGACTCATATTTCCAGTTCTTACAAATGGAGATTGGCTGCCATATGGGCAGTTGCCCAGGGCGACATTAGAACGGATGTCACAAGACCATCAGATTTTAAAATATAACAGAACATGTCTGTCAGATACGCATATTCAGGCACCGGGGAGTGAAATAGAGACTTGGTCACCTGCTTTGTGTGGGACTGAATCCCACCCCAGGATGTCAGGGAACCATTTTACAGTGTAAGTGCCACCGCCATTCAAAGAATCATTTTTAGATTAATTTAGTCACTTTTATGGAAAATGCATAGAAGTAAAAAAAATAAAAAATATGCTCTGATAGAAATTTGTCACTATGATTTTTGAGCCATATTAGACGCATGTAGCATTATTTTTCAGGACTTGGCGCGTAATAAGCGGTTTTGTTCAGTTGATCTCTAACGGTTTGCTTGTGGACCAGCTTCTGGCTGACACACGTAAATTATCTGTCCAGTAAATTATCTGTCCAGTAAATTATCTGTCCAGTAAACGCTGGTGTAATTATCTCTAATGATGTCCATTCCCTGTAAACAGTAAATTCACGCTGCTTCAGTTTTCTCAACAGAAAAACATTTTTTGCCCATCATTATTATCATTCTTTTTCTGTTTCAGATTGGAGTGAATATATGAGATTGTTCTCAAGGGAATCATTTTTTCCCCGATATTATGCTCATTTATTCTTGATTGTATGTTAACCATAGATTTACCTTAACAACTAGTTTTATGCCATGTTTTATCCCAATAAAACAGGATTTCTTTCACAATCTACTTAAATGCTCGGTAAGTATATGAAGATGTTCCTGATTCTTGATTTTCATTCATATCAGCTGTCAACTTTTCAACTGTACTTGCTTCCAGACGGACAAAAACTGAGTTTAAAAAAAAAAGTAAGAAGAATAAATAAATAAACCATCACCATATTAGTTGCTCTTTTCCAGATATTTAACTTACAGTATTCCACTTAACATGGTGCCGCTTCTGACCCAGTATCCACCGAGACGCCAGAAAGCGGGCAGACTCAGCTGTTAGCAAAGTGGGTCAGAGCAGCTGGCGTGATTGTATGAATATTTAAACCAAAACGGCTCCGGACCCGAAAACCTCCGTGACAACCCCTTCCACGCCGAGCGGCGTTAAACGACCAGAGGACGTTTAACAGCTCCGGCTGGGCCACTTCTGAGCATTTCCATCGACACTGGGGAAGAGGCGTCGGCTGGAGAGTGACTGAGATGTTGGAGGAATAAAAGTGACATGAAGCGGAAAAAAACAGGGAAAGCATTGCTACGTAGGATTAGTCTGAATAATGAGTGCGTTGAGAATATGTTTCGAAGACATGTTCCGCCTGCTTGTTGAAATAACAAGAAGAAAAAAATAAATAAAAGAGCCACCTTACAACATAACATACCTTTCATTGCCTATTTGGAAACATATAAGTGAAAGTACCAATTAGACCAGCACATGCCAAGAAATATTAAATGGAAAGTAACTTCATAATCTTCCTGACGGGAAGTCGGAGAGACGGGATGGATTGACAGATTTAAAAAAATAAAAATAAAAAAAAATCAAATTAAAAACCAAAGAGGAAAAGCTGGGTAGGGAGGGAAATGACTGGAGGATGGATAGAAGTAGGTCAGGAGGAGAGATTGAGAGGATGAAAGACGAACAAAGATAGAGAGGGCATCCAGGAAAGCGACAGCCGACATTAAAACTTGTGTTTTATACCACATTATGCGTATTTCTCGCTCTGTGCGAGAGCCCTGAGTATTTGGGCCAGGGCTTGTTCGCTGGCGTGACTGACAGCTCCGAGCCGGCGGGGTGTTCCAAAAACCAAAGGCTTCATAATAAACGCAACATGGTTACATTTACTCCTCCAGGCAGAGGAGCGCCGCTCACTTTGCTGTCTGTTCAGAATTAGGGACACACACTGTCACTAGCGACTGCAGACGATCTGTCACAACATGCTATTTGATACAGTCCAAGTCGCCGCCAAAACATTAGACGCATACTGTTGGTTTGTAATAATAGCAATGTGGGGTTCTTTGTTGTTGCTGCTCTTAAATCACCCCACTCACAGTAATTGTTGTTTTTGTTTGAAGATGTTGGTGCTTGGACGGGAACTTTTGATTCTTAATAAATGAGACTTTAACTTAAACTTAAACTTTGAATCTCTAATTTTAGCCTGTTTTCATCTGACTTCGTTTTTTAAAAAAAGTGTTAAGTGTTAGGCCTCTGTTTCTTTAAGACCAAGTTTTTAAAAGTGTTGCTGCGCCAAAATTGGCTTACAATTGTAAGATAAACATAATACCACCTTCCTAAAATAATGGTCGACGTAATTTTTTGCCAAATGTATTTTTTTTTTTCACTTTAATCATCTTTAATCATGTTTTGGCAATAAAAACTACTTTCACAATAGTTGGTCACAGTAGTTGCTACGTTATTGTCCAAATTTGGTTAAATGATGCTTCATAATTATTGCATCTAAGTTTATTCGGATACGATGATGACATTAAAGCCAACTTAACTGTGGTCCAATCAGAGGGAGCCAAACTAATCAGATTTGCAAATATCGTGTCCAGTAAAGAGGCTATGCTCTATCAGAAAATGAAAACGATGCATTTCTCCGCGTTATATGTACTGAAAAGAATTTGCAATACTTTTGATAGTAGAGATTATACACAAAAAAAACCCCATAAAGTTCTACACCATCTGATGTTCCAGTTAAATATTGAAAACTTAAGATGTTTAAGAAAGAAATTGAAGAAAATCCACAAAGCATTTAATGGAGATGGTGAGAGGTTTTTAGAAAGCCATAACATATACATGGTTCACTGCCATAAAATACAATAAAAATATCCTTTATTGTCCCTCAGTGGGGAAGTTCAGAACGTAGAAATATAGACACAGCTTGAGTAAAATCCCATTTTTTTTCTACTAATATACAACAACAACAACAAAACGGTTCTGTTTTGCAAAATTGCTCACAATCACCTAATGAAAGGTAGGCCGGTCCACCCAGGTGCTACGGCTGTCTGAAATCGGTTCACGGTGGAAATCAGACTTTGAGAGGGGCCGTCGTCACGGCTACACCGATGTCACAGCTCGATGCGAGTGAGCTTTTTCACTGGCAGCTTTCATTCACCCAATCAAGGCAAACAGGCCACGCTCTATTTAATGATTATCCCAGCATCTGTCCTCCATCTCATGTCTGTGTGAGGCCAGCAAACACCGGAGCAGGAGCCCAGCGAATATGATCCAGCTTAAGCAGCTTGATTCTGGCTCTCGGCACGTAATTTCATCTCAAACTGATCACATTTAGAAATGACGGCGAATGCTTTTGGGCCTCGTGAACCGATTGTGTGACTGTGATTTATCACATAGTCAGTGCAGGGGTGGTTAATAGAGGATGTGATTACAACGGTACCGTTTAATGCAAGCTCAGTAAAGAGCATGATTACAACACTTAGGATGTAATCTTGGTTGTTATCCATGAGCAGGAGATAGCAATCCAAAGATGTTCTTTAACCAGTTTTTACTGTTTTTTTTTTGTTTTGTTTTTTTTACTTACAGCTGTCAGGCTTTGTGGATAATGGGACTTTCGTTGAGGCACATTCCTGCTGCAGGGTGTGTTCATCCCATTTACTGCATATGCTTTGTGGAGAAGATTGCCTTCTCTGTGGAGAATGACACATCAACTGGCTGCTTTTTTTTTTTCCTTTGGTCACCTGAAAAATGTGACTCATATTACTGAAACAAAAAAAAACTTTTCAAATTTATTGTTAATTATTCAAATTCCCTTTCAGATATTTCAGCCCCTCCACCACGCAACAGAGTGAAAAATCCAGTCACACTTTACACAATACGCCTCTGTTTTTCTTTCTCATAAGGTGTTAATTGTAACTCGGCCGTATATGTCGACAAATGAATCAAGAGGTCTGATTTAGTGGTGGGCATTTATCGTATTGTTTGTCATTTATTGTGATACATTTCTTATCACGATAAATGTTTGATTCATCGTTTTCAGAATAAATCCCAATTAATGGCGTTTAAAAGCCCCTGAAATGGTTTGTGTTGTCGCCATTATTTTTACAGTTTATATCCACTGTTTGTTCAATAAAGGTGCATCTATAAGTAGCAATAAATAGTTGTAACTTTTGTTGTTGTCACAGTAGTACCACAAATTATCATGATGATTCACCTTAAGGATGCCTAACCTCAGCAATTGTTTGGTACTCTTCTTTTTGCTTCCTTAAAAAAAAAATCCTTTCCTTCGATTACCAACACTGCAAGTCGCCCCTTTGCAAACCAAGATGCATTTTAGGTGACTGTCCACAAAATGTTCTGTCTGCATCTGTGCATGTGCCATCGACACAGTTTTCTTTACTGCTAGCTAACATCTTAGTACATTACTGCCACCTTGTGGTTGCCGTGTCGTATTAACACGGCGATGATCAAAGTTTTTGTCGTGTGGCCCAAAATCATCTAGTTAAATGCGTTTCTGATGTGTTTTGTCGGGCACTATTTCCGATGTCACCAAAGCAACAAACAGAAACATAATTTTCAAAAACAAATTGTTTTAAGAAAGGAATTGATTTCTCTGTTAAATAATACAGAGAGGAAATGCGTTCATTTCCTCAACACACCCGTTGAGGAAATGAACTTTGGTGTTTTTGGAGAAATATCACTTTTTCCCCTCTCGTTGTGTTCACTGTTCTGTATGCTGCCTCTCGGAAACATCGTAATTTGAGAATGGGCAAAGTGAGGTTCTTCTTTCTGACTTTCTTTTTCTCTGCATTTTGGATGCAAGTTGATCAATAAACACATCTTTGCTGCAACTCACAACAACACCTGGAAATTCCCTAAAGGGCAGGATGGAGTAGACAGGCAACAAGGACGGCCACGATGCGAATCTAATGAGAAATAGCAGAAAGGGGGCATAGGTGCTAAATAGGGAAGTAACGCCACAACAGAAGAGAGGCACCAAGAGAGTCTAAAAGAGGTTATTTTCTTGATTTTTCAGCGCAGTGGTTTTTGAGATGAATGTGAAGGATAAAGCTGTTGGTAATCACCTATTACTGTCTGATGGATGAATGTTTACCCCAGCATTGTCTGTTCCGAGTTGAATAAAACATGAAGTGCCGCTTATGTGACAAAACATGTTGATCTGAAACAAAGCATTATTCTTCTACCTTTGGCTGTTGTGCTGACTCTATGAAACAGCATTATCTCTGCACTCTCCTGTAACAAATGCAATTGTAATTCGTATACATGCAAGATATTATGTTTTTTAAAAATGAAAGGATTCCATCTCTGCAGTGACATACTTCCATAGATCAGTTGCTTTTTAGGATTCATTAGAGTTAGTAAGGTGTTGTGATTGTCAGGGATTTTGTCCTGTGTCTGAACAAAATTAAAAAATAAAATAAAAGAATGCCGCACAAAACTATTTGTTTTTAGATCAAAGGTTTTGTCACCGTGGAAACGACAGGAAAATAGAAAACTGCTCCCTCCGCGTCTTTCTAATCCAAGGCTGTTTCAGGCAGAAACGATCAAAACACAAACCTATTAATGGGAGTAAATAAGCCAGACACTTAATGTTGCTGGTTAAAAATATCACCTGTTACTGATGAGGAAGCCAGACTGAAAGAGAAGCTGTTCATATGACAATGACCTGCAGGTTGCACCATGGAGTAGAGAGGAACGCACGTAGATTCTATGCAAGGCCGATCAGCTCTTTGATTATTTTTTTTCTTTTTCCTGTAATTATTACTAATATCAACATACTGAAAGGAGTCCTACTAAGTTAGATAGTAGAGCAGACCTTCAGGGTTCAAATGGAATCCATGCCTCAATGGTTCAGGGCATTTCTAGAAGCAAACTGGGACCAATGATCTATTAGGCGTCTGATTATAATATCATTGACGCGTAGCGGAAAATAGGTTTGTGTTTTTGCAGTGTAGTTACTACTCCCGCTTCACATTTTGGACCAATCACAGATTAGCTCTCAGAATCCACTCAAGAAAAGGTTCTGCTAGGATTCTGTGTTAGGATCTGGCTTCAAGAACCAGACTGAACAAGGATGTATCAGCTTTTTGGCCTTGGGATTGTCTACTTGCTAGCACAGCCACAAACCCAATGCAATTTCAAGGCCTTATTAGTGTTTTTCCTTCTGCTTTCAGGTGAGACCGGTGCAGCCCTGTCACGCCCACAGCGACCCCTTTCGGCCCGGACGGCCCACCACGCCCCGGCGCCTATGAAAGGGTACCATGTCAGCCGTAGCATGTCTCAGCATTCCTCTGGTGGTGGCGGAGGAGGGCCCTGCCACTGTACGCCAGACGACTGTGACGGCCCAGGCAGAGACTACTACCATGGCCGTAGCGACGGGCACTACTACTCGGGTGGTCCAACCGAGGCTCTGGCACTGGAGAGGCATCACTCCCACTCTCATTCACACGCACACTCGCACTCCCATAGCCACTCTGGCACCTTTCCCCGCTCCCACCCCAGCCAGCACCCGGCTCTCCAGTCGTTCGACTCCTGCGAGGAGTGCCTGTCTTCGGGCCATGGGGGAAAGATGCATCGGATTCCTCCAAACCTAATGGACCAGTTTGAGAAGCAGGTTCCCTTCCACCCAGACGGCTTCCACACCCTACAGTACCAACGCACGGCGAGTGGCGGGGCCGAGCACCGCAGCGAGAGCCCCTCTCGTATTCGCCACTTGGTCAACTCTGTCCAGCGGCTCTTCGCCAAGTCTCATTCCCTTGAAGCACCCACCAAAAGGGAGTACAATGGCATGAGGGGTGGCGGGGAGTACCGGGGTGACAGAGGAGGGGGCCACAGAAGCGGCGGGGAGGAGGTTCACTACTCAGGCCACCAGTCTCGCTCGACCAGGAGGAGCAAGTCGCGAGAGCGCAGCAAAAGCGGTGACTCTCGGCACGAGTCGGGGCGACGTCACCGCAGCCGGACGGCCGGCTGGTGGAGCTCCGATGACAACCTGGACAGCGACAGCAGTTTCTTGGTCAGCGGGGGCAGACGGGGTTATCCCACTGGACACGAGAGTCTGGATGCCGCCATTCAAGAGCTCACCATGAAGAAGCCAAAGGAGCGCAGCGGAGGACCCGGATCCGCCGAGTGCATGGCCTGCACCACCATGGCTCTGACCGGCGGCGAGGGCGGCGGGCACCATGGCCACCACGGTCACTCCCTGAAGCGGAGCACCTGGTCGGCCATGACAGTGAGTCAGGCCAGGGAGGTTTATCCTTCCACCAGGGGAGGAGGTTACGATAAAGCACTGGTGCCCTTGGAGAACAAGCTGAAGGAGAGATCATTCCACTACCTGCAGGTTTGTGTGTACCAATATTTTCAACAGATTCATACAATACAACAGCAAAAGAAACGCATTGTTTCTTTAAATATGTGACGCTTTTCATGCCAAGCTGCCACACATGGAAACGGGCTTAAAGTTTTCATAGGCAACCCTTCTGAAGCATCCGATGCAGCTCGAGTTAAAAGTACTGTGAGTTTGAGTAGTTCATGTCAGAAAGTGAAGCAGTTTTCCAACACAGTTATAAATAACTCCTAAAAAAGCTATATGCCATAGGGAGAGATAAGTAGTCCACCCCCACCTTCTTTTTTTGTTTCTTTGTCACTCATTGCTTCTAATACTCGCATGCAGACACAAAGTCTCTTTACTGTATAGAATAAGTACCAATTGTTAGATTTCCTTGCTATACAGAAATACAAACACATTTCAGGATTATTTAAATTGTAAATATATGCCAAATGTCTGGCCTGATCATGAGATCAGTAAGCAAATTGAAGCAGTTGAAACCAAGGTTCGCCTGCTTTCGGTTGTTTTGGAGCAGGTGTTCCTAAGACACTGATTGAAGCTATCAAACGTCTGAATGCCTGAAGCGCTGAAGCAGCAGTAAACGACATAAAAGCAAGTTTCAAAGTGAACTTAATTTCAGTCATGACTCATGCTCAGTCATGTTGTAAATGGTCAATGGACTAAGTTTATGTAGCGCTTTTCTAGTCTTGTTTGACCGAACTTTACACCACGTTCACAAACATCCACACATTCTCCTGGGGCTTAAATGCCCAAAGGCACATTGACGTGTGTCAGGAGAAACCTGGAGTCCAACCTACAACCTTCTAAATGCAAGATGGATATCAGCTATTCTCCCCAAGCCCTTTGCTGTTAAATTAGAACAATGACCAACAAACAAACTTATTTAGTTTCACCTCCAAAGCAATAACTCTTCACTGCTTTAAACCTGTTTTTCAATATTCCTTTGTCACTCATTCAATTACTTCATGTAGTGTATCTCAGGAGGCAGCAGTATTTTCCTTTGGTGTGTTTTTTATTTGGATTCTAGGCGATGGACAAACGCAAAGTTGTGCATGATTGTAATTTGGAGGAAAATTCATGCATGGTTTTTATGACTTCCCCAAAAACTACAATGAAAGTGAAGAGCTCAATACAAATGCATTCAGAGTTTTATTAGTATAAAGATTTGAAAACCCTTCATTTTCTACTGGCACTTCGCACAAACGGTCAATAAAGTACATTAAAATTTGTGGCAGGAAGAGAAAATGTGTTTGGAAGACTATTTTTTGAAAGTACTTCTGACTATTCAGACTAATATTGTTTAATGTTGTTTGGTGTCGATAGATGTTTTCATCTCGTGGTAACAGATGAGTGCTTTTGCAGTCAAGTAAAATGAGCAGATGCAAGGTGGGGTGACTTACTTCTGCTAAATGCTCTTCTTCAACACGGCCAACATCTACACAGTCGTATGTAATGACGAGTGGTTTCATAGCAACCGTACACTTTCATATAAGGAGCAACCGTGGCCTGTCGGTAACGGTGCTGAACTCTGTTGGTATTCCATCAGAGTGGCTTCTCCCTGCAGCTCCTACACTCACAATCCACATTCCTGATGTATGTTCAAACATTTAAAAATTCAGATGCATTTGAATTCCTCAAGGATTTTTTATTTTTTTAAGTAGAAAAACATCAACTTTGAAGTATCGACTGTCGAAAGAGTGCTTAAAAGTACCAACCCCCAAATGACTTTCTTGGTATTTCACTGCTACAAATTATTGATCCACGCCCACACGTTATCTACCTTTCTCTCGAAACAATCGTGTCTCCTACTTCTCGCCACTCTTGTTAATCCCAAACGGAACAGAAACAGACGGGTGCCCTTCCGCTTCTCTGGCGGACGCAGGCCTCCTAAAATATTATGTGTAATTGCTGCAGCGTAGCTGAAAAGGCAACCGAGTGAGCACAGAAAGAGGAAGAATTGCAAACGCACGCACACGCGCACACATCAACCTCCAGCTGCGCTGAGCTGGAGCTGCCATGCAGGGCTGTGTTTCTACGGAAACAGCAGGTAGTCACAGGAGTCCCTGGTGTTTTTCCAACTCTCATCCTTTACAGACAGCTGAGGTTTGCCGATAGAAGGGAGAGCGAGGTCATGCGAGTTGCCGTTCTGAAAGGATAAACCTCACACAATTTGCCTCCGTTCTTGAGGCTGCCGTCGCCTTCGCACCTCAGGTCACAGAGAGAACTTCCCTTGCTGCAGGTTTTCTCATCTCCGGGTGTCACTGTCTTGGCAGTGTTAGGAGGGAGAAAAAAATGAGGAGGCAGTGCATTGGCTGAATTCTGTGTTGTGTTCAGATGTTGAACTCCACACATTTATGGAACCGGTAACGCCTAGAACTGCAAAGATCTGGTTTTGGACAGGACTGTTCTTTTCATTTTGTATAAGGTGTAACTCCTGTATTATTTGAAGTATAAAGATGTAGTTGGTTTCTTGTTTCCTGCAGATAAAAATCAACCAGTTATCTGTGATCTGATATACAAGATGATGTGCATTCAAGGCTACTTAGCAACAAGCATACTTTGCATGTGAAAGCAGCACAAGTGGCTTTAAAAATGGGAAATATGGCTCTTTGCCCCAGGGCACGTCTGTGTGAACGATGGCACCATTCCCCCCCCAAAAAAAATTTGACATGGTAATTCAGACCTGCATAAAAATATATTTCAGATCCAATTATAATGTCATTTTTCCCCCTCAAACGCTTAGTTTTTGAGACACCAACCAAATATCCTAAGTACAACACACTGCACATTTATTGCAAATCCTTAAGTGCATAAAAGTCTGCTAAATTTAACCTATGCTTCAACTGCATCTCAAACTGAAAACACAGCTGCAGTTTTCGAATAGTTTCTTACAACTTTGGAGAATTATTCTTCTGTTTCATTGTCACAAGAACGAGTCGGAGCCTTGTCTTACTCGTTTGATCCAGATACAGCTTTAAAAACTTTTTAATTATTAGTCTGAACATTGTTAGTCGCTTTGTGACTTGTGAAGAACACATAAGACGTGAGACTTGCTTGAGTTGCATGTTCACTCGTTTTTCCCATTTTGAAGGAGTTGCCAAGTAAAACTGACCTGTCTCACTTTCTATTTATACTCCATTGAAGCAAGAAGACATGGATTACTAAGTAAACTTGTCTATTTTGTTTCATAAGGATTATTAGAGATTTTATAAACAACCAATTATTTCTTATCATGGAAATTTGTCCTACACTGAATAAATGCGCTCAAATTGGATTTTTCAAAATTGTTTTTTCTTTTAAGATTATATGACTGCAATAAAAGATTAAACTACTTTAAGACTCGGCCCATATTTACCAGGAGGGCAACAAATGAGGATAACTCCCATCCAACATAAGGCATCTTTCAAAGGCACAGATATAGATAATGACAATCATCAAGTCATCAGACACCTACTGTATACTCTCACTAATGTGCCTCTAATGTTGCTTAATTTGCATTCAAAGCAGGAACTGATGCAGTAGATGAATTAGTACACACCTTCTCATTTCCTGTCAGCAGACTATTAGCTACCTGCCAGCTTCGTGCCAGCTCGTCATTGCTCTTAATTTTGTCTCCTCTGCTGCACCGTAGACATGTGTGCCTGTGCGTGTTTTCCAGGCTTTATGCTGTATGTGCTTTTGTTGTGTAGATCCCAGCAAAAACTGATTACATATTCACAGAAGCAAAAGAGTAGTTACCTCTGGGCTCGCGTCGAGGTATAGATAACTGAGAAGGAACGCCACATGTTTGTGATTTATGAAAGCAATCTTCTGTTTCTGTGGATGTACATTTTGATTTCTTAGATGTGAACAAGAGTTTATGTTGCTGTAGTAGTTTGCCAGTCTTAATCTGTGAATGCATTTTCTTCTCAGTCAGGTTGTTGCGTGTTATGTCAGTCCACACAAATACCAGGTTCCAACTTGGATTAGGGATTCATCAATCCACTTTTTTCACTTCCAATACCGATACAGATATCTGGAGTACAGTATGGGCCGATACCGATCCGATACGGAGAACTAGAGCTGAATTCACTGAAAGTGTTTCTTAAAAAAAAAAAAAAAAAAAAAAAAAAGGATCCCACATGTTCCTGAAAACCATTTGTGGCTGGTGTAAGTGGGCAGAAAATAATGCTAAATTCTTAAAAAAAAAAAAAAAAAAGACATAAATGTACTGAATTGCAAATTTATTTGATAACTGCACCAGTACAGCACACTTAGATGCACCAACAGCTTCACATGCTTTGCTAAAAAACACAACACAACTTTAATTTGTTCAGTCGGTGCAATTAGAAGTATAGCAATTAATGTAAAATAATAATAAAAAAACTGACGGAAACAATAGATTGATGTAAAAAATAAACTGCAACAAAACGTCCTTCAAATGGTTTATAAAGTACAATTAGGAATTATAAATACAATATAATATAAATAATAATGAGGTTTCTCAGAGCCAGAGTCGGGTAGTAAATAATTACAGTTACTTAATTGCATTTACTTGAGTAAGTCTATTGAAAAATTTTACTTTTATGTCAATTTTTTGACATGCTGCACTTTTTACTTTTACTTTAGTCTTTTTATTTTGAAGTATCACTAATCTTACTTGAGTAAAATTTCTAGATTCTCAACCCATTGAATAAACAACAAACATGTTTTACCCAAAAATTCACCAGACACACACACACCTGCAGTTTTGTTCAAGTTTCATGAGTTTTATATTGGAAGAAACTGATTTTGAAAAGTTTTCTCTGTCTGATTTTGTTATTTTTTTGTTGCCAA
Source organism: Poecilia formosa (assembly GCF_000485575.1). Lineage (NCBI taxonomy): Eukaryota > Metazoa > Chordata > Actinopteri > Cyprinodontiformes > Poeciliidae > Poecilia > Poecilia formosa. Next base: position 915,896 of record NW_006800046.1, on the reverse strand, counting down.
GATGAATTACTGTCATTTTGGTCCTGAAAATGCCAAAATCTCCACTTTATATTTGGTCCATCTGATTGTGTAATTTTTTAATCTGAAATGTTTTATAATTTGATCAGTTACTCATTGCATGAGTTGTCTTTAAACCAAACGCCTTTTTACTCTTGAGTAATTTCTTGGATGGCTACTTTTTACTTTTACTTGAGTAAAAATATATTGAAGTAGTGCTATTTTTACTTGAGTACAATTCTGGGGTACTTTACCCACATCTGGACAGACTACAAAGAATAAAATTAGTCTGAATAGATCTGCCCCTATGGTTGAGGCACATTGTCACCAATCTAGAATTTATTCCAGTATCGGGACCGATACCAATATTAATATTGTATCGGTGCTTTACTACATTGGATCATGGGTCGAGTGAACAGGACAAAGAGAATCTTGGCAAGTTTTACATTACAGCCGTCCAAGATAGATAGTCGTGTGTAAGGTTTCTCACCCACAGCTCAAATGCCAATCAAAATGTGTGGCACGCGAGCCCGACACTCTTCGTTCCCTGTCCCTTTTCCCCCCATCATCCGCCTGCGAGCGATAGATAAGAAATGATTAAAAAATGAGAATATGGAGTGAGAATGAAGGGAAGCCGGACGAGGTGAGAGAGAGAGAGGGGAGTGGAAAAGACAGACTTGGAGAGAGCAAGAGGGACGCAGAGATAGCAAAGCTCAGGGATAGGAAATAGATAAAGGAGGTTATGGTAGCCAAGGGGCTAAGATAAAGGAAGGAAAGGAGGTTGTGGAAATAAGAGAGATAGTAGAGGAGGGTGGCCACAGGGATCAGGAGATTAGGCTGAATCATCTTTTAAGTGATGACCTTAAAAACACACACTCAGCTGGTTGCCAAACCCTGGGGCCCTGACGATGAGTGTCTCAGCGCGTGTAGGTGTTTTTCATTTGGCCCCACACTTGTGGGGGACTGCAAACCTGACAGCATTTGCAAAAACTGGAGGTTTGAGAGGCCCCTTCTGTGTAAGGGGGCTGCAGCAGGCTTTCATCTTCCTCGAAAAAGACGGGATCAGGTGTAAGAGACGGACTCACACAGACGAATGCCAAACGGAACGAGTTCCCCTTTTACAAAAAGGGGAACTCGGGTGATGCTTGGTGCTTACATAAAAATGTAAATAATAGATTAAAAAAGGTCATGAACTTACTATTTGTATTTTTACCCTCTTGTTCTTAATGGTTTTAGATGTACGACAGCAAGTGTGCAATGTAATTTGGTAAGCAACCATTAGTTTATTTTGACGTAAAGGGAAAATTCTTATATTTTACAATCAAAACAGGATGTTTTGAGCTTTACTCTCAAAATCATAAGTTGTAGAAGAGGATTTGTTTGTTTGAGAGCACATATGTCAAAGCCAAAGTGCCACCCAAGACTTAAAAGTATGGGAAATTAATAAATTGCAATCACACTTTCACTTTTGTTTTTTTTGTTGTTTTTCTTTTGGTAAGTGCTTAAATGATTTTTGTCTTGCCAGAATTTTAGATTTTATCACAAATAGTCCTTCATCAGCACACAGAAATAGAGGTAGACTGGTGTCAGAAAAGGGACACTTTTAAATTCTTGTCTGGGTTGCCGGTTTGGTAGGTCTCAAAGCTACAGCTCTCAGGTAGAATTATGCAATATAAAACATAATTTTGTATACCTAAATTTGAACCAAAGATTATTGTACCTCTATGTATCACTACTTTCTTCCTGGGAGGCCAGTGTGTTATGCATTAAGGTCTATTACTCAGGTAGTTGAGGTATGTTCTTGGATATTTTTGCTTTTTTTGTTTGTTTGTTGTTTTTTTTACATAACAATTAATGCAACTGTTATGAAACCAACACAACCAAACCTGATATAACACTTTTCTATTTTTTTTAAAGCAAACTACAGTTTTAACATTGCCGTTCATAATGTAAATGAAACATATTTGTAGCTGATAAAATTCATACAGCTTAACGAGGCTTCACTGAGAACATGCTGTTTTTTTCTGCATATCAGTTCAACTGTCTACCTGTCTGTTTTTTTATTTTATTTTTTTGTTTTCCCACCTGACTTCCTTTTGTCACTCCATTGATACTTCGCTCTCCTGTTTTATGTTTTGCTATCTGCTCACTCTGTTTGCCATCTCCTCCACACACTATTTTCTTGTCCTTTGTGCATTTTTTTTCCTCCCTCTGCCTTTCTGCGTATTTGTTTATTTGCTCTCCATCTGTCGGCTTCTTGCTCACGCTTTTTTTTTCCTGTTTCTTTGTGTCAGTGTTTCTCCAGCTGTCAGAGTTTCTCTTTCTCTGTAAGTTTCTTTGTGTGTTTCTTTCTTTCTTCTCGCGTCATCTACAGTGAGCGTTTGGAACGTACGTGTTTGCGTTGCGTGCACGTGCATGTCTTTTTCTTTTCTTTTTTTTTGCTCTCATCGCGTGCACGAGCATGATGGAGCTCAGCCGGTTTGTTTCCTTTACACCCCGATGGCGTGCTCGTGTTTTAAGGACTGTGTGTCTGAGTCATTGCTGTCCTTCTGGTCGCAGTGCAAAAAATATTTTCCCGTGAGAGAAATATAATTCTGTCTTTTGGACTGTATTAACAGATATTGTGACAACACGTTCAATATCTCACAACTAATGAATTCATTTTATGAATGATGTTTGTTTTTTTCCCCTCCTAACATCTCATTTTGCAGAGCTGCTCTTACTGTTAACATATTTAGTCTGTTTACTACAATAATAAAAATACCATAAAACCTCTTCTTTTTCTCTTCTTTTTATTTTTTAACACTCATCACACCTTTTTGGTTTTGCTCTATAATCCAAGTTGTGCGTCTATCTGGTTATGTCGGTAGCCAGAGTGTGACTAACACTAGATGTGCTTCAGGTCCCCTCAGAGGACTGGGGGGGCGGCGGCTACGGTGGCTCGGCCGACAGCGGCGGTGAGATCCCGTGCCGTCGGATGCGCAGCGGCAGCTACATCAAGGCCATGGGCGACGACGACAGTGCAGACTCGGAGACGAGCCCTAAAGCCTCGCCCAAATCCACCTTGATCGCCCAGAGGGACGCCTTCAGACGCTCCATAAGCATGGATCAAAGGTTAAATGCCACAAGAACCGCATATATGTCACCACTGATAGAGAGCCCACGGCTTCCCCCCCTTTCTGGGTTTAAAGGCGAGACGGCACAAGCTGCATTTCCTGCAAAAAAAAAAAAAACCTGGAAGACAGAAAGATACCCTGATGTGAGCATTTACAAAAATATAGAATGTGACTATGGAAGGGAGGAGACGAGCCTGGGGGAAATGAAAATGTTAGTTCTTCCTCAGTAAGCTGGCATTTTCCATGTTTTAGCAAACCTTAAAACACTTTAATTGGCATAATTAAATCCTCAGCTCAAGCAGCCTCATACTTATGTCCTTGATTGTGCCAGACACATCCAGGATTTCGATTGGCTTAAAGCTAGTGGTGGATAATTGTGTGTAAAAACAAAAAAAAACAGGACATGAAAAAAATAATTGTTTTAAATTTTACGCTGATTAAAATAATGATACCATAGCAACTCTTTTAGCTTAGAGAACTTCATGTAATGGGTTCTACTGGCTGACCAGCAGGATCCAAGCTCTGGTTTATTTAACACACCAGAGACAAATAAATCGAACAAAAGGTGATTTATAGTGTAGTTGGAAAAATTATAATTTATACAGAATAAACTTCCATCAAATAGCTGGTTCAATCTTCCATCAACTACAAAGGTTTTACCTGGTAAAACCAGGTAAAACCTGGTTTTACCAGCAGTAAAACCAGGTTTTACTGCTGGTTTTACAGCAGTAAAACCAGCTCATACAGGTTGTACTGCTGTATGAGCTGTTTAATGGCTGCTGGGTGTTTTGCCGTTGGCTTATACAAGAAAACACTTGCTGCATTCTTTTTTGTTGTGCAGGAGGCACCACTTCTGCTTTTCAAAGATGTACGGTTGTATAATTGCGCATCTATTGCAGCTATTTTCATATGCGAGTGTAAACGTTGACTTTGGCCTGTGGGGCGTGGCCAGCAGCAGCTTATTCAGATTTAAAGCGACAGGACACCCCAAAAGAGCTCATTCTGAAAGAAGCTCGAAGTAGGCAGAACTAAGCAGACTAAAATCTTATTATGTGACATTGATTTTGTGCAAAAAGAATATGTTATGAATTTTTGTATGACCCACAGACCTATCCTTACCTGCATAATAGGTCACCTTTAAGATACTGCAGCCTGTCATCTCAAACCAATCTGCCCGTTCTGCCTCCGATATCAAAACATTTCCATCCATACAGCTGCCACTCACTGAATGCTTGCTCTCTTTTTTTGTGCCTGATATTTGAAGGTGAGTGTGTATACGGGTGAAACCACATTTTACCATTCAACCTCTCCCGTTTTAGCAACAGAATGTGATAAACAATTCACAGTTTTAGTAGAATTTACACCAATTACTTGATGTTTAGCATTTTGCGCCCCGCTTTGACAAACTGGTGCATTTTCATAACGCTCTGAATGACTGACGCTTCAGCACTCATAAAACATGACTCATAATATTTATGATGGCTGCAGCCAGACCATTCACGTTTGCAATAAACGTGGCCGGTGCTCATCAGCGCCGTGTTGGCTTAGGAGAAAATAAAACTTGCATTAGTCTGAGATTTGTGCTATTGAGGTCACTATAATGCTGCTTCTTTTTTTTTCTGTTACGTTTTAGGTACTCCTGTAAGCAGTGCACAGATTCCTACCCAAACAGCAGAACGGCGCCTAAAGCCCACACTCGCTCTCGCAGCTACACTCGCTCTCTGACCAGCTCACAGGTGACTAACTCCATCATCCTGGCGTTTCATTTATTCTGGAATATTCCAATGTATACGGAATACCTTTGAACTTTTTCCACATTTGTTTAGGTTGCAGCATCAAACTTAAATATCTTTCAGGGTTTTTTTTTTTCTGAATTGCCCTGTATTTGGCTCCATCTGCTATGAGCAGCTTTCCTGTCCTTGCTGAAGAGAAGCATCATTACTTTTCCTCCTGACACAATGTTTTGCTTGAAGGCTAAAATGCTCAGTTTTGGTCTCGTCTCACCGGTTCTACTACGTTTCCTGTGTCCCCTCCACGGCTTGTTTCAAACTGCAGACAGGACTTCTCGGGCCTTCCTTTCTTTTCCACTCTCAAGACTTGTTGAGCGCTTGACTAATAATTATCCCACTCAATTATTAGCGGTTTTAAGTAATGTTCCTTAAGAGGCTCAAACAACTGTAATTACGCTGAAATGCAGGCAGGTTGTTCGTATTGGATGGTGTGAGAATAAATGGGCAGGATGCAAATGCAAACCGCAGATTTTAGGTTTTTGTTCTAAAAAAACAAACAAAAAAAAAAAAACAATTGAACTCAATTTGTCAGTTTCAAGAATACCCAACCCTTTTTTTGTTCATTTCTCACACAGTTATCATTATTTATTTATTTTCTTACATAAGCTGGGAGACACGTTGAACCATCAGTTCGAGACGGTGTGCGAAACCATGTTCGGCGAGGTGGAGTCGCAGGCCGTCGAGGCCCTGGATCTCCCCGGCGTGTTCCGGACCCGCAGCCACAGCTACGTGCGCGCCATCCAGGCGGGCTGCTCCCAGGACGACGACTGCCTCTCCGTCTTCTCCATGTCTGGCCCCCAGGGGAGCATCAAGGGCGGGGCCGGTGAGTGGACTTAGCGGCGTGTGCATCCATTTTATTTATTTATTTTTTTCATTTTCAGCCTCCTGACTTCTCCGTTCTCTCTGCCTCTAATTCAGCCTTCTCTCTCCCTCTGTGTGTCTGTGTGTACGTTTGCAAGCTATAGGCACAGACTTGCATGTGCCTTATTGCTCATGCTCTTTCTTCTCTCCTACACCCCTCTGCTCCCGTCTCACCCATCGCGCTCCCTTGTGTGACTGCAGGTTTCTCGCGGTTATTACCGTTGCTGTTGCTTCAGTCTCTATCTCTTTCTTGTCTTCCTTCGACAAGACAAGAAGACGAGATCTTATCATCTTCAATCCTTTCACTCAACACAAAAGTCCACCTGTGCAGCCGTTACTTCATTAGTCAAGTTTATTTGCGCAGAGCGTTTCAGCAACAAGGCAGTTGGAAGTGCTTTTGCATCATGAAAAGTCACCCATTATGAAACAAGTCATAAACATTACATTTTGTCAAATGCCATCATCAAAATCAAGCGAAAACACATCAGATATGTTAATCAGTGTTCAAGCTATTATTAATCAAAGGCAGCTCGAAACACAGCGGCTGGGTTTTTAGCCTCGATTTCAAGGAAGACGGAGTTTCGGCTGTTTTTTGTGGTTTTCTGGAAGTTTGTGATTTGTGACGCATAGAAACTGAATTATTACATTTTGCCACATAACCACCACCGACTTCAAGGTTACTACTCTGTCATAGGGACAATAAAAAGTAGTGCATAATTGTAAGGTGAAGAAAAAAATAACATACATCTTTCCTTCTTTTAAATCACAATAGAATCATTGTTCTGACCCTTTGCTTCCCCTATGCACTCACAGAGCAAATTAAAGTTTACATTTAAGACTTGATTTTCTCACCAAGTTCTATTCAGTGTGTCATCTGAAAATGCAAAGAGTAAAATATTGCTACAACAGCAAACCTACCAAGATGTGGTCTTTCTACTGAAGTAAGGCAAGGAGCTCCATGGTAACTGGAGGAACTTCTGATATCCATAATTAAGGTGAACCTGTTGACAGGAAAACTACTAGTTATGTACAAGTGAATATTTTTGCTTAAAAACAAAGTTCAAACCTCGATAAAGTTAAAATTATGTACCAAGGTTTGTGTTCACAGCTCATTTAGCTGGAGCTATGTGCGCAGAAGAGTTTCAGTTCTAAATGTACCTTCCCAAAGACATGCACCTCTAAGTACCTGTCGCACTTTTTTTTAGACTTTATTCATAACACTTTTGAATTATTATTATTTCCCTTCCACTTCAGTTTGGCGCTGCATTGTGTTCGTCCCTTAAAATCTCAACGAAATACCCTAAAGTTCGTGGTTGTGATGTGACAAAATGGAGAGGGGGAGTTGAAGGCCCTGTTTATGCATGCATCACACAGGTAATTGCTGATTTTTGTCAGCTGCGTGTGTTCGCTAATGTTTGTTTGCTCATCGGAGACGTTTTAGACCCTCGCAGGATTCAAATTTACCCAGCTTCCAGCAAGTCCCACGAGATTTATTAAAAGCGCTGCGAAGCATCATCCGCATCGAGTGTGAAACGCTCATGCGCTGTACGTATACCTCCAGAGCGCAGACACGCGCGCGCACCCAGGGCAGGGCTGAGCTTCAGCTAGTATCTTTTACACTGTGGAAAAAAAACAAGCTGCACACACAGATGCGAAGGGTGATGAAGAAAGGGAAGCGGTATGGATTGCTTTTGGTATCCGTCAGGCAATTGCTTTAACTTTTAGAAGAAAAATTTGCCCAGGGGAAGAGGTTTTCTGTTGTCACCTTTGCTATATCTGACATATCCACCGCTTTGCTCTCTGCCTTTTGCTAAAAAGTGTATTTTTCATGAAAAGGAATACTAGCCAAGCTGTTGAATGAAGAAATAGACTCCAGCATTGCCCTTTTATAATGCTCTCCGTGTTCTCTCTTCTCTCTTTTGTCGGTTCACGTCAAAATTCCTCCTTTTTTTCCCCACTTTAACATTCCTCTTCTCCCCTCTAGTCTGTCCCTTCTGTAAGTATCCGCCCGCTCTTTTCCCTTTTCACATCGTTTACTTTAACCTCAAACACCTCTGTCTTCTCCTCCCTCGCTCTTCTTACACTTCAGTCTTTCCTTATCGTAAAGGTGCTCCCCCACCGCTCCCACCTCGCATGTCCAAGTCTTCTCTCTCGGTGCGCGCCCAGAGCAGCACTGAGTCCACCCAGGACGCCTACTTCCAGAGCGGCGGACAAATGGCTCCGGGCACCGGGCGCCCCAAGCAGCACAGCAACTCCATAGACCTCGGTGGCTCCGAGGGGCCGTCGGGTCGCGCCTCCAGGGGGGGCTACTACACGTCCGGTGGGCCCGGGCGCTCCCGTCAGCACAGCAACTCGGCGGAGAGCCTGGACGGGGTCAGGGGTTCCAGGGAGCTCGTGCCCTACGGAGGGGGGCCCGGTGTGGGAGTCAGGGCAAAGCACAGCTGCTCAGCCGACAGCCTGCTGGAGGGGCCGCCACGGCCGGCGAGGGACCGGGACGGCCGGGTCGGCGGCGGCAGCCTGGGGAAGTCGTCCTCACTTCCTCAGAACAACATGATAGTGAGTAAGATGGGCGGGCAGGACGACGGGCGCGCGGCCAGGAAGTGGAGGCCGTCCATCGCCGTGCAGGTGGGGACGAGGAAATGTGAAACACATAGAAAAATATCTTTAAATGATTTTTTTTTTGTTTGTTTTTATGTTTTTGGTCACAGTTGACAAAACTTATCAAAGAAAACATCAGTTTAAAAAAAAATGCAATTTTCAAATGGTGACTCAATTTGTGTTTTTTTTTTTTTCATTCCTTAAAGTAGGGGAATGTCACTCTTATTTTTTAAAAATGTATTAAAACTGTCAGCATGTCGTGACAATATGAGTGATGTGAAAATATCAATCTTCACCTCCTCCATGAACTGCTGAAGAAATTCCCTCCTCCACCAAAAACAACCAATCAGAGCCAGGAGGAGGGTCTTAGCGCTGTCAATCGGGCTCATGTACGCTGCTCACTGTGCAAATGGTGGGAAAACAACTTACCATCTCAGAAAAACCATTTATCCGCAGTCATCAGTGGCCATGCTTGCTAGCCTTAGCATTCGTTGCAGGCTAAGTTGTGTTGAACCAGCTTTAGCATAGCAGAAGGATGTGAGCTGATTGACGGAGGAAGACCCTCCTCCTTTCTCCTCCTTTCTCCTCCTGTTTCTGACAGAGCTGTGTGTTTGTGTAAATAACAGCTGATCCATAGCGAGAAGGCAGAGGAGCTTGTTTATTTTTTTCACAAATTATCTTTCCCATATTGTACTGTCAGGACATGACAGTTTTAGCAAATGTGTTAAAAAAAGAGAAGCAAACTGTAGTTCCACATGATCAACATTGTCTATTTTACTATGTTCTAATGATATAGCTTTTATGCTAATATCCCAACATTAAATCTGATCTATTATGCCACTAGTAGTGAACCTAAATGTATAAATTACTGTTTGTGGAGTTGAATGCTTGGATAATCTGATAGACTTTGTGTGTGTGGCAGATTTCCAAAAATTGTATCTTATTTTTTATTTATTTAAGTCATTTTTAACTTTTCCTTACGCGATTTTAAAAAACCCCACAATGCTGAAAAAGCAAAACGAAATGAAAAAAATCAAAGGAAGAAAAATAGAAGACAAAACTATTACAGAAATAGACAAACATTACTTAAATTCTTGTCGATGGCAAGAACACAAAGTGTAGACCGAAAAAAGTGTAGGTGTAATTTTTTTGTACATTTACGGCATTGTCAAAATCAAAGCTGCAGAACCTTTTCTAAAACACACCTCCAAGGAATTCCAGCTGAGTCTGGAATGGAAACGGAAAATATCCGAGCCAAAACTTCAGTTTTTTTTGTCAGATCACACATTTGTTCTCTGACAGCAAACACATTCGAAACACGAGCCAGCAAGTTCCTCATACAGCCGATATAAATCTATTTCCACAAGATTAACCCATAGCAGCTGTAGCTTCTTGTTTTGTTTTGTTTTTCTTTACATTTATTTCTGTGTTAAAATTCTCTCCGTCCCAAAAAGATATTGAACTTTTCCTTTCCTTCTAGCCGCTCATGTTCTGTGCTTGTGGTTTGCTGTTGCAGGTGGACAGCTCGGAGACTCTGTCCGATTCCGACACGGAGGGAAAAGCTCTCACCGAGGTTCACTCCATAGGAGTCCAAGTGGAAGACGAGAAAAGGTAAAAAAAAAAAAAGAAAAAAAACACAGAAACAAAGCAGCAAAAAAAAAAATATTATTCATCTGCAGAACTTTCTCTCCCAGCTTGACTTGTTTTGGTGACATTTAAGTTTCTGTCATCACGGATGCTCAAACTCAGAGTGGGGGTTCGAGGGGTGTTTGTTTACCCGCTAATTTATCTTTGTTCCAAAATATGCGGCTTGATCAGGAGCGGCTGGTCTTTGTGCTGTAATTTATGTGAATAATTCTGATTTATATTCAGAAAAAGCACTCGTCTTCCTGCGCGCCCGACAGCGTCGCCATGTGTACGGCTGATTTCCCGTCTATGTCCAATTAATTCATTTAAGATTTCATCAAGCAGCACAGCTTGAACTCGGAAACACTTTGTTCCAAGAATGTCTCTTTTATTTTTTTCTTCTTCTTTATTTTTTTTTTTACTTTTTTTTTAACCATGTTTGTAACCCCGTCTACTGCAATCCGTAAACACAACATGGCTTTCACACATGACTCGGCGCTTTTCCTAATTATATCCATTCTCGCGTTTGAACGCAATCGCCGAAGATGACATCAAGACATCCGGCGCTGCGGATCTGAGTCACGCTGCGGACCCGAACAGACTGAGGAGACAGATGAGGGGAAGTTTGGGTTTAAAGTTGCAACAGTGTAAACACTCATCAGTGAGCACACTGGCATGACATTTGCACGCACCGATGCGTCATATGCCAGGGGATTTAGCAGGACTCATCACAACCAGGCGAGTGGCGGTGATTGCCGCGACAACACAGCACTGCTCGGTTTGCAAGGTGAAACGAAAAGAAGGTCGAAAGGAAAAAAATAAATACATAAGAAAATTGAGAAAGCCTTCTGCAGGCAATTGAGTTTGATCAGATGGCTCTGAGCCTGCTGTGACTCCTTGTGTCTTTTTGCAAGGCGGGCTCGATTCAAACGCTCCAACAGTGTGACGGCGAGCGTGCAGGCCGACCTGGACCCCGAGGGCTTCCCGGGGCTTAGCGTTGCTGTGCCAACACAGGACAAGAGTCTGCAGTTTGGCTGCTCCTTCCAGAGGCACTCGTCAGAGCCAGAGTCCGCGTCGCAGTACGCAGAGTGCCACCGCACCGTCCACACGCAGGGCCAGTGGGCTTACAGAGAGGTGGGTCCCTGCCAGAGGTCTTCCTCATGAAAGATGCAGACTTTACTTTGAATGGTTCTTGCTAAAGAATACTACGAAAGAGGATTAGGGAAACTGGGGGGAATAAAGGAAATGAATTCTGACTTTAATCTTCTGAGATACTATGCCAGAATTCTGAGAAAAGAAAATCTGCAAAAATGTCACAATTCTGAGAAAATATGTCATAATTCTGAGGTTAAAGCCCAAATTCTGAGGCATAGAAGTCAGAAATGTGATATTAAAGTCAAAATTAAAAAAAAAAATTGGCTTTAATCTGAGGGGGGAAAATGTCAGAATTCTGAGAAAAAAAATTCTGTAAAAAAAATAAATAATTCTTAGATCAATGTCTGAATATTTATTCAGTGGCCCTAATCCTCTTCTGCAGAATATTGAAGTTACACACAGATATGATCACTCTCTGCATTTTAAGCTGTAATGTAACCTAGATTCCCTCTATGAAAATTGTAAAATTGTTTTCCATAAATCTAATCTTTGGCTCCTCAGCTGCACAACGTTGATGTAGATTGGCAGATTTTATTGTACAACACGGTTGGTAATCCAAATTACCAACCGTGTTAGCATCTGTTCATCGCCTTGTCGTCTATTTCTTTTTAATGCGCTCGATTTGGAGTTGTAGGCCTTCCAGGAGGTACAGGGTTATGTTTTTGAACTCAGAGTGTCATTTCTAAAAGTAATGCATCCCTTCTGCTTCACACAGGACCTCATTCAGGGCAACTACACCACCGAAGCTTGCCAAGTCGACACAAGGCCCCACCAGCACCCACACCTGCCGCCGCGCTCCCACTCCCCCCTGCCCATTACCGCAGAGCGCGCCTGGACGGCCACACCGTCCCTGGAAGGCCCGCGCAGCCTCCCCGACTCGGGCCGGGCCTCGCCCTGCATGAGGGACGGAGAGTTCTTCCTGCGCCTGCTGCAGACGGAGGTGGAGAGGATGGAGGGCTGGTGTCAGAACATGGAGAGGGAGGCGGAGGAGAATGAGCTTCCAGAGGACGGTGAGTTCAAAAGCTATTTCTCATTTTGTTGCTGCTGTTTTTATTGAACTGCATTTCCACTCTCTCTCTCTCTCTCTCTCTCTCTCTCTCTCAGCTCTTGAGCTAATTCGAAGCGCAGTTGGCAGTGCCCAGATGCTCATGTCTCAAAAGGTCCAGCAGTTCTTCCGCCTCTGTCAGCAAAGTATTGTAAGTGTGCATGAAAAGTCACATCAACACACATTTCCATATAAGCGTGTTACTATGCATGTTGGATATCCAACATGCATAGTAACATAGTAACACATGCAGCTTTCCTCGCACATTTCTGTATCAGGAAAGTAAGCATTCATAACTGTTCAACTTTTTCATGCTCTGTTACTTTATAGTGCAAACTTCAATGTTTTGAGGGATTTTATTTGATAGACCAGCAATACAGTAGTGCATAATTGTAAAATTGAGGAAAAGAGATATTGAATTTCTCAACAGATTATTTGAGCACACCATTGGTGCCCCCAAGAGGAGGGTTGTGGGGGGCCATTGCCCCACTGAAAAATGTTGGCCCACCCACTGGCAGCCCCAGAGAATCATGTTCAATTCATCTTCTTCAATCAAGACATGAAAGTAAAACCCAGCAAATACATAAAATTAAATTTTAAAAAATACTTAAATGATCCCAAAGGGAAATTACATGTTGCTGTAACTCATTAAATCAGAATTCTTCAGAGTTATTGTAGGAAAAATTTCCTGTCGAATACAAAAGCACACTTCACCTTTTTATATACATTCTATACGTTACTATGTATGTAGTTTTTTTTTTGTTTGTTTTTTTTTTTTGTTGTTTTTTTAAGTTGTGCCACTTAGATTTTTTGTCTAGCCTGGTTTGGCCACTGCTATTAAGATTTTCTGGGGGCACCACTAGCACACCTCATAAATCTGACCTTTATAGAACAGCAAGAGGAAAACCATTGTCGTTAGATGTCCAGTTTGCAGTTTGGAAGGAGTTCTAGTTGTATGAGCTCAACAATTAACATTTTTGACTATTGTCTAACATTGTGCATTACCCTAAAACAATATCCTCATATCAGTGGCTAAATAATGCGGTGAAGATGCTTTTAGTCAGAAGGACACAGAAGTCAGCCAGAAGTGAGAGAAGATGAATGGTGCTAACTCAAGGGCAATACTGAGAGAAACCCTGTTAGTGGTTACCTTCGCATATTCTTCTGTCACAATGGTCCAGTCAATGTTCAAATTGAAATCTATGAGAAACTTGATGTGCATAGATCCTCTTAATCCGATCTGGTTGGGTTTGAACTATTTTACAAATAATTGGCAAAAACATTCAGTCTGTAGAATCTGATTCCTGAGAGAAAGAGTTCTAAAACTTGCAGCTGTGATTGTGGTGATTGGTGGAGCTGCACCAAAGAATTGACACAGGAAGCCAGGATGCAAAAGCATGTAATAATTTTCAGATTGTTTAGCCAAACATTCTCTCAACTTTCTATGCCCAGGACCCGTCCGCCTACCCCCAGCCCACGTCGCAGGACCTGGCGTCCTTCTGGGACCTGCTCCAGCTCAACATAGAGGACGTAAGGGTTAGGTTTCAGGACCTCCAGAAGCTCAAGGACTCTGGGTGGAGGCTCCCACCTGACAAGAAGGTGAGGGACCGGAGGGTCCGGCCTACCCTGGTTTCCCTTCAGCATTCTCCCCGAGCTAAGATGGCTCTGTGCCGCCGAGTAGAGCAGATGGCCGTGGCCTCCAAATGTTTGCGGGCCGTGAACGCTCAGAACAGACCAAGAGGAGCCAAGCAGATCTGCCCGCGAGGCACCGGAAGTTCAAATTGATAGGGTTTTATTTTGCATTTACTTTTAATTTATGTATATTTAAGTTTTTATCTTACTTTTCTTGCACTCTGTCAAGAAAAAGACAGCTTTTAGCATTATTTTCTATCAAACCTCTCCAAAACTAACTCTCTTTTCTTCTTTTTTTCACTTTTCCCTTGTACCTCTCCTTCCATTTCCTTTCATACAACTCAACACTGATGCATGCTGCGATACCTTTTTGGGGCTTTTTTTCTTTCTCATAATGCGTTTGATTACTTTTTATTTATTTTTCCCTCTGTTGTGGGTTTTGTCTCTTATTGCATGGGTTTTCCGTCACAAACCCCCCTTCTTTTCCACCACTTAACATGACAAATCCACTGTCCTTTTCCCGCATCTCATGTCAATGTCTCATCCTCAACGGGTCAGGAGGATAAGAAACTTCCTCCGCCCCTACCAAAGAAGCCAGCGGGCGGGGTGAGCGGCAGCCTCCGGGCCGATAGCGTGGGAGACGGGGTCTCCGGGAGCGCTGGAGGCGGCCCGGGGGGGCTGGTGGTGCCCCGCGCTGGAGGGCACACCCTCCCCATCAGGGAGAAGTCCCTGGACCTTGGAGACCGTCAGAGGACAGAGGCACGAAGGAGGCTGCTGCAGACCAAGCGTACCGCCTCCTTCAGGCAGAACTCGGCCACCGAGAGCGCCGACAGTATCGAGATCTACATCCCCGAAGCCCAGACTCGACTCTGAACCCGTGACAGCACTCGCTTCCCCCCCCTCACCCGATCTTCTGCGAGTCATTGCTGTTTATACGCTATGACCCACCGCCAATTTTAGCACTTTCCATCAACTTCTGTCATCCTACATTATTACCTAACAAGCAATGACAGCCATTTTAGTGTCTTGAAATTCAAACCACTTTACCGAGGCAGAGGCCTAGAGCCTGAGCGGTATCTAGCCGAAGACGTTTTTACTTCCTTCTTAGACAGAATTTCTTTTTAAATATATATATACATACATATATAAATATATATAATCACTGGCTGAAACCAAGTCAGAAATCTTTTGTAAAACTAGGCAGCAGAGGTTCACGCAGTAGCATGCCTGTGCGTGTTCACTTGGCACAAAAAAGGGCTTAACAGGCAGTAGACCTCTGAGGAAATTCTCCCCACACCTCCCACCCCTGATGCCGTTCGGAGCGAAACCGACTCCCACTTACGGGCTTTCGCTGATAACAGCTCAGCCGAGTCGAGATCTATTGATTTCTTGAGCATCCTCAGTTGGCTCCGAGAGCATCCCTGAGGAAATATCAAACACAGAATCCTTAGTCCCTCTTCCCGTCTGTCCACACAAGCACCAAGTCACAGAATATGGACCAATGTCACGTCTCACTCTGTTGATGCTTTCGAACCACCTGTCCGTCAGCATCGGACGGCGAGGCTCTCCTATAGTTGTGTTTGCCAAAAGGAGCTTCTTCAGTGTAGCATCACAGACAAAAAGAAAAAAATCAAACTCCTTGTGCAGTCTCTGAAGTCTCAAGAAGAGGAGGGTTTGGGAGAGTTTTTACATGGAATTATTTCAGTGGCTTTTCTGGACTTACTTGAAGATGCTCCCCCTTCTTTTTTTTTTACACTGTGAGAGTAGAGCACCACCAAGTGGTCAAAAGAGAATCCTGCTTCAACAGCAGTGGTCTTTACAGTTTCAATATATCTTATTCAGGAACAAGTAAACACCCCTTAATGAAACAGCCATTGAAGTGGTCGGGACTGCTATCTTCCCCTCTGAAACCCTTTCTTTCTTTTGAATATTGCTTGGACAGACTTTACTATCGTGTTTATTTGTAACTAAATATGGGTTTTTAAGTAAAAGAAGAGCAGCAGCTTGAATTTTCTGCAGGATTTTATCACCCAACGTTATTTTGTTTCCCTGACGGCGTTGACGAAATGAGGAATGATTTCGTTTTGCTGGCAGATAAAATGAGGCCTAACTGACCTTAAAATATCCTTCCAAAGAATCACCAAGTCGAATCAGATTGGGATTATCTCCAAAAAAAAAAAGTGGTATTTTATAGCTATGCTGGGAATGTGAAATATGTGATATGTGTGGAGCTACGGTGCCTTGCAAACATTCATATCTGGTGAACTTCTTCACCTTCCTTTCAAGTTACAACCATAAACTTCAGTGATGGACATCAAACCAGCATCCCTCAGCATCCTGCTAGAGTGACGTGTTTTCCATCACAGGGTGTTTTGTTTGTAGGGACTATTTTCAGTGTTGTTATCATCTGGTCTGAAGTGAACAGCAAGCAGGACTTCTTGTTTTTATTTCAGACGCTTCTATAAAAGTTGAATCTTCTATTTTTGGTGTCAATTTCTTCCACTTTCTCAGTTGCTGTTCTGCATCCTCTAAAGCTGCCATGAGCCTCTTGGCTGCGTCTCGGATTAATGTTTTGCTTTTTTTTCATTTATTATGTGAAAACTTAATAAATGTGAAAACTGTTGCATAAAAACCCCAAAGTACAGAAATTCACTGAGGTTTGTGGTTGTAACATGACAAAATGTGGAAAAGTTAGAGAAGCATGAATGGTTTTGCAAGGCTTTGTATGTTGTTTTTTATTTTTTTTTATTAATTTACCTCCTGAAACAGGTCTAAATTATTTCACAAAGTTAACTTTTTTTGAAGGATTCTTATCAAAAATGCGTTGGTGTTTTCTACGACTGTTGGCTCATAACGTGAACGCACTTGAGTAACTGAATATGAAAGTCTGTGTGAATCCCAGTTAACACTAAAGAGTCAAAATGTATGGAGTAGAGAGATGACAAAATGTCAGAATTTGTAAGCATGAAGTGTTCTTTCTTTCCTTTAATTTTGGTTGGAATACGTTGGAAATATGGGATATTTTATTGGAAAATGTATATTTTATAATATAAACTACATTTCTAGATTAGTAGAGATTATCGAGAACAGTACATGTACAAAGATCATATATCAAATGTGAAACACTGCAGTATTGTTACGATAGATCATAGCTGTGTGGCATATCCAGACTGAGTCCATGTGAAGAAGACTTTCAAACGGCTCTTATTATCTTGAAATTGTGAGTCAGGTTCACAGGGTATCTCTGGCAAGAAAGGTGGTTGCCAAGGACGATCCTTCCTTAGGCCTATTTAAATATCTGTGTGTGGTTCTCACAACTTGTACTGCTGTTCCCCTTTTCCTCCCTGTATCTCCTGTTTAGAACCAACTACATGTGCCTAACCAGCTATGTGTGGAGGTTTCCTTTGAACACAGTTTACACTTTGAATATATACATAAATATATAGAGAGAGAGATAAAGAGAGAGAGAGAGGGAGATGTATATAGAAATGTATGAAATTTGAAGAGTATTGTTGGAAAAAAAATTTTTTGACTTCCTGAATCTCCCTCATGTTGCAATACACACCTGTGAGACTGGCACACTTTGTCGATGTGGAACACTGCATGCTTTCTGACGGCCTCCTCTGAACAATTTAGCAGAGTCTCATTTTGGAGAAGAAACACGTATTTTGTAGCCTTTAAATCTTTTTCTTCTGTGTGATTGGGGGAGGGGTGAAAAAAGTAATTGCTAGGGTTTTACAACGCAGTTATTCCGACGAATCACACGTTTGTACAATTCTGACCTTTTAGAGACAATGATACAGACATCCTTGGAAATGCCAACCAGTGTTTTGCTTTTTGGACTTCAGCAGGTGAATCTTAACAACCTCCTTGTACAAACGAGGTGCCCCGGCATTGAAAACAACGAGGGCCGTCGTGTGGAATGCGTCCGCAGCAACGCGAGTTGCGGAGCCGCCTTCTCTCTATTTTTTTTTTTGCGTCCCTCTCTGCGTCCGATACCGCTAAAACCTGATGACATCCGAGCGGTGCCCGCCGCAGGCCCTCGTCAAACGAAGCACAAAGAACTGCTCTACTACTGTTACGCCACTGTGACGGACTCTTGACCCCACCCTCACTATCCTCAGTCCTACATGCGAGGGGGGTGGCAAAGTCTCTGGATCACACAAGTTGCCCTTGAGGGACACCAGGATTTAAAGAGGCTTTTGTTGGATTTTTATCCACAGTAGCAACCACGACTACTTTCATTCGTGCCGACTTTCTTCTCTCTGAGTTCTACAAGTTGAGGTGTCAACCAGCCGCACCTTGCCTTGAAATAGGTCCATAGCAAACACAGTTTTTGTGGTTGTGATTTCCGTTTTATTTATTTGTTTATTTATTTATTTATTTATTTTTTGTTCTATATAATCTATCTATCACATCAGCATCGTACAAATCACAGTTCCTGGTTGTGTTGTAACATTATCTCAGCACTGACAAAACACAGCAATCAAACTATCTTAAGCCTTTCTTCCCACATGGCCAGACAAAATCTGAGTACCTCAGTTTTTAGCAAGTGTCCCTCTGTCCTCAGGGGATTTCCTAAACCCACCCTAAGACCCTAATAATACGAGGCTACGTTAATCCTCGCAGGAGTGTTTTGCTGATATTCTCAGATCGAGACGGGGAGAAGGAAGAAAAAATCTCTCGCTGCTCGAGCCCAGATTCACTGTTAGCCATTTATTTCCCCAAGACTAGGAAACAGCGTGAGTCAGTGTGGTGGCAGAGGCAGCAGCTTAATTGTAGCCGATTTGTGTGTGTGCTGCATACTGTGCTTCTGGAACAAAGCCAAGCTGGAAGCCTGTGGTAGCAGCAGATTTGAGTTTTAGTTGACATTACTGTAAGGCAGAGCTGCTCTGGAGTTTGAAGCTAGCTTATGTCTGTGGTGGGGGGGCTAGCTAGCCCTGGGCGCTAGCTAACCATGTTCATGAACTTCACTGTCAAAAAGAAACCAAACTGATGTGTTGTGGAGATAGTTTTATAAACCAATAGCCTGCTTAGTCTTCAGTCACTGCTTTTAATCAACTGTCAGCAACAGGGAATGTTGTGATAGAAGTTGGTAAAGCTAGTGGCAGCATTGCTTTCAGTGAAACACATAGTACTTAAAAAGTTCCGTTTTTACTCCAAAGTGGAAATATTCAAAATTATTTATATTAAAGACAAATCATCTGGAACACCCAGTCAGATTTGTTAGCTGGAAAGCAGTGAAACTCCTCACCCAGATAAATTTAATATTCAATATGGCTGCCACGTGTTAAAATATATATAATAGTAACAGGCTGTTTCTTTGCTACAATGATTAACAAATCTGTCGTATGGACTTCCCTTAGCGAGAATGTTCCTTTATAAAGCATAATTTATTTGCTATAAAATTAGCTTGGGGGAAAAAATCAAAAAGCTAGAAGGCTTACAGACGGTAAAGTTTGATTTAGAAAATGTGTGGCTAAAAATATTGGTTGATATTAGATACATCCAAGGCCTGTATAGATTCTACTTTTAATCAGAGCTATCCTGAATCAAACCTATAACCAACAATTGACAGATATGTAACCAGCTAATGATTGTATATGGGCAGCTTTTGTAGCCCATTTACTGTCTAAGCGGGACATTATGTAACTGTAGTTTGTGCAGTAGTTGCACTGCAAACTTGAAAAGCTTTCTGACTTGCTACTGTAACGTGGTCAACTCTATTGTGAGGTCTTAATCAGATCTACTTTTTACAAAACTTGAAAGCACTTTGCTACGACTAGTGACTAATGCTAACAATTGTATCCTGGAGGGATAACTTAATAAACAACCAGCAGAAAATATGACTGATAATTAACCAAGAATCAATTCAAGTGACAAATTTCCATATCTTCTACAATTTCAGATTTCTCTCATTCATTGATTTTTGCTGGCGCCCATGTGTACAGTCATGGCTGGAAACTTGTTTAATATTCAAATTACATGTGAGGATCCTGAAGGTGCTTATCTACATAAGAAAATTATTCATAATTGCACATAAGTATCATCTTCAGTGACTCCCGCGTGTGCAAGCAGAACTTTGTATTTGGCATGTTATTGGCAGACCACACCATAGGCAGGGAGTTAATTACAGACCGTAAACGCCTTCAGTTGCTATTGCTGAAACTCACTGAGCATAATTAGAATCACTCCGATTTAATAAGAAACTTAATGCTTTAATTCATACTGTGGCCAAACTACTGGTTGGTTTCTTGCCTATGGTTTACTCCGCCCGCCCCCCTTCTCTGTTGCTCCAGAACAGGTCGGACTCGAGCAGATGATCAACTGAAACTCCAATGTGCCTTTAGCACTGAGGTGTAATTCTGTTTGTATGTGTACATGTGTGCATATGTATTAACGCTGTAATGTGGATTTACAGGACACACACAGCTAACCATGAGGGTAAGAGACAACTGAGCGATTACTGTGTAATTATCAACAAAATATATATATATCTATACCCTAACTTCGCCATGTTTACAAAGTGTAAATACCTGTTATCAATGGACATTGCTTATCTTAAAATTGCATTTATTGTTATTAGAATATAATTAATATGATTACCGTCATTAAAAGTTTTAATTAGTGCCATTACGATCATTATTAAATACAGTGTTGTTGAATATAGCTATGAGTAAAAATTGTTCTGTAGGCTGATCAAGGGCAAGTCACGTGTATAGCAACAAAAATATATAAATATATAGTTTATTCTATGTTCGGTTCAATAAATCGCTGCTATTAAAGGGGATGGAGCAGAAGAAGAGAAAGTTGATTAACTCTGGGAAGACACTACCCCCCCTCCCCCCCTCTGGGCTCAGTGATGCACACTCCACCAGAGAGGTGAGGAATCGCTGAAGGAAGTGAGCTGTGGGAGTGGACCGTCCTAACAATAGAACCTCTTTCTCTGTGTGCTTTTACTCCACTTCGAACTCTCAGTGCCAGCAAGAGGAGGAAATCAAATGGGGGGCCTCGAACCGATGGAGACACTTCACACTCGTTATTCAACTCTATAATGTAGCAACGGCAACAACAGCCCTTCGTTCTCGACTCCCTCCTCGTCTTTCTTGTGTTATCGGTGACCACTTTGATTTAGAGCAAGTTTCAGCATGGATTCACTCGTTTTATATATATCATCAACTCTGTGCCAAGACAGCATATTGTACATACAAACGTTCATTTTTGTTTGTTCTTCTATGAGAACAGCTGACTCCAGCAGAGCAATAGAGTCACAACAGAGTGTAAACGTTTGTTACGCCACCAAGTGGTCATCCACACGTGGTGCACAAGAACACACCAGGAAGTGTCTGAATTCAGTCTGAAGGCCGGTGAAGGCAGTGTAAACCATGCTCCTGTTTAGTTTGGGGTTTTTTTCTCTCCTCCCACCATTTTGTACATACAAGTTTATTTCTTGCTCTCATGTTTTTATGGGTCTAAATGTGTCCAAACCGAAGCACGTTTGATGGCGCTGAACCCGGAGAGATGGCACACTGTGACGTGGTTTACTCCCAACACAGAATGTAACACTTTCAACGTTGTCTGAACATTTTCTAATGGCTAATATTATTACTATCAATATTATTATGATTATTATAAAGCTATTTTAGCGAGTTAAACGAGCGTTGCTGCGTCTCCTTTGTCTTTTTTTGGTGTGTTTACTCTGAATGTTTTGAAGAAAATGTGAAATGAAGCAGTAAAAACATTCTTCTTGGGGGTAAGAGCAATGTTGTTTTGATTGAAGGTATCTTCTCAATATGAGCTTAATAACATGTTCCTTAATTTTCTGGATTCTAGCCGGCCCCTCCATTGGCTTGTATGTCCATGCTTGATTCAGTTCCAAAAATTTAGTTTATTAACTCAAAGTTACATCTGGCGCCAAAGTGGAGAAGACACATTAGTAAAATGCGAACCTGTGCTTGCATGACCTTCAACCTTTTGGATTTTTATGGGTGTGTGAGTGTGAATATGTTTGTGTGAGTTAGTCACCTGGAATTGAGAAGATGCCACTGTGCCATTCCACCCGAATGATTGTTTCCAGGTTTGGAAAGGTATATTTTTTTAGTCATGGGTTGAAAAATATGGCCACCATTTCTGCAGCATGCAGAACTTTAAGTAGTAAGTCTGATCAATTTCTTTTTAAATAAAACGTGTTGCTAAGTTCTGGGATTGTGTGCAGCAGGATGAAACTGTTTTAAGTAAAGGAATTTCAACAACACAAGAAGTTAAATGGTGTTAAACAGTAAAATGGAGAATTTTGATCTACATTTCTAAGGCTATTTATTGATGGAGCAACTCAAGACTTGAACAAAATAATGCAAAATGTTCAACCTTTAACTCTTACGATGATTGAAAAAGGTGTTGTGGGACATTTAACCTTTTAACTGTTAAATGTCCCACAACATAAAAATGGTAAAGAACTAAATATCCACATTCAGGTCAGTATTTAGTAGATGCACATAATAGTCTCAAACGCACTGGCTCATCTGGACACAGCAGTTGCAACAGAACAGTTTAAGTGCTGTGAGAATGTTTGGGGATTAAGTTTGAGCATCTTTTTACATCCAAATTGTCTTGGATTAGAGTAGAGGGTTTGAACATGCTAGAATCTTCACCTTGTTGGCTTTAAACAATTTCTATGCACTTTTTGCTGCAAGCTTTGTGTAGTTATGCTAATCTCCAAAATTGAAGTTCAAATCAGATTTTCTGGACTGGTGCTAAATTTGCGAGAGAGAGTTTATTTTCCACAAAATTGGAAACAATCAGCTGAGAAATCTCCACAGGTTGAACAGGAATGCCACTTTTCATTTATGGTAATAAAAATGTTTCAAAAACATTTATTTTTTTAAATAAGACACTGTCATATGTTAACAATAAACAAGTTTTCAGATCAGTAAAGCAATGATCAAAGATGTAAAAAAAAAATTCCCTTAAGCATTGTCCTATTATCCCTCCAAAGTGAAAAATTAAAACATGAATTGAATTTAATATTTAAATTCACCTTTAATATTCACCTTACATGGTGAATATTTTATAACTTCAAATTTCACTGGACATTGTCCAGTTTGAGTGTCCAGGCTTGACCAGGAGTGAAAGGTAGCTCAGGCAAAAGGACAGAGAGACCTGCATTAGGGTAGACTGGTGCCCAAGGGAGGGGGGACGGACGCCCCAAGAGAGTCACCTAGAAAAGAAACGGATTCCTATTTGTTCCTAGTCACTTTTACATTATCGATCATGGGTTTGGTCATGTACTTGTTCCAAAATGGCAACACATAATCTTAATAATCCCATTTACCTTAGTTGTTGCTGATGTTTGGGGGATCAACAGCTTCAGTATAGTTGTTGGGGGTTTGGCTGTTACAATGGCGTAGACCGTGGCACCTTTTGAGGTATACCTAGAAGAAAAGTAACGTTTAGTTTTTGTTGTTCTTTTTTCACTAAACCAAAACTCATACTGAGTTTCTGGTAGCATGGAAGGAGAAAACACCAAAAATGAAGAACACTCAGATCCTAAATATTCAACTTTCCAGCTTTCTTACCACACTGGCACGGTGCCGTTTTCCATTTGGACCCTCCAGGGTTTGGTGGCGTAGATGGCCTCTCCGTTGGTTTCCAGCCAGGCGCCAAGACCCCTCAGCCTCTCCTCAAACACACTGGGAATTGTCCCGTCGGCTGTGGGACCTACATTGAGAAGATAATTACCTCCAAGAGCCACTGTGCTGACCAGATCCTGTGAAGAAAACGAGAAGCATTCAGTCCTGAAGATGAAGCGGCTACATCTTCAGCAATCTGAACGTCATCTTGTGTCTTTACGTCAATAATAGCAGGTAAGTCCATCAGTTCTTTGAACTTCATGTTTCGTCGGTAACCCCAGGATAAAGTGTCCACAGATGTACATTTCTCCCACTTGTGTTTGGGCAGCTGGCCTGGCGTGTATTTGTCCTGGCAGTTATAAAAGCCACCATGTTTACAGGCAGTGCCTTGCCCCCATCGGTCATTGGTCACAACAGTATCCTAAAATCAAGGAAGATAGGGTAAATACACTGACGCTGCTATTATAGTTTTGTGCAATGCTTTGTGCATGGCAGTTTGTGTTTCCCTAAAATAAAAAGGACTGACTTTGACAGGGCTGTCGTTGTAAAGCCACGCCAGAAACTGGGTGGAGTTCCAGTAGGTGTCTGGCGCTTCCCAGTCGCCGTCAGACCAAATCACCTCAGGTCTGTACCTGCAAGGTATATAAAACACTATCATGTTGTGCAATAACTGAGAACTAGCTAACTTACCTAAGGCATGGCTGCAGTTTGTGCAACAATAACAGGGAAACTGAAAACAACAAGCGGTGTGATCGGTAACTACTAAAACTTAAAACCTACTAACCTTACAACAATGTTATAGAGTTCAGGAAGTAGTTTCTGCATCACAAACTGTTGGGTTTTGAATCCATTCTTCTTGTCCTCCAAGTAGAGGGGGTTGAACCATTCATACAAGGAGTTGTAGAGGCCATAGTGCAGCGATCTAAGTGTTGAAAACAACAAATCTCTGAAGCTCTTGTTTATTACCTTCTCGTACGAGACATGTTCTCAGTTATAGCTGAAGAGGTTCAGGTGGATTTGTGCTGTGTTTCATATGCCTATTGAACTCATTTACCAGAATCTACAGTTGGATATTATTCTCCAATAAGCTTCAAATTCACCCACCGGTTGCGAACTGCATCTCCCAGGTCTTCCACTAAGTCCCTTTTAGGACCATTATCAACAGAATTCCAGTTCCAGGAGTATGGAGACCCCCAGTTAGTGAATCCTTCATGGTGTTTGGAAGTCAGGACAACATATCTGGAAAGAGTGCACTGTGAAACAATGCCTTGCAAAAATCCTAAAGACATTCATTAAGGTTTTGAGGTTGTAGTTTTTCATGGTCCAACACACACCCTGCTTCTGATTTGGTGCTACCCGGAAGTGGAATATAAACACCTTACTTTGCACCAGAGGCTTTGAAGATGTCCGCCCACTCCTCCGGGTTGAAAAACTGCGCGTGGAACTGAGGGGCGAAATCCGGGTAGCTGAAGCCGGGCGGGTAGTTCTTGGACATGTAGCTCACACACTTCGGGTCAGGCGGCTGCTGACCCTGCCAGTGCCACCAGAACCACTCGCTGCCGAAGCCTGGCACTGAAAATACTCCCCAGTGGACAAAAATCCCCACCTTTGCTTCGTCGTACCATGAAGGCAGCGGTCTGGCGTCCAGACTCGTCCAGTTCGCGGTGTAACGAGCCGCTGCGGGAGACGCGAAGGCGAGGAGGAGGAAAACGGCAGCCATGACTGCTACAAGTTAGCCTAAAATAAGATTACATGGAACTCATTTAAAGTCCCTGCATCTACCTAGTGAGCCTCTTGTTGCCGTTTGAGTTGTTTCCTCGTCACATGACTGGGATCACGTGGAGCACCACACGATTGACTCGTTTTACAGAACTGCAAGGTGTAACAGTTAATTTGACCTCCTAGTAAAGGACTTAAAAATATATCTATAGTCTTTGACTCGAATAAAAAGATTTCAGAAACAAAATGCATTTGTAATGCAAACAATGTAACTTTAACTTGCATTTATATTTCTCCGTTTTTTTTATTTATCGGCTTATTTTGTTTTCCATTGATCTCAGATAAAATAATCAAACCACTCATTATTGGTCTACTGCAATATTTATGTTTTTAAAGCACATTTTCTATTTTAATCCGCTTGTCTCCATGCTTAAGACACCTGTATTTACCTTATAAATGCTACTTTTTAGCCACTAGATGGCACCACATCTATGAGTACCTCCGCTTTCACGAGCCTTGTAAACTTAAACTAAGAATGCAAAGTCGACATACAAAATACAGATGGACAAATGCTCATTGATCACTGTTAACATTTTTATAGTACAGTACACATGGAAGGCCGCCATGCTCTAGCTTATACAGGTAATTTATTTGGTCACTTCTTTACACACTTGGCTGCCATTAATGTAAACAATTTAAGTTAGTCATTTATAAGTCGCATTTCAAGTACACATAAAAAGTTGTTGAAGACAATTATTTATTTGAATTCATGATTGACGTCTTAATCCCAATCTTGCTGGATGAGTACAGAATGTTCATTTCTCCGTACAACATTGAAATGTAAATTTCTTTACATCCACGTACAATGCAAACAAAAAGCATTCATATGCTGTATTTTAAACAAGATTTGTGAAATTTTCATTTCCTAACAAGCTCCAGACAAATCTCCATAATGACAAGGCAAAAACTTCTTTTTAGAACTGTTTTTTTTTTTTTCCCCTACTGGCAATATTGCCGTAACCTTGTTGATCCATTGTTTAATAAATATTTACACCAAGACTTAATATTTTATTGAATGACAACCTTATCTCCTTTTTGAAGCTAGTGATGCTCACAGATTTGTGATTTGACACAATCCAATCTGAGGTCTACAGCCAAGTAGTTTGACTTCTTTGCTTGGTTTCTGCTTTGATGCACACCGTTCTACTGCAGCTCCTTAAAGTCACAGGCGCACGCTCCATCTCCATTTAAAATCATGTTTAATTACTCAAGTTCCAGAAGGTTCTGAAAAAGTGAAAGGCTGTGAATACTTTTTGTTGGCACTGTACACGTTTGAAATTTAAAGTTACATCTAGACGTGATTTCACAAATGCCAGACAGGTTTCCTGCTACTAACTAATCACTGACACACAATGACAGGCAGCTTTGGACCGGAAATTCAGGACACAAATGAGTGAATAAATAAATAACCTTACAGTAATAAGTGCACAGAGGCCCTGTTTTATTTCTAGTTGATGGTAAAATTCACAGTGTATGGCTGACATCAGAGCATTCAGCAAGCTGTCTTTCCAGCATCTGTTTCTCCACTAAGTCCTCCACTCTGCCAACCTCCACCTCGTCCACATCGTCCATAAAGCTTGACCAGTCTGTGGTCCCTTCTGCACGCACCATGGGCTCTGGCTGGCTGGACGGGTCAGCGGGCGCAGAATCTTCATGAGTGGTGGTCACGCAGTTGCAGCTGTCGCAGATGCCAAAGCGCCTCAATCCCGGGGAGACGTTGGACCCTGTGAACGTTCGCCTGCAGCTCTTGCAAGATACTGGCCAGTAGTGCCTGTGAACCTATGGACAGACACATAGTGGGTATTGTTTTGACTTGGATTAGAGTTTGGAAGGAACAGAACACTGAAGATCGTTCTAGGACAAGTCGTACTAACAAAATGGGATACATAAAAAAACATGATGGCCACACTTCACTCTTACACTAAGGGCGTGGGTCCGGAGATGCTCCTGTCGTGTGAACCTCTTGCCACACATGGGACAGGGGAAGGGCCTCTCTCCGGTGTGGCAGCGGATGTGTCTCTTCATGATTCCTTTCTGCTTGGCAGTGTATGGACAGAAAGGGCACTTGTGGAGTTTTACTGGCACTACCAAGCCATCGCCTGCAGGGGGAGAAAGACAACTGAAATACATACAAATCTTCTGCTTTCGGATTTACTGTATTTTACTTGGTCTAAGGTTATTCTAGCACATTCATTGACAGTTAAAACTGACTGAGGTAATTACCTGTGTCCTCTCCGAGCCAATCAGACTGGATCTCCATGATAGATGACCCAACAAACCCCAAACTTTCATCCATTCTGCTACTTCCTGTGCTGCTGCCAAGTCCTTGGTTGAAGCGCTGACCTCCTCGGTCCCCTACAGGGCTGGGGCCTCGGGGGCCTTCACCTCTGGACAGAATCTCCATCAGCTGCCGGGTGTTAAATGAAGGGCCGTATCCTAAAGGGGAGCGCTCATTGGAGGCTGAGGGACTTTGAAGAAGTAACCTGCTATGGTGTGTGCCATGCAGAGAGGACCCAGGATATGGCGCAAGGTCTTTGGTGTCGGGGGACTCTACGAGTTCCTCATCAGGGTCATACTCTATTTTAGGGTTCACCAACTCTGGGGTCAAAGCAGAAGATGAGGAGGATGAGAGATTAGTCTGATCCATGTGGCCCTTTTGGTCTTCCCTCCCAGGTGGAAACTCCTCCCTAGAGGAGTAAGCGCTGTCAATGTTTCTACTGGAGCCCGCTGGGGTTGCAACTGCAGTAGACAAGGGGGTACTTGCTGAAGTTCCTTCCTCAGGACCTAAACCCGACCCCCCATCTACTTCTGCAGCCTCTGAACTTGTCCCTGTAATACCCGTGTCCCCAGCGACGGTTGCAGAAGGAGTTCCACTGTCCGCGGGTCTAATTGTTTCATTGTCCTTCTGGTTCTCTTTCTTCGTGTTTCTCTCCTTATCCTTGTTGCAAATCTCCAAAGATGAGTGGATGTACTCTTTACAGAAGTTCACCAGCTCTGTCATTTGCAGATAGCTAGCCGCTGACATCACCTCAATCACGTTGTTGCTGTTAAGAGCCAAGCGGCCAGAATAGAGGAAGTCGAGGATGACAGAGAAGGCGTCGGCTGTAACGATGTCCAGCGACGCTGTGCTGTAGCGCTGTCCGCTGTCCTGAAAAGCATTCCCAAGTCTAAAATTAGAAATCTGAAAACACTACAACAGAACATGGCTTTGAACTGTTCTAAAAATCAGCTCAAGTTAATGGTTTTGTGTAACAGCTTGAACCTTCAGTGTACTATCATAGACCAACTTACCAATTACATTTAATTGATGTATAACATGTACTTAACACGTAGATAAATTCATCCACAATGAACTAAATATGCCAAAATTGTATTTAGGCATATTATTTATTTTTTAATCAGAATTTATTTTGATTTTAAAATGATATAGAAGTATGTCTGCAGAAAATTGTATGATTTGTTTTCTAGCTTTCAGTCCAGTTTCAGAGCTCACCACAGTACTAAGACCGCCCCTGTCAAAGTGTTCAAAGAGATCCACATGAATACAGACTGTGGAAGAACCACAGTGCCAGTACTTTTGGATCTTAGTGCAACATTCAACACTGTTGACCCTGACAATGATATTCTGATTATTATTGTAGGGTAGGACTCTCTGGTACACTACTTAACTGGTTTGAGTCTTGCTTTGTGACTCAAACCAGAACAGGAACAGAAATAACTTTGTGTCAATAAGTAACTTCTTGTCAGAGCGGACAAGAAGTTACTCTGTCCGCTCGGACAGAGAGCGGACAAAGTAACTTTAACCTAGGGATACCTAACTTTAATTTAACCTAGGGATACCTAGGGATTTAACCTAGGTATTTAACCTAGGTATTCCTAGGTTAAATTTTGGGGCCTCTTTAATAGCTACGTACTCGTGCTAGCTCAGATTATAACAAGTATTAAGATTATTTCCCATAACAACACAGATACTGATACAAAGCTCTACATTATGATGTCACCAAGTGTCTCCGAACCCATCCAAGCACTGAAGTGATGCTTAGAACAAATGTGTGGATGAGCCATAAATCTCTCCAGCTGAACGGAAACAAAACTGAAGTCATCTTTGGACCCAAAGGGTCAGCACAAAGCTTCAGTTATTACAGCTAAAATCTACCAGTCAAGTCTGAAATCTTGGTGTTATGCACTAAGACCATAAGTTTCAGATACACCTGAAGACAGTTACAAAGTCGGCCTTCCATCACCTGAAGAACATTTCCAGGATCAAAGGAGTAATGTCTCAGCAAGAGCTAGAGAAACTCATCCATGAGTCATTTCTTGTCACATTGATAACTGCAACAGTGTATTTAAAAGTCTGTGTAAAAAGTCAGTCAGATAGATGCTGCTTGCATTCTCAGTTAAAAACAGGAAAATGGAGCAAACCACTCCAGTTGCAAAGTCCTTACACTGGCTCTCTGTAACTCAGAGAAAAGACTTTAAAACACCTAAACACTGATTTCATAAATCACTGAATGGGTTAGCACCAAAATACATACAAGATCTGTTATTGTTGCGTCAACCTTCCAGATCACTCAGGTCTTTGGGTTAAAATCTACTCTGCATCAGAATCAGAATCAAACATGAAGAAACAGCATTCAGGTTTATGCTAGTCTCATCTGGGAAGAAAAAAATTCTAGAAAATTTCAAAAATGCTGAAACACTGACTTCTTTAAAACCGAAAACTGACCTGCTTACGGCTGCCTTGATAAATAATAACTGGAACATTGACAGATTTGTAATCTTCTTTCAAATATTTCATGAATTCTGAAGATGACATTTTAACATTTACTCAAAAACGCTGTATACACATTCTTAGCACTAATAGAAAACAGACAGAAGCAGTGTAATCCTCACCTGCAGGTAGTGAACCAGAAGAGCCCGGAAATAGCCGCTTCCAGCAAATAGCACGTTACGGTGGGCTTTGAATACACGCCCCTCTACCAGGATACTGCAGTCGCAGAAGAAGTCTCGCTTTCGCTGCTCATTGAGCTCAAACAGCAATTTGGGCAGATAACAGGGAACCTCCATGTTTTTCCTTCTCCGTGATTCTAGTAGCGGGGGAAAAAAACAAACCGTGCGGGTGATTATCGGAGGGGGTGGGGGAAGGATGATAAAATGCGATGTTAAAATGACCTAAAACCACACAACTGAGGAACAGTTCTATTTTCGATGCTTGACATTACCTTAGTATGCAAATCCACAACATTTTTAAACAAAACTAGCAAATGCATATAGAACTTAATATTTTTATAAACAATAACATTGGTGAGGGGCTCCTAATAAAATCCGATAGCGAAAACAGGAAGTGATTTACGTTCTGCTCTGTTTGCTAACGTGACAGCCTGTGCAGCTAGCACCAAGTAGCTAGCTGCTAATACTTTGTCGAGCAACACAGCTCCAGCTTCGTAAAACGCCTTTACGAAGGGTTTTATACCTTTTACGTTTTATAAAACCCTTTCATTGTACACTTACCTGTGTTTTCAGAAGTACTCTATAAGCTTACTCGTGAAAGAAAGACAGCAGCCTGCAGGATTCATTGTCCCATGCCTACAAAAGCAAATACTTCCGCTTTCGTTAAACAATTACGTAAATTTTCCTCGTCCAATCATTTGACCGACCGAGAGTCAAACGCCGTCTCCCCGTTTGTACAGCGTTGGACATGAAATGGCCTTAGTGACGTCACTTGTCCTCACGGAGTCCGTTTCGTCACAACATATCATATGGCCCTAATAACTAAAAGTGTGGAAAGTGCTGTAACGGTATGTGCAAGTAAATGAAAATATTGTCCATATTAATTTTGGGTGCCAAACTGATTTTTCCGCAGCCCACAGAAAAAAAATTACACAGAAGAAGACGAAGAAGAAGAAGAAAAAACAGAGATAAAGAAGACATAAATAATTAACACTATTTAAACACTATTGTATTTGTTTCTGAAATGTTTACAAATGTTGCTAAAAATGGCGTTGTGACTGGATGATGCAACGTAATCACAAACATGCTTGTCTTCACATGGCATGCTGCAGTATTTTCTGTTCTCTTCCAGAAAGCAGAGATGAAGGCCACACAGTCATAGGAAGGCACAGCTTTATGTGTAGCTGTCACAGTTAAAATATCAGTCCTTTCTATTTGGTGCAGAACTGTGAATAGGAAGGAAGATGACATATACCTGTGAGCATTTTTTTTTTCTTACAAATAAAAACCAGGAAAGTGCAGCACATAAATTCAGCCTTGATTACCGGTACTTTAATGCCACTAAATAAAATCCAGTGTGGTCTATTGCCTTCAGAGGCCAGTTAACTGTAATTGTGCAATTTTATTTAAGTATAAATTCAGCTATTATGTCTGTTAGAGAAGATGAGAGAACAAACGGCATCACAAAGAAAAGGGAACACAGTCAAGAAGAAGTTTAAAGCAGGACAAGGCTATAAAACAATAATCCCAAACTTCAAACATCTCATAGAGGATCGCGGTATCCAGTGTGAGGCAACTGCTAAAAGACATGCACATTATTAGCATGTCTTTTAGCAGTTTAGTTTGCCCAACCGAACTGACAGGTCGGGCAAGGAGAGCATTAATTGGAGAATTAGCCAAGATGCCCATGGTAACTCTGGGAACCTGCAGCAATCCATGGCTGAGGTGCAAGAATCTGTCAAGACGAAAACTGTTTGTTGTGGGCTCCACAAATTTGGAAAATACATTGTTGTAAGAGCAGCAAAATAAATCCCTTTTACAGTTTTCAGCAGGCCTGTGCATGGCTGTGTCCTGCCATGCACAGGACACAGCAGTCATGTGAAACCAGGCGCTCATTACTGAGTAGAACTCTTCCATATCTCATTAAACAAATGAGACATTAAACACATTAAACAAATAATACTGTAACTAATTGTTTTATGCCTACAGAATACCACATTTCAATCACATGATTAAAAAAAATTATACAAGTAAGGCTGTGTGGTAAGGAGTGGCCGGAAAACCAGAGCATATTCATAAATGTGAATGGCCTAGTCAAGGTCCAGACCTAAATGAAATTAAGAACCAGTGCCAAGATTGTTGTAATTGCTTTGAAAGCTGGTTCCTCAAGGTACTGACACTGGGAGGCATACTGCGCAGCTGTAGCGTCTTCTCTTTTTTTCCTTTTTTTTAACTTGCAAAATAAATTTTGAAAACCGTGAATCATTTCTTGCATTTTGCTTTATAAATAAGCATTGCTTTGTGTTTATCTATCATATAATCTCCCAATAAACGAGAATTTGTGGTTCTAATGGTAGAGAATTTTAAATGATTTTGAGGGGTATAAATATTTTTGCAAGGTATTCTAAGTGAAAATACATGTTTTACTTCAAAAGCCTTTCAAAAATGTGATGATTCATTTTAAAAACTCTAAACCCTAAAGCGTTATTCACCTTTGACATCACCAGTATTAGTTACAAAAAGTCATGCCAGTGAGCTTGAAGATAATCGCCTCCTCTCCTTCTTACACCACTTTGAGCTTGCAGCAGCACACCCGCCTGCCCTCATTGTTTGCTCATGAATACTTGTTTATTTTCCTTCCATTTTGGAAAGAAAATAGTTCCTTTCTCATTTTCAGACGCAGCGGGGATAAACAAGAAGTTCCTTTAGAGCTGCACCACACCCTCAATGCACAATCCGCAGCTTTTAGAAGTGTTTTTTGCGCTGATGGGTGCCGACCAGGCAACTTATTTGTTTCAGATATTTTCCCATGGCAAACAGCGTGAATACAAAGGCTTCGTGTTGGCCTGATGGAACCACAGAACCGCCACACTTGAGCCTCCTCTCTCTCTTTTTTTTTGCAAAATAAAATTTATGGTACCTCATAAAAAGAAAAAGAAAAAACTCTATTCATGCTTATTTGTGCTAAATATAAAGTATCATAGCCCAGCAGGGGTTCGGTTTAGGCCTTGTAAAACTTGACACACAGTCATCAAGGGCCAGTTGACCCATCTGCAATGACTCGAACCTGAAACGAAACTTAATTAGGTTAAGCTTTGTGGTAGTTCTGGGTGCTGACCTTCTTCTTCTCACTGCGCCTCAGGGGAACACAAGACCTTTTGTTTTGGTCATTTGTTGACTGCATGGCAGGAAACTCCCTCTCATGCAGGCCTTCCACAGCCAAGACCATGAAGCTCCTTCAATGCCACCAATCCGGGTGACAGTTTAACGCCGGTTTACACCCAGCAACCCTTTAGGAACGAATAACATTGGTGATTTATGATTGGGCTTTGCCCCATGCCTGTGATTATGACGGGCGCGTGATTTACCGATGGAAAGCCAGACGAGAAAAGTAAATAGACGTAGCGATCACTGCTGTTATGTAAGGTCGCCTCCGAACGCAGGACCTCACTCATTGTGCGCGTTAGCCACTCGGAGACCCACGGCTGGCACAGAGGGCTCCAACGGCACTCCGATGGGTCCCTGTGGTCTGCGCCTCAGCTCATAACAGCCACTTAAGCCGGCATTTTCCCAGGCTGAGACAACACACCACGGTGGCAGCGGGAGCCGCAGAGAGGGCCTGATTAAAGACTAGAGACAATGGAGGGAGAGTGAGCCGGGGACCATGGTGGCATTTTCCATCTCCGCCACTGTCTCCTGGGGGGACCAAGTATGTGCCGTGAAACGTTTGAATTATCCCAGAATCTCTGGAATTCAGACGGAGGCACCGCGGAGAGGACCCTCGACCGGGGATCAAAGAGCTTTGAGAGGAGTGCGGTGGACTGGTGGTGAAGTCGAGTACATGGTGGAGCATGAGTGTGTGTATTTGTTTGTGTGTGTGTGTGTGTGTGTGTGTGCATAGGGGCATACTTGTGTGCTTAAGAACACTCAGTTGAAAAAGATAAAGACAATGTTTAAGTTTGAAGCATTTATAGCTTCATGTGTAGGGATGTTTAAAAACAAAAAGAAAAAAAAAAGAAAGGGGGTCCGTGTTTGGTTTTTGAGGAGACATTGATCACTGAGTGGTGTATAAAGGCATGTGGGGAGTATGTGTTGCTGTCCTTTTATCCTTCACAGGATCAAATAATGCAATCATAGCCAATCATTGCAAGTCTAATACAGTGGGCGCCCCTCTTTAGCTTGGAGACGCCACTCTCTGTGGTGGCTGAGGGACAGAAAGAGCAAAGCAAGAGACGGGGGTGAACCTCATCTTTCTACGGCCGTCTATCGCTCTGTAATTATCACTTAATGTTCCTCTGTGTTCTGGAGACGTCTGTCTCTTGCTCTGTCTTTTCTTTTCCTACGGAAGAGGACAACAAGCATGAGTCAGAAATAAGTCTGCCAGCCTTTTTATCATCGTATATTTAGCCTCAGAGCAGAGTGGCGAACGAAGCCATCCCAGACCGCCAGCTTCCAGTATCGCAGGGCCTCAACGATGGCTGGCTGGCTGGCTGGCTGGCTGGCTGGCCGGCTGGCCGGCCGTCCTTGCCACATCTATATCCAAAATATCAAAGCATCCTTTATTGTAGCAAAGTCAGCTTCACAAGTTTTGACTTTAACTCAGAGAGAAAAAGCCCAAGTCACCAATAATCTGCAATATGCAGTGCCTTTGCATGTGCCATTTTGTCAAGTTACAGCTACAAATTTTAAAGGAATTTGGTGTGCGTTTTCCCTACCAGTTTTGAACATCTAAACACCAAATGTTTTTGTCCATTCTTCTTTGTAAAACAGCTCAAGCCACATCTGTCTGAGTAGAAAGTGTTTGTGAACATCAGTTTTCAAGACTCACCACAATAACTAAATTGTGTTGAGGTCCTCAGTCTTAAGTCTTGCCAGTGCCACTTTCTTAATTAAGGTGCTATGATCCTTGGGTGTTTGTGCTTTGGGTCTCATTTGTGTTTCCATTTTGATCATTTCATTGTTGTTTATTTACTTAGATCTCGCTGTGTTGCTCATTCCCTTGTGTTTTCGGTCTCGTAATTTATCTATATTTGTGCTTTTGGATTTTGTCTCTCGAGATTAGTGCTCCTTTCTGCTTCTTGTTAGTTTCACAAATCCTCTTTGTTCATTTGTCTCTATTCCTTCAATCCCTTCATCCTGACAGTAACTGGTGTCACTTATCACCTGTTGCCCATGTCATTATCCACCTCTGTCCCTCTCTGTGTATGTAGTCCTCTGGTCCTTCCATGGTTACTTCTGGTCATTAACTAAGATTCCCCTGCTGTGTCGCTGCCTACGACCTGTGAGTTGTTCAGTTTCTGTTAAAATAATGAACCCCTTGGATCATTCCAAACTACCGTCTGTATTTTAGTCCAACCTTAATATTACAATTCACAACATTAGTACTTTTTGTCACAGGTTGTCCATTTCTGCTGTTTTAGTCTTTACGATGTCTCGTGTTTTCATGGTTGGACTTTTCTGATCATTACATGCCAAACATTTTACAACTGAAACATTTAATTAATTAATGTATTTATTAAGTTGGGGGGGTTTTTGTACTGAAATGTGTCTCGATCGTTCCTGGTTAAAGGTTTAAAGGATGCGCTCCATGGTGTAGAGGTAGAGTGAATGCCCCGTATACAGAGACAATAATCCTCAATGCAGCAGACTCGGGTTCCTTTCTCTCTCTGCCCATTTCCTGTTTGGTGACTGTCAAAGGCCTCTGGTGCTGTAAAATGTTTTAAAAAGGGGAAAAAGTTCATTTCATTGTTGTTGATGCACAGTGGTTTGAACCGTGTTGTTCTAAGCTTTGGATTTTGTTTTCCCAAAGGTCAAATGGACTGCCCATCTAAAAGTTGTCTTGTCAACAGATTTTCCCAACTGAGCTGCGGATCTTCCGAGTTACCTTTGGACGCCTTTGCTGCTTCCCTCATTATTTTCCTGCTGAGTCTGTCAATTCATGTGGACGGAAAGGTTTCTTTTACTTATGTTTATGGTTTTTGGACAAAATATATCTGATCACATGTTTTGTACGGTTACTATGTTTTTTTTAAATGTTACATTTGAAGTCGTCAGTCATCCAAAAAGTTTGTTTCTGATATGAAATAAAACAACTTAAGTGGAGAACCACCATCTGTTTTTTTATATTTGTATTAAAAAGAAAAGACATTTAAAAATGTTTTTATTCCCCTCAATAGTCAATGGGAAAAACAGAAACATGTTGGTAAATTTAAAAGATTAGCTTAAATAGGGATCCAGTTTTTTGGCTTCTGACACTGATACCTGAGGTTTGGTACCTGTCAACACAGACAAAGCAGTGCTGAACTGACTTAAAATGTTTTGTTTTTTTTAAACACAGACATACATGTACTAAATTACAAATTTATTTGATATCTCTGCGCCAGCACGATTAAATACTCAAACAGCCTCACAAGCTTAGTTAATAATGTAAAAACAACACAACTTTCAGTGCAATTAGGAGTATAATAGCCAATGAAAAATAAATAAACTGACAAAAATAATAAGTTGACTACCTTAGTCAAACATCTAAAAAAAATAATAAGCTGAAACAAACTTTCATTTGAAAGGTTCATAAAGTGCAACCAAGAATTCGAAATAAAATGTAAAATAAAGCATGACGTTGCTCAAAGTATGAAATTATACTGAACAGATCTGCCCATATGGATCAGGCACATTATCACTGATGCCTAATCTAGAATATTTTTTTTTTTTTATGATATCGGACCGATACAGATATTACTATCGGATCGGTGCATCTCTAATCTTAAACATGAATCTGCCAGAGTACAAATAATTTTGGGATAACTGTATGTGATAAAAGACATTATGTAATAAAAGACATTATGTGATATTCAAAGGGGATGGACTCATTGTAAATGTACAGTTATCCTGAAGAACGTCCAGCTGTCTGAAATATAATTCTTGACTTTAAGTTTGATGTGGCAGCTTTATTTGGTCTGCCACTTTCTTTCCCCTTCTCTGTCCTTCGTGTCTCGCTTTTTACTTTAGCTCAACATAAAAAATACAAACAAAATTTGTTTCTACTGACATTTGGTTTTTGTTTTTTTCCCCCTAAAATCTCATTACTGAAAAGCTTTTAGAAACGAGTATCGAACCTCCACCCAAACCACCAGAGCAGGGAGAGCCAATAAAAGATGAAGAGGAGTGGGTGGTGGATATATAAACATGTACGCTGTGTGCTTAATTATTAGTCAAGTCTTTTGAGGATTATTTTTATTAATCACCAGCTGCAATGCCCTTGGTTAATTCAAAGTATTAATAAACCTCAAACACGAATGTTTATGAAACCAAACGGGAAGTTTTGGTTTTCTTAAAACTTCCCGTTTGCTTAGAATATCTGCACGTGCACAATTATGCATTTAAAAAAAAAGAAAAACACACTTTCTCATCTCATTTCTTTTGTTCAACTGTTCTTGCGTTTATTTATGACGGTAAGTATCACTTTTGTTAATTGCCATGCCAATCACAGACATCAACTAAGGCTGAGGCAGCAGAAGACAGAAATACTGCCACCTGGAGGTGGGAGTTAGCAGTCACTTAAATCCGATGTTACAGACGATTTTTGAGTGAAATTTGCAATAAACTCACAATGATAATGCAGGAATTTGTTGATTTTGTATGAATTTCCAAGAACGTGGATTTGCATAAAAAAGGAAAAAAAATGGCGGGATCGATGTAGTTTGGCTGTTTTAAAACCTGTTTTTTGCTAAATTGCTAAATTAATATTTGAGCACACAATTGTTATCTAGATGTTTCTATATCTCTGGAGTCTGGAGGGCCATATGGAAAGCTATGGCAGGCCGAATTTGGCCCCCAGTCCTCGAGTTTGCTTTGTGTACTGTTGTAAGCCTGAAAAATGCCAATACTAGCAATGTTATGGTGTTAATAACATGGAGTCATAAGAGCTTTTCAACCAAGGATATGTAAATGAGGTAGGATTCCCTAAAAATAATGATTCTTAAGTCTCATTCTTCTTTGTCTGTTCAAATGTATTTTTATTGTTTTTCTTAATCTCAAATCTTGGGGTAAGATAAGAAAAGCAAAGGAGCAGACAGAAATGCAAATTTATTAGCCTGTGCCTCCAGTGTAATAATAATTCTGAGAATTGTTTACTCATAAAAGTTTTGTCCATGCGCCAATAAAGAGTCCACTGAAGAGATGAAAATGCCTTCCATTATTATCAACATCCTCCCCTCATCAAAGCCTCATTTCTTTCCAAACACATCCAGCTCTATATTTTCTCTCTTTCTCTTTTTCTTTTTTGCGGAGGCAGGGGACTTACGCTCATCCTTGTGAGCTGCCGTCAGAACGAGGTGCGAGCAGGAAGCCTTCCCTGATAAGACTCTAATCTGAGGTGTAAAGTTATACGAGGGATTTGGGAAAGGGAGAGGCTGTCAGGGAGCGGTGGCCTGGAGTGCCTGAGCATCTTTATCTGCGTGCTTACGAGAGCTCCGCTGAACCGATTTCTGAGTCATCGAAATCTTAACGTTTTCACATCATGCTCCAAAGAGCAGGCGGTGATCTCATTTGTTTTGAAATCAAGAAACACACCCCTAAACTATTGATGCCACTTAAGGATTTTCATGTCATGTTACAACGAGGGGTCCACTTTTTTCACTTCCGATACGATACAGATATTTGAGGCTTAGTGTCAGCCGATACCAATCTGATACAGAAAAGCAATGCTGAATTGACTTAAAACATTTCTTTCAACAAAAAAAAAACAAAATACATTGCGCTGAATTACAATTTTATTTGGTCACTGCATCACTACAGCACACTTAAATACAATAACAGATTCACAAGCTTGGTCAAATGTAAAATCTTTCATTATTTTTTTAATAAAACCAATAAAACAAACCTTCTTTGAAATAGTTCAGAAAGTTCAATTCTAAATAATAGTGTAAAATAAACAAAGCGTAGAATTAGACTGTACAGGTCTACCCTTATGGATCAGGCACTCATCTAAAATGACAATGCAGGAAATGGGACCATTAATCAGAGAAGCAACCATGATATATAAGGTAGCGCTAGAAGAGCTGCGGGGAGCCGAAAATCTGTTGACGGGACAAATCTGTCCTTTATCAAAAAGGACAAAGTGTGGCAATTGGTCACAAGCAGTGTTTCAGCTTAACTTTAAAGAATTTCAGAGTGAGGTTCGTCTTTCAGCAGGAATATAACGCTAGCAAGATGGAATAGTGTAGACTGAACATACTTGTGTGTTAGAATGGCCCAGTCAAAGTACCGGCATAAACCCATTGAGAACTTTTCTCAAGACTTAAAAACTGAGCTTCATGGACGTTCTCTATCCAACCTAAATGAATTTGGACTATGTTGCAAAGAAAAATTGGGGACAGCGGGATTGTGCAAAGCTAATATCCTAATTATATTTATAGAAAATATTCCTTAAAATTCTTTGTATTCTGCTTCACATTAACTACTTTGTGTGATTTATCCTGTAAAATACCAACCAAGAAGTCTGTGGACATGAGGGGTATAAACACTTTTGCAGGACGCTGTGAATTCAACCCTGAATCCTTTCTTTTCTTTTTTTTCTTTTTTTTAGTTTCACAGCATAAATCCATAGCTGACGGCGAAATCAAACCTCACATGACAGCACACCGTAAAAAATTCGTCTCCCCCCATAAACGTGAAATACGGTCAGCTTCCGAACAAAAAAAATGCTTAAGCGGGCTAATATTAGCCGACTCTTAACACCCCCTCTCCCTCTGCTCCCACCACCTTTTCCACTTACCCCTCACCCCCCCTCCTAGTCATCAAATCAGACACAGTCACACGAGTGGCCCGGGCGGGTGGGGGGTGGGTTGGTCGGGTGGATTAGCCTTGAACCCTTTGATTTTTCACTTTTTCCTTCTTCCTCCTCGGCTCTCTCTGAGGCTCATAAAAGGCTCCGTGCCGTGTGTGATGTGGCAGAGGAGTGCAGTCAGAATGGACTGATTACGGAGGAGCGCCCGCGTGCCTTTGAGTCATGGCACCAAAATACATTCTTCAAGTGCTTAAATATAGTAACAGTTTGGCTTTTTAAAGTTTGTTTTTCTCACTAGAAGACTTTGGGGCATCCTCATCTGCCTTTTTTTTTTTTGAAAATGTAAATCAAAACCAGATTTTTCTTTTTTTTTCCAACGCACCCAAATCCCTAACCCTCGTCTTCCCTTTTATTCCCTTTTTATTTTGTTTTTGGTTAGTTTGTTTAATCTTACGAAGGAAATTGACTTGGTGTGGGAAAGGCAGAATTCTTTGAGTGAGAAGTTAAGTTGTTTTGGAGAGTTGTGTACATAAGCATTTCTCTCTCTCTCTCTCTCTTTCTCTCTCTCTCCCTTTTTTCAGCACAGGAAGAAAAAGTGCCGGGGGTTTGTGCCAAAACCTCATGAAGTAGAGATAAAAAGGAGCTGAGTGAGAGGGAGGCCGCAACACCGCGACAAAGATACGGGGCTGTCCAAGCAAAGCGCTTTACAAATGACGATCTCCAGGGGGAAGATTGGCGGCAGGGTGGGGGTGGGGGGAAGGGTTGGGGGTTCAAATCTGGATGGATTGTTGGGAAAAGAAGGAAGATGGGTACTGAGACGGGGGGTGAGGGGATGATTGGGGAAACATCCCCCCCCTTACCCACCCAACTCCCTTCTTTGGCCACATTAAAGACATAAAAAAGAAAACAAACAGAAAAACATGTCTGACATAAAGAGGCTGGTTTCCGCGGCGACAGCACAATGGCTGCCTGTGGCTCTTGGGGGGTGGGGGGGCACCCTCGCCGTCCCGTCTGGGGGCCCCAGCACCAGCGAAAGTCACCGCAGTCACAGGCCCCATCAAGCGTGTGTGAAACATGGTGAATGTCATCGCAGGCCCAGTGCTGTGGGAACTGTCATGAAAGGGACCCCATCGGAAGCCACAAAAGCCCCTTTCTGCTGCGTCTCTTCGGCTTTTAGCCTCTTTATTTATCTTTGCGTAGAGGCGGCGGGGACGATGGGGGGCTGAAGAGGGACGACTCATTCTCAGTCTCTGTTCACGCTCTAGGTATCCTGCTCTCGCTTACAGGCGGCGTGACCCCCGGGCGCTGCCCTTCTGACACCTCAAATCACAACAGCCAGATGCCATCTTAACACCAATGGCTTCGTATGCACCTCATATCCACAAAGCGGGCAGAAATACCTCGTATATCCAGGTTATGTTTGAAAATACGGCCAGACATGTCAGGCATTCCTTGTGTGTCTGAGGAGGACATAACTCCTTCATGGGTCCAGCCAGCAGAGTGCCAAACTGCCCTGGTGCCAGTTCCCATGCCAATCTAATGTTGATCACTCTGACTGAGCAGCCAGCATCTGTCTGATTATTACAATGGCCTCATACTAATAGGGAACCCACTAACTTTGAGCGTACATGGCAGCGGCGCTTCCAACCGGGCGCCATGCTGGCCACGACATTTAGTGTCTAGACAGGCTCGCAGGCAGTCAACAAACACTTACTCTGCTTTTAAAGGGCTTTTTGGATGGATATTTTTTGGGACTAATGCTATTTGAATAAGTCAAGCGACATTTGAAAACGGGGAATAACACAGGAGTGTTTCAGTCAATCAATGATAAATGTATTTGGCACAATTCAGTAGTGGTGCCTACAGAAAAGGTTCATGGGGGATGGCCAAACCCGGCCAGGAAAAAAAAAAAATTGTGGGGAACAGCTAAAAACAAAAATAATATTTTGCATTTATTTTTCATGTTTACATTGAAGATGACTCTATTCATTTATATGACATCATACACATGATTCTCTCAGCATTTTTCAAGTGAGGCCATGAACCCTCTTGGGGGCGCCACTGCTGCTTTTGCCAGGTAATCACAGTAAGACTTAACATCTTTCACAATATATTCTAAAATAAATGTTACAGTCCACCTACTTCACAACGACAGCATTTTGTGAAGTGTGTGAAAGGAAAGCAGAAAAACAGTGGAAAAAATCTGAAATATTTCCTTGGACTTTCAACGTTAACACATGTGATTAATCTGAACATTTTAACGTGTTAACATTACGTAACGCAGTTTAATCGAACTAGCTTCTCCTACCTGGTTCACAGCAGCGCTTTATGAGCTGGACAAACAACAGCGAAGTGTGACAATTTTCCATGATAGCAGACTAACAACGATTGAACATTTTTCAGCTTTCTTCTGTTGCGTCGCTAGCTAAGCCCGCGTGTGTACATCTACGTGCACGAGCTCCAAATTTCTCACGCGGGAATCCCGCCGGTCGCTCAACCAGATGAGGACAAGGGACTGTCGTCTAATCACGATAAATGGAGAGGGACTTTTTTTTTATTTTTTTTTTTAACTAATGTTTAAAACGAAATGACTTGTTTAAACCCTTCCTGAACATAAAAACCTGGAAAACCTACCCTCTTCAGACATGCTTTGTTTGAGACAATAAAAAATTTTGTTTAGCATTTTTTTTAAAACGTGCGTACAGTGGCAGTTTTGGATGGGCGCTGTCTGGACAGTTGCCCAGGGCGGCATCAG
Organism: Poecilia formosa; assembly: GCF_000485575.1. NCBI lineage: Eukaryota > Metazoa > Chordata > Actinopteri > Cyprinodontiformes > Poeciliidae > Poecilia > Poecilia formosa. The sequence goes on along the minus strand of NW_006800046.1, from coordinate 873,176 downwards.
AAATGGGTTCGTCACCCAAGAACTAGAAAATAAAATGCATCTTATTTTGTCAGTTGTCCCCTGAATATGTTTGCTACATTACCTGGTTTCTGCTACAAAAAACATCAAAAATATATATAATTGCTTGAATTTTTAATTGGTTGAAAGTGCAGCAAAAGGTAGTGTTTGTATTTCAAATTTCCAAATTAGTCAGTGATTAATCATAATTAATCGCAGCGCTAGAGTGTGACATGATTAAATGTATTAATCGACAGCACTAGTAATACTTACATATCAAATTTAAATGAATGAATGGCGTTTATTTGTGTTTCTTTTAGATGCAAGTTGCGCTTTGCGGGAGCAGTGGCTGCCGTCCCACCATTTGATCAGTCGCTGCTGCTTCTGCTCAGTTATTCACGTTGACATGAACGCGGGGAGAGCGTAGCAGTCCGCTGGGCTCGCTCCATCTCACGGACTTTTCAAACAATAGCAGCAGTCATGCATCAGAAACAATAATTGCAGCCGAGTGTTTGGGGCTTATAAATTGCGGCTACGAACTGTCCGCATTTGCGTGAGGGAGCAGCGCGTGTGCTTATATGAATCAGCTCCCAAACTCGCGCGTGTTCGTGTGCGCCGTTCGCACGTTTGCATTGGCGCTGTGCGTGTGTGCGCAAATTGTAAAAGTATGAGCTTGTTAATTCCAATAAGGGCCTTTGCCTTGTTGTGGTTTGGTGGGATGGGAGGGTGGAGGAGGGGAGGGGAGGACATCTTGAAGTGGCTGACCAAGATCGCCAGAAATCTGCCAGAATTCCATCCCGGCGCTCAGTGCCAGCTGCCCTCCTCCCCTCATGTGTTGATCACCCATCAGCCTTCCTTCTTGACACCATCCGCTCTCCTTATCATGGAACCATTTCCACAAATAATCTGTTTATTTATTCATTCGCCTTCTTAATTACTTTCCTACGCTCACATGTTTTTTTTTTTTTTCTTTTTTTCTTCCCCCCACAGCTTGCTTCATCATATTGGAGATGGGAGGACGAGCTGCAAAGGAAACCGGAGTGATTTCATTCGCTGTTGATCCAGAGAAGAAAGTTAATCTGTCTGAGGGGAGAGATGGGAGGGTGGGCGATAAATATAACAACAAAGACTTGAAGGCCTGACTTCATAGGCATCTCCTCTTTCAGGGGTTTTTTTTTTCTTTCTTTTTTTTTCCCCCAGTTTTCTGAAGCTGAAATGAGATCCAGATCTGAATCAAGGAGTGATTGGTAACGAAAGGATGGGATGGAAAGGAGAGGGAGAAGGGATTTTCTCTTTTGTCCCGACTCACACTTCGCCACAATACATCACGCCGCGACCCCCGCCAGCCACCCTCAGGTCACGGCCATGTTGGTGACTCACACTTGGGTATTAAAAACACACGCTAATGATCATGTTTGTATTTTTGGTTTAACTGCCTTAGACATGTAATAAGAAAGCTGGCAGAGGGAGCTAAAATGCGACGGCCGTGGGGGGTGAGGTGAAAAATGATCTGTAGGAAATGAATGGAAAAATGTTTTTAACCGAGGGGGGAAAAAAAAATAAGTTTTTGAAACTTTTGTACATTAAAAAAATGTTGGCAAAAAATGGTACACAAAAGAAAAAAAATGTGATTTTGATGTTTATTAAACTGCTTTAACAAAATCGCCAGTGCCACTTCAGCTCAAAGTAAATCTGATAGAGGCGAGGGTGAGGAGTTTGTATTTTAAGTTGATTGAAGTGTTTCCGTACTTTTAATATGTAATCTATGCCTTACTTTTAGCCACAGTACTAATCTTTTTAAAAACAATAAAAATAACTACTGTTCATAAAGAACACACATTCAAGTGTAAAGAGGCAAATTCAAATCAGAAAATAACTCCTCACCTAAACTTGCACAGTGTGTGCAGTGGAAGCCACGTTTAAAGCTTGTAGCCAGACTCAATTAAACTCACTGTATATACAGTATGTGTCTTATAGAACAACATGGCATGCTCTGCTTTTTAGTTTGCGTCACAATTTTGTCAATTTTTTTTTCAAGTAAGATCATATCTGACCCCTGAAAAAAACAAGCTTTCTCATCCAAGTGCCTCATGAGACATAAGATCACTTCGTAGTTATGAGGAGATCGGTTTGCACTTTGTAGTTCTTTCCTTTTTATTTTGCATTTTAATAATAAAATACTTAATTTAAAGGTGCTTAGAAAGATCCCGATCAGAAAAGCCTTTTGGAAATATGATGTAGTACGGAATGGATCTCACAACAAAAAAACCACAAGCAAGTCGAGAAGAAGGACGGGATAGAGGGGACTATCAAAAGTTGTTCATCCAACATTATATTGCACTAATAAATCTCCAAGGTTTTTGTACATTTTATGTATGTACCTTATATAACTTCATTTGTATACTGATATAGCTATTGAAACATTAAAAGAAACATTAAACAAGAAATCCTTACATTTAAATCTAATATTTAAGGATGCATAAAATCAGTTTATTTAGCAGCAACCAATTGCTGATTAGCGGTTCCTCTCATGATGTCATCAAATCAGATACAAACAAAGCAGAATAAGCACATTTGTTTCCTTTTGGGCAGCTTTTTAAAACCTTAACCATCGTGAAATCCTGCAGTGGAAATTCGTACGTCATTACCAAGCTGTGTTTTATTGCACTTGTAGTTTGTTTGTTCAAAAAAAAAACATCTGTGTTGAATTGTTTCTTTAACATTTAAACTAATAAATCTGACCAAAAAAGCAGCTTCAGGTAAAATATGTATTCAAGTTTTGAAATGTTGATTTCAATCAAATCAACCTTTTGATTTAAATCTATTAATCAAGTTTATTTGTGTAGCACATTTCAGCAGCAAGGCAGTTCAAAGTGCTTTGCATCATAAAAACACAAAAATACAAAGTCATTGAAGACACCACATAGTCAACAATTAAAACCAGTAAAGTTACATTTTGCCAAGTCTCGTCATTACACATCACACTTGTGATTGAAATGGGTTATAAAAAAAATAAAAGATACATCCTGTGGTCAAAAAGTCACTACAAAAAATATTTTTAGGATGTTTTTGAGCAGCTTTATCACACATGTTTCGATACAGGTTAAAATCTGCAGAACTTTGTTTTGGACTGAGGTAAAAAAAAAAATAAAAAAAAAGACAATTTACTCACTCAAAAAGTCCCAACAAAGATCTTGCACTTCTGCATTGTGGCATGTTTAAACTAACCCACCCTTCCAGTCTGCCAGGCAGGAAGAGCCACACTCAGCTGGGCATTGTGTTGAAGGGGGCATGCCACTTGGCCTCTCTCCGTCTTGCACACACACATATGCTCACAGTGCTGGGTCAGTCAGGCATCGCTCCTAACAACCGGCGCCTCGGCCTTGTGTTTCCATGGCAATCAGCACCAGCGATCTTCCCACGGTGGCAGCGGAACCCAGCACCGAGTGCTACGGGGAGCCATGTGTGAGAGTGTGTGTGTGTTTAGCGTGCTTGCATGAATATGGGAGTATAAAGAGCGCTATCTTGTCCGGTGAAGAGCACAGATGTTCAGACACTCATTGGACTGATTCCTCTCTTGACCCCTTTGTCATTGCCCCTCATGTCTGCACACATTGGCAGGCACACAGAGCCGCCTCAAACAGTTTGGATTTTTTTTTTTTTTGTTGCATGTTGTGCAAGATCTCAGCAGAAAATACATGAAAATCTGGCTGCAATTTCTTTTCTTTAACATTCAGATCCAAGAATTTTACAAAAGCAGCACTTTTTGAAATTCAATCCTGCAGATACGACCATATGAACCTTTAAAACTGACATTATTTCCCCTATAATAACTTCCAAACGATATTTCCACTACGTTCAGTTTATAGTTCATGCATCATTTTGTCGCTTTTTGTTTTTGTTTTGTTTTGTTTTGTTTTTTTGTAGACGCCTCATTCCCACAGCCTTAACCTCCCCCCTCGCTACCGCTACCATCGTCCAACAAAGCAGCATAATTTAAGGCTACATAGAAAGACAAAAGTGAGGAAACAAAGTAGTAGGAAGATCGGAAGCTAATTGACTGAGGATGACTGAGCAAAATGGAAAGACGGGAGGATGGGAAGATGGAAGGGAGGGTGACAGGCCAGGGAAGGGTAGATTAAAGGGAGGGAGGAGGGCCTGAGGAGAGGAGGCGGGGGAGCCGAGGCTGGCAACCCTGCCCCAAACTGCCAAAGTCCTACTTTGTCATTGGGTGCCTGTGACAGAGAGAGCAAGCCAAGAGAGACATAAGAGAGGAATAGACTACGATTGGATGCCACTGACTGTGTAAAAAGGCTGAAGCGACTCGTGAGTATTCTTACTTGTCATGGGCCCTTGGGGGTTGCTCAAGAAGAAGAGGTCCGAGGGCACACGAAGAAGCAGCGGCGCGGGAAGAAGCGAACAGAAGTGACAAGAAGGAAAACAAAGCTTCTAGAACTGACAGCGTCAAGAGAGTCACACTCTTCAGTGTTCCAGTGACTCCACTGAAAGAGAGAGAGAGAGAGAGAGAGACGGCGGTCAACAACTCATCCATCAATCCACCCGTACCATCCATCATCATCTGTCTGACAAAGAGGTGAAAGGTTAAAGGGAAAAAAAACTAAAAATGAAGAGACCTCACGACTACAGCTCTCCAGACTCGGACACAGACGAGTTCATCGACGTGGGGCAGGAGGACAGCTACTGGTGAGCATCCGCCCGAGCCACACCTGAGGGCTGGAGCGCGTTTCCCTCCAGAGTAAAATTACACCGCTGCGCTCGCCGGCTAAATATACACACGCGCGATGGCTCCCAACAATGTCGTGTGATGAGAAATGGGTGTTGCACAGCGTTGAAGTTCAAAGAGTGTTGGGGGGTAAAATGTTGGTTTTTCAGGGCCGTTACACTGATGCATTGCAGAAAATGTAAATATTAAAAGCAATGACTTATTGAGGTTTTTTTTCAGCGTCTACAACACTTTCACTATGATTAGCAAGCATTGCAGTTTTTCCTCATTTGAACACTGTAAAATAACAGAAAAAACTGAAGGTATTAGTTAAAAATCAACTATGTTGCACAGATTCTTTTTTTAAATGTATCAAATTTGGGTGCATGTCGGTTAATAAAGAGTTAGGAATATATTACAAAAAAGGTAGATATTATCTGAGGCCTGCTGGTTCTGAAACATGCAGTTTTTTTATTGCTTAATTTTAAGAAATGGTATTTAAATATTTTTATATGCAGCGCAACAAAAAAGGTAAATGATTGTATTATATTGTTGGGTTTATGTGAATTTACATCTGCATTTACATATGCATTTTCAACATTTAAGCATCTATAAACAGAAAGTTAGAAACTAACTCAAAAGCAAAACAAGAAAAGTAGAATTAATTATGTTTTGTATTATGTTTTTAGAACTACTAGCTTCTCTTATAGTTAGCTATATGACTTGTTATTTTGAAAATGTTCATCACAGTTAATATCTCAGTGCAACATTCTATGGAAAAATAAACTAAATTGCTAATTTTTCTCCTCATCTAACTAAATTAACATTATTTTATTAAAGGATCAGTCAGTAAAGACAAAGTTCTAGCTTTGGCACATAAAGATTGATTGATCACTTGAGGCTCAAATGTGGCCTATTTAATCACAAGTCATTAATCTAAGTTGTTTGAGTGTTTTGCAAAATACGTGATACGCTGTAAAAAAAAAAAAAGGAAAAAGACTGAATGTAGCATGCTCTCTCCTTAAATGTCATTGAAACATTTAAGTTTTTAGTTGAACTGGTCAAATTCCTCTGCGGAAAATTTCACATGCAACTGGATTAAAGGAAATATTTGCGAATGTGCGTGCTTCCAATGCATATATGCAGAATTAAAAGAGAATGGGTTACATCACGAACGCAAAGTGAGCCAGTGACACAAAAAAGGGGTTTGGTGGGTTTAAAGAATTTGAACTGCACTCTGATGTTCGAGCTGAGGACTACGCTGTTTTTCCAAGGCCTTCATCATCAAAAATCAACCTAAACAAAAACAGTCTTCTTGATTTGGCAGCCCTCAAGTTAAAAAAAAAAAAAAAAAAATCTAATGGAAGTTCAATCCGTCTCTGCAGCAACAGTTCTGAAGGGAACTCCAAGCTGTGGAACTCTCTCAGGGCGTGTAAGACGAGAGTTCACAGACGAACGTGATCCGTTTTGGCCGACTGCACCAGGAGGGCCACGGCTCCCATGTTGCCTGTTGGAGCCTCCGTTGCAAAACAAAAGCGTCGCCCCAGGGCTACGTAATTATCTTCCTAAAAGTGCTTTCTCCAAAAATATATGCAACCAAAAAAGCCAATCTCATCTCTGTTGTTTCTCAGTGCCCAAAAGTCAGTACGATTCAAAGGGGTTGATGCGCTCTTCTTCTCCCTGTGTCACATTAAGCAGGGTAATAACAACAAGATGCAGGCGACTCAATGTTACCACATTTAGTCTTTTTTTCCATCTTCCTTTTTTACTTACTCCATCTCCATAATGCAGCCCCGTCACCGGGTCCATGTCTCCAGGCAGTGCCTCGCAGATTCTGGCACGGAAGAAGAGGAGAGGGGTGAGCGGGAGCTTTGGATCTTCACTTTCTAAGATCCTCGTCTCGATGTGGTTTGACTCTTAAAGTCCCTTTGCTCTTCTTGTGGTGCAGATCATAGAGAAAAGGCGCAGAGACCGGATCAACCACAGCCTTTCGGAGCTGCGGAGACTGGTGCCAAGTGCTTTCGAGAAACAGGTAGATTTTCACGATAGAGAATGATGGAGGATGTCATAATTAGATCATCGCGATGGCTTTCAGAGTGTTTTTGAGTAAAATGTGGCTCTTTATTTCCCTTAAGGGTTCTTCTAAGTTGGAAAAAGCAGAAATTCTCCAGATGACTGTGGACCATCTCAAACTGTTGCATGCAATGGGAGGAAAAGGTACAAGGACAGAAGTACTTTGAAATGCTTTTGATGTCACTTCTTAATGAGAAAGACTTGAATTAAACTGATATTTCAATCACAGGGTACTTTGACGCGAGGGCATTGGCAGTAGACTACAGGACCCTTGGCTTCAGGGAGTGCGTTGGAGAGGTTGTACGGTACCTAAGCTCACTGGAGGGGGAGTCTCCGGACCCAATAGGAGCTCGCCTCGTTTCCCACCTCTCGCACTGTGCCAGTGAGCTGGACCCTCTCCTCCTACAGCCACCCCCTGCCTCCGCCTTACCCTTCCCTCCCTGGCCATGGACCTCCTTCCCGCCAATTGCCCCTGCTACGCCGGCCCCTTCCTCGCCATCTTTCCCAAGCGGCCGCAGGGATCTTGCCCTGCTGGGGAGCTACCCGTCATCCGCCTCGCTGCGTCTGGCCCCGTTGGCTGGCTGTCAGCAGGGCGCCCCGCCGCTCCTCGCACCGACAGCTCTGGCCTCCATTCACAGGGTGGCCTCCCTCCCATCGTCTCCTGCTCTGGGCCACTCCAGACCGAACCAGCCGTCCCCTCACAGCACCACATGTGCATCACCTCTACCTCTCCCGACTGCATCCTCTTCCTCTCCCTGTTCCTCTTCTTCCACTTCATCATCTTCTGCCCCTCCACAAGTGTCCTTCCGGCCTTTTGCGCCTCTGGGCTCACCGATAGCCCAGCGCAGGAGCTTAAGCGGAGCATCCAAGGCACCACAGGGGTGGGGGACTGAGATCGGGGCGTTTTGAAGATCATCTCTAACAAATGAACTCTGTAAAGTGAACACGGACCTTTCATTTGCACCATGTAGCAAATACACATGAGCATTGTCTCTCTTAAGGGACTCTAAAAGCCATATCAGACAATGAGTGAAGTTTTGGATTCTTACAATCATAAATGAAGGAATGTGAAGGAATTTCTTTGTTGTATCTATGTTCTTGTTTGACAAAAACACATATAGTGTCCCGCAGAGCCATATATGCTGTTTTCCTCAAGAAAACTTGAGAGTGAGTTTTGACTGAACTTTGAGCTGTGATGTTTTCCTTTATTTTCTCTAAAACATTTATACATTTGATTACTTTTTTTTTGCTTTCCAGAGAATGTTTGACAAAAACCTCTATAAAGTTTAAGTGCCTTCACCCTTGTATGTGTTTCTGCTTTCTTTCACTGACTACATGAGTAATAGCCGGCGTGTTTTTGCAGCTGTCAACACAAAGAGCAAAGGAATGGCAAAGAGACAGAGAGCTGTACTCCTCGTTTATCCATATCTGTCACGTCTGCAAACACTGCCAACATGTTCCCCAGCCGTAACCCTCTTTGAGCATGTAAGCTGTCTCCAGCCATGGCTTATGGGAGCTGTGGTCTTGCGGTGGCGGAGGATAAACATGGTGGGAGATGGTGATGTTTTTGGGATGCCGCGGTGAGGCAAACAGACCCATCACTGTGCCCTCTAATTGGTGCTCCCCTGTAATTAACTTCGTCCTCATATCAGCCAATGCAGCCCCCCTCCTCTCCTCCACTCGCCGTTTCCCTTCCATTCTTACTCTTCAATCCTGCGGTACGCCAGCGGATATCTTCTCTCTCTGTTTGTCTGCGCCACTGTCTCCTCAACAATGGACGGACTGAGGAGAGGGAGGGATGAAGACGAAGGAAAACAAAAGGCGCAGATCTGAAGGTCTGTGGTTGAGTGACTGATTCGGCATAGACGTTTAATAACAGGGTGGGTGTGGGAGGTAGGGGAAGGGGTTAGGGGTTGATGAGAGGGGCTGTGAAGGTTCAGATGGAAAGAGAGAAGTATACTTTGAATAAAAGGAAGTTGGCCAGTGCACAGAGTGTGCACAACACGTCCCTGAAGAGTGATAAATGGCAGTTGCAAGCAGTTGTTTTCTCTTGAAGCTCCGCATGGCCATGCTGTGTTTCACCAGAGCTGCACGCCGGAGGGATGAGAGGAGTTTTGTGTGTGTTTATTGCTGGCCAACGCTTTGATCTACTTCGGGATGCAATGTCTGTGGTCTGCGGTCCAAAAAATGTGTGTGTTCCGCAAAGTGCGCACTGTTTATTTGAATGAGCGTGCTAGTGCGTGCTTGAGCCGGTCCCCTTGTGCTTTCACTGCCTTTGTGTGTCAGTGTTTTGTTTATGTGGTGTGCAACCCCCGGTTGTGTGCCTGTGTGTGCGTGTAACGTGAGTATTCGGAGCTTGGCGTCAGGACCCGACCGCAGTGACGGCGTGGCTCTCGTGCGAGGCCGGCCGGCGGTCAGACGGACGGTATGGTGGTGGAATGTTTGAGGAGCGGGCCTGCTCGAGTGACACACACGCACGCACGCACGCACACAGAGATACATACTTATGGACAAAAACACAAGCTGGCTGGCACTATTCAATCCTCTGAGTGGAGGAGCCAGAGTCACCACCACAGCTTCCTGGAAGGACAACCACACTCGCATCGCGCAGGCTTTCCCACGGGGGAGGGGACGCTCCGAGGGAGCAGAGAAGAAGAAGAAGAGAAGAGAAGGGAATGTTGGGCAAAGAAAGAGGGAAGTTCTGAGCATGTGAGGAAAGGTTTTATGGAAGCTTAGTGAGGAAAAGAGGAGGGTTCTGTCTCAAGGTAGGAGGGCTGAAGGGAAGGGGGAGTAAATTAGAAGGCGACAAAGTATTTTTCTCAATTAAATATTGTGCTGTGTTTAAATTGTAAAAATTTAAACGTAGCAAATGAATTTTGAAGAACTATCTCTGAAGTAATTTCAGTCAGATTAAAATGTGTGATTGTCACAAACTCAATATTCTCATCTGATCTCACAACTCCAACAGATGTCGTGAATTCACAAATAAGCACATTAATAATGCCATTACGTAGCGTCTGTTTTGATCATTCACAGTGATTTTGTTCACATACAACACGAAGTTATAATCTATGAGTGAATTAGCAAAACATTTACCGTCATTCAGCAAATTTTCAAGACATTTTAGAGGCTGTGTGTGTAATTGTGGCCACTTTCAACTTTCTTAATATTAGAAGTTTATTGTTTAGCCCTTGAAGATTTTATTGCAGTCAAAAGCTCGCATGGCCTGTCAGCTACAAAACTATGATGCTCTTGTATAATAAAACCCTGACTCTATTTAGCCACATTAGATGACAAACCCATTCGTCATGTGAATCATTATTAAATGCAACACAATGGAGCAGAAGCTACTCTCCTCGTCTTTGTGTCTCTTACCTATTAACATAAGGACTGAGCAAAAGCGTTTGGCGTGTTAGCTAAGAGTGGCTAAACACACTTTGTTACTGTCAAATAAGTCAACATATGGTGAAACACAGTACATAGTGGGCTGGGAAAATGTTTCTGTATGTCAAATTCTTATTTTTCAGATGAGAAAACAAAAAACATAGGATTTGTCCTAATTTTTTATTTTGTTATTTTCACCGCCATGGCCAATTAAAAGCTCCCACAGGTACAATCTTATCTTTACTAATCTATTTTATTCATGCTGCTCAGTCTGAACCACAGGGTTTCTGTTCATAGTCAAATAAAAAAACAAACAATATATCTGCTCAATTCCTTGCCTTTCTGTATGTTTTTAGTATTTTCTCAGTTTCCTTTCTGTTTGTTTGTTTTTTTTCTAAGTCTTCAGTTTTGTTATCCTGCCTGCTTCATGTCTGGATGGGGCTGAGCGGATAACAGGAAGTCTCGTCTGGTTGATCAAAATCACACGGACTCTGTAAGAGTGCCATCTTGTGGTCAGAAAAGGGCAACGCAGGAAGCAGTCCGCATAGACGACATTGAAGAAAGATAACATGGCCATGTTGTCAGCTTCTTATTTCACTCAAATGTTTTGAAAATACCAACATTTAAATTGTTTTCCAAGTTCTCTTTTCCTCAAACGCTGGAACTCTGAACTGAGAAGTGAGTTGAGTGTGTTCCATGAGCAAGTTCAAGATTTAGGGAGAGATTGTTATTTTTGTAACTTTTCATACCCAGCGCTGTTGCACTCATTCATTCTCGTTTTACTGTTACTATTGTCATTAATCTTCATGATGTCCAGGCTCTCAGAGACCACAAGTGCCTGATTTCTTAAAAAAATAAAATAAAATAAAACTCTGTGTCTTACTTTGCAGCCATTCTTCTCCACACATCCATCTAAGCTGTATATGGTAATTTACTCTACTGCAAGTGACAGACTACATTCTACTCCTATTTTAGTCCCAGCTACTTCAAAAATACCAGTTTATATGTATTGATTCATTTTCTTTTTACATACTTTTACTGGCACATACATGTACACTCATTCATAAGAGGCGATTCATCAAATTTTACAACTTAATATCCTCCCTCAATTACATTTATCTCCTCCATGTCAAGGTTGAACCAAGGTTAATCAGACGTCAGTAATAATGCAACCTAATGTTTGATAGTTAAAAAGGGTAACATTTCTATTCTAGCTCTGAAATACATTTTATAAAGGAAGACAAAATACAGAGTAGAAAGAAGAAGCGACTGCAGGGCAAGTCAGAGCACCCCCTACTGTTGGAACTGCAAAGGTACAAATATAAAGGCAGTGACGCAGCAAAAGAACGTTTTTTTTTTTTTTACATAAAATAGATCAGATGCTAAATATCTAAGTGCTCTACATTCCCAATATCGAAATAATA
>NW_006800046.1:851713-861558 GCF_000485575.1 Poecilia formosa | reverse complement strand
TAATAATAATAATAATAATAATAATAATAATAATAATAATAATAATAATAATGTGTCTGTAATCTGGATGTATTGGGAACAGCACTTTGGAGCATAATCCAGATTTTGCTTGTTGAAGTTAATCTGGAATTAACCTAATTAATTTATGGGAAATCATATTGTGGGTGATTTTCCAGGTTTTGGGTGATAATTCTTTTGCTGTGTAACTTTCTGGAAAAATATTATAGAGGTGTTGTAATAGTTTGAGAATGACACGTTCACTTCCCTGAATCAAATGAGGTAGTGCACTTTTCCTGATATTAGGATGTGTTTATCTAACCCTGACCCAATTTACTGTTTAATTTGTATGAAATTTAATAAAGAGAATGTCAAAAGTCAGATATGACGTCCTCTATTCTTTATCTTATTGTGTCATTTTCTGCATGCTCTTGGTCCGGAGTTCGTTCCTAAATGCGGCCTCAGCTGGTTTAGTTCTGGTCCTCAGAACATTCATAGGGCTGATTTTTAAAATCTTTTCTGCGGCAAACAGGGAGCCAGGGGCGGTATAAGAACTGGTATGATAGGGTAGATTTTTCTGGTGATGATCAGGACTCTGGCAGCAGCATTTTGAATGATGCCGTTGCAGTGGCCTACTGAAAATAATGTCATACACTTGACCAACATTTAAATTGAAAATAATGTCATACACTTTATTTTCAGTCTGTTTGACAAGAATCCCTTCTATGTTTACTTTCTTTTTTAGTTGTAAAAAGAGTCTTGAGGCCTTCTTTTACTCATTTATCTTCAATGCCTTTAATGTCATAGTTGTTTGATGAAAGTGTGCCACAGAAACTCTCTGACTCTTGCTGTTGTAAATGTGTCACATTTACAGCTTTTAGTATTACCGGTTCTTGATTTTATTGCCTCATTGATCACTGACCTGCTGTTGCGGGAACACCACCACCGAGGAGGATGAGCGTTCCATATCATCGTATTAAAGTTATCTGTTCTTCCTTGCTCTTCATTCTATAGTGGGAATAATCTTACGGTTCAGTTAAACAGGCTGCAGTGGGTTTAGATTCAGTACAACTTTGTTTAAAAAGCTTCCAGCTGTTGGTGTGAATCCCAAAGAAGATGAAGACACTTGTGATTTCAGTAGCACTGCTCCAACTCTATATTGTTGCCTTCTGTCAAGGTAATGCTGGGAGAGTGATTAGGTCATCAGGCTTAGAGTGATTCCTTCAGATGTTAAGTGTCAAGGTTAAAAAGGTATCGAACTATTCAGAGCAGGTACTTGGTGCACTTTATTTACTTTAGAAATGCATCTAAGCTACAGTTTGTACTGTTTCAATTAAAAGAAACATGTTTTCTCACCACTTCTTTGATTCATTTTGTCCAGCTGTCGACTTTAAGTCTGTGTCCATGTCCAGCCAGAGTCAGGTATTGTGTAGTTGGTGCTTTTAATCAGTTTTCAGTTAAATTAATTCAATCCAACTCTCTAACAGTCACAAAATGTCACCAAAATCACTCTGTCCTTCTAAAATCTTTCAGAAAATCGCAAAAGTGCATTGAATTGTATCGTTTGCTGAATATCGCAATATATATCGTATCATGAGCAGAATATCGTGTCGTGAGATTATTGTATCACTACAGCCCTAATAGCAATACAAATGTACATATTGATATCTGTTTCTGCCCTAAACCTAAGCTTCTCCAATAATTCCAACAATGATTTGACAATGAAAAACTAAAAAGAGGATACAAAGGGAGTTGTGCTTTTCACGAAATCGGACTGAGTGTAAGCTGCTTAGCAAAGATGAAACGTTTAAAGTCACTCTAAATAGTTAAACAAAAAATTTAGAACTAAAACTACAAGAATGAAGTCATAAAATTACAAGAATAAAGTTCTATGATAATAAAGTTGAAATAATACAAGAATGAAGTCAAAACATTACAACTTCAGTTTCGTATTATTTTGTTTTTCTTCTCGTTTGACTTTATTCTGGTGATATTATGACTTTCTTCTCATATTTTGACTATTATCTAAATATTGTGACATTATTCTTATATAATTACAACTTTATTTTATTATCTTCCAACTTTATTCTCACAATAGTATGGCTTTATCTTCATAATTTTATTGCTTTATTTTCATAATTGTGTTTTTTTTATTTCTGATTTTATTCTTAGTGTACTCCACCGAAGAGTATTAGGGCCATTTTTTTCTATATATACTGATAAACGTTCAAGCTAAACATGTTGAAGTTTGTTTTTGTAATATGACATTGTGAAAGCCTTCAAGGGATATAAAAGCATTTCCAAGGCACCACCCAATCCCACTTTTGTTTGGACATAGAATGTTTTTAACACGTTGCTGAAAAACGATACTCTGTTTGGAGACGTGTGCAAATATGTGGTCTGAATCCAACAGGATATTTAACCAATTTTCTCAGAAGCCTATTTGACTTGTTTAGTTTCCTGATAAGGATCCCTTGCTTTTTTATTGTCTGTGTGTTGACATTCATTTTGTGAACGTGTCTTTCACATTTCCTGGTCAGAGAGTGTGTGGACATTTTATATAGACTTTTTTTTTTTAGGTTTACTTGAATGTTTTATTTAGCTGGTTGAAGTGTTCGAGATGGTTGTTAACATACAGAATAAAATAACATTTCATTTTGACTGGCCATCACTGAATTATAAAACAAAAGTGGTTTCCTAGCTTATAATGAGTATCTAATCAAACATGTAAAAAGAACTGGTTCAGAACTTGTTCAGGGTTTTGTTTGTGACCTAGCCTTGTCTACAGGCTCTGGAAAAACCAACCAATGTTCTGCTCAGTGGAAAACAAACTTTCTTTATGGAGTCAATGGAGTTCAGAGCTTTGTAGAGATAATAATTGATTTCTGGTGTGTGGCTGCTAACGTGTTGCTTGAAATTTAATAATAGTAAAGATGGCACGATAATTAATTCATTACGATGAGTAATTATTTCATTTTATTCAGTGATGCGACAGATTGGCGACCTGTCCAGGATGAACCCCGCCTCTCGCCCGGAACGTTAGCGGGAGAGCAGCAACCCTCCCTACCCCACTAAAGGGACAAGGGTGTACAGAAAATGGATGGATGGATTTTATTCAGTGACCAATAAAAATGAAATATCAATATTTCATTATGAACAACAACAAAAAAAAAGCTACGTTTATTGACACGTTGAGTGCCGATCTCACTCTTGCGAATAGTCCTCGCGCGTTGTCAGCTTCTGGTTGTGTAACAAACTGATTTGTTTTTTTTTTAACTCCGCGTGGATCGCGAGCACCACCTACTGGACGATTTGGAAGCTCTTGCACAGCAGCTCTTGTATAATCCTTCTATGGAGGCACATTTTATGAGAATACGGCTCCAAAATATGCATTAACTATAAACGTCATATCGCTGTCTTGGCTCGCGCGCTCAACACGAACTTTAAAAAGCGCGACTGTAATTTAATGAGCAGGACTTCGCTTAAGTTAACTTATATTAGTAAACTTGTATATACATATATTTTGTGAGTGTGCATCTTTCATATTGTGTGGGCACATTTTGTATTGATGTGGAAGACTTGTGAATGTTTACATGGTTTAAGCTAGCAGTCTGAGTAGATAAATGCAAATTTGCTAGAGTTCACCAGTGATTTGTGCGTTTTATGTTTTTCCTACTTTTTCCCTTTCAGAAGCATGAGCATGGCTACAAAATAATGTATTGTTTTGATGGTGATATTTTGAATGACTTGTGGACCCTTCATGAGTTTACTTGTGCTAATAAAACCAACATAATAAATAGAAAAGAGCAAATACAGAGAAGTTAATCAAATAAGGAAGGTTTGAGGAAGAGAAGAATTTATACTTGATTCTTCCTGCTTTTGTTTCCTAATAATGTTTTATTTAATTTTACTATCACTTTTTTTGGTTGTTGTTGCTTGTTTGCTTGTTTATTTCTACAAAATTATTCTTTGTTAGAAAAATGAGGGGATATTAGGCAGAGAAGCATCAGAATATCTTAGTTCTAAATTAGTACTTAAACCTTCATTTATTGATTTTTTTTTTTTTTTTTTTTTTTTGTGTGGGAGTGTTTTTTTTCTGTGTTCTTTGTTTTAGTCATAATGTGGATCATCAATGCTCTGTGGTGGTTGTTGTGAGAATGGTTTGTGATGTAATTTACCTAATATCTATGGAAGGTCTTGGTTGTATTCTGCTGAATCACATCCTTCTGTTCTAAACATCTAGACATTTGCTATTTTCATAATTTGTTTCCAGAAACATTGAGCTGATATCCAGCTAATTTTGAGATATATTTACCAACTTGCTTGTTCAAGTACTGAGGTTGGAAAAAAATAATGGGAAAATGATCAAACAATCCACACAGAGCTGCTCCTGAATCATTCATTTATATCAGAACATATCACAACAGTTATACAGTGAAACATGTAGTAACATTTAATAAATGTAACTGTTTGATCATAGATTTCTGAAAAAATGTGATACGTAACCTTGGATGTCAGGATTTTAGATAACATTTTAACCCGCATCAGATTATTGTTTTGATAAATTGATTGAAAGCCCAATTACTGAAAACAAAAAAGTGTTTTACTGGTTTACACAACTTTAAAATCAGGCTGAAGCAGACATTAGCCTTCTTAAACTGGGTCCCTGTTTTGACGAGTTCAAGTGATATAGATTTTAGTATATAGCTGAACACTTAGTCCTGATCCCACAAATGCAGTGAAATGGCCCCACACCATAATATGAAAATTGAAAGCCAGCGTTGTATTATTTATGGAAATCCATAGATAATAAGAATAACTATTTCCCAAGCACTTAAAATTCTAAGCATTTGACAGTTGAAAATTGTGAATCTTGTAATAAAAGTTGTGTAAAAAGACCAGTGATTTAAAAGTTTAATGCAGCTGCAGGATTCAAAGGAAATAGTTCCTCAGGGTGAAGCCCGACACGACGTTGGCTAGGTTGGTCACTTTGGGAGGAGCAGGCATGGTGATGACACGCTTCAGATAGCAGAGACGGCTGTAAAACAAAACAAAGGGAGCAATTTTAGTTTAAAGCCCTTTAGCTGTCTATCAGGCCTTATTATACAACAATAATAATAATAAGACTGTTTATTATTAAACTTAGTGAAACTGTATTAATTTAATTTATTGCTTCTGTTTATACTGAAACAGATGCTGTCATAGAGACTTCATGAGGATATTATAATAATTGTCAAAACCATTCAGGACAGAAAAAGGATAGTTTAAAACATTATCACAATAAAATACAAATAATTGAGATAGATCTGTTTACTGAATTATAGCTAACATTGAGTTTTGTTTAAATGTATGAGTGTTGTTGAACCTTGTGGTAACGTAGCTGTAGAACTGGCAGTTGGGGTCCGAGGTGCAGGCGTTCTCACATGACTCAGCGTCGTTCAGTGAAAAATAGCGAATGTCAGAGTATGGGAAATCCACTCCTTTATACATTGTAAGATGACCTGGTGAGAATGGATTCCTCTCTGGAACAGGAGGTTTGCAGAAATGGAATTTATTTTTTAAGCTAACTGGACCATCTGACAGAGACTGTGTGTTTTTTCTTCCAGAGTGACTTTTCGCTAAATGCTAAAGTTAGTTTTGCATCGTGTACATACCGTTACGCAGCAGACAGGATCGGGATGGCAGCCCAGATGTGATACCACTCGCATCTTTGGGGACCATTTGATTTGGATTGTTCTTCAGATAACATTTAAATTCGTTGCTAGGGAAACAAAAGATATGCGTTTCTCATTCTGTTAAAAAGGTCTCCAATATTTTCTCTTACTATCGTCTATTCTTTCTGTATGAAAGTAAAACCAACATTGTTCACCTGACAAAAGAGAAGTAAGTGCATTGTGGGTGAGCGGAGCACAAGACCTGACACAGTTCAGGAGAACCAGCTTGGTGAACCTCGAAGTCGTAACCAGGAAAGTTAATGTTTGGAAAAAGGGTGCTCTGGCACGCTGTAGGATACAAACAATACAGTTAAACAATACAGTTAGAATGCTGAAGGATGGCCTCCTGATATTATTTCTATCTTGTTAAAGAGGGTTTGATTACCTGTTTGATAGGATGGGATTATTTGTAATTCACGAGAAAATCCAGATATTCTGTCAGCAAGAGCTGTGACAGCTGGTGTTCTTGCTACTGACCAGCTGTATTTAAGGTGGCACTTGTATCTAAACACAAATAGGTCTGTCAGACTTGCAGAATGTCTACAGTCAATGCAGAAAATATTTTTTTAACTTCTGCTACGTTACCGGATATTTGTGTTGCTAAACTTCCCATTGATGAAAGTGAAGAACTGACAGAAAGGATCCTCAGTGCAGGCTTTCTGACACGCCTGGTAGTCTGCTGTGAATAAGGTTCTGTAATCCGCTCCGGGGAAGTCCACATCCTCATAAACTTTGGATAGTGACGGAGCTACCAGGAAGTAAACAGTGAAAAGTTTTACTGTTTAATTACCGATACATGTCAAATGTTATAAATAGCTGTGTGCTTACTCGGTAGTGGATTGCAGGACTTTAGAGAATAACCAGCAGTGGTGCCCTGCTTGGGATTCTGAGTGGTCGGACTTCCTGAGGAGGTGGACTTAAGGAAGCAGTGGTAGTGTCTGGTGAGAAGACAGGGAGTTTTCAGTTTGTTTATACCCAACACCACAGTCTACTTTTCAGTTGAAAAATTTCAAAAACAGACAAAAGTTCCATATTATTTTGTTTAGTTATTCATGACTTTGTCTTGTTGCCTCTTGGTGTAAAATAAGGGACCTTCTTTTGTTTTAAATGTAATTATAGAGCACTGCATTTTTTTTTTAATAAATTGTATTACATGCATACAGTTTAACCCAAAACAATTGATATTTTTGTTGGATTTAGATTTAATGTCATCTTTTAATTTCCTAAACGTATTCCTTCTACAGCTTTTCAGACTTCAGTAACTTTGAGCTCATCATCAAGTTAAAATCCTGATAATACCAGGAGAAACTTGTAAAACGTTAGTCAGGAGCTACGAGGACGACGAGGTTACATTAAGCTATTGAAGAACTTTACATTGATTTATGAGAAGGGCGTAAATTATTATTCATATGATTTTTTGTTTAAAAAAGTGAATAAAAACAGAGTAATATGCTTTAAAAAAAAACATGACGATCATGTTTAATTACACTTTTAGAAATACGTATCTCACAGTAGATAAAATGGAATAATTTGAAGTCTAAATCTGTCACAGATACAAACAAGTTTTTTTCAGCATTGAAACAAAGAAAACATGTTCATCTCTGTTGGTCGTTGTGTACCTGTTATCAACTCTGCAGTCAGGACCGATAAACGCCCAAAAGAGGCAAGACGCCTCCTGGGTGCAGAGGTGCTGACAGTGGTCAGCATCCGGAGAGAAAAGGATTTTGTTGTCTGAACCTGGAAAGTCCCAATCCCTCAGAAGTCCTGGGTTGCATCCTGAAAAAATATTAATATAGACCAGTGTTAATATTAGAGGAAATAATAACATCTGAAATTAATATGCAACTCTTACCAAAGCTGCAATCCCAGAAGTGTGGCAGAGCCACTAAAATGAAGAGAGTCTTCATCTCGTCAGTCGGTCAGCAAGGAATGTCTCTGTGGAAACAGCAGCAGACGATGATGCGTTTCTACAATGTCAAGAAGTGCCTGAGGAACACGACTGCAGGTCATGTATTTATATATTTGATGGGGGTGTGACTAGAGCTGGTGTTGTGGAAAGGCGTAGCTCTGGATCACGTGGTGTTAGTAGTGATTGTAGATCATCTGTGAGTAGGTGATAGGGGAAGTTTGCTGACTGCTTTAAGTTGAATGATTTTTTTTGATCACTGTTGATCACTGTTGTCGAGAAAAGTCGAGCTCATCCCATTTCCCCATGCTGGAGATTTTAGTTTAATAATAACAATGAATAAAGTTATCTTTAAAACTGATTAGTCAGGTGACATCACCTGATGTGTAACTGTAACTAAAGGTCACTGATGATGTGTTGGAGGTAGATGGTAGGTGAAAGGTCAGGGGAAAAGAGGAACCGAAAGGGGAGCAGAGGTAACCAAGACATTAGGTCATCAGAACAGACATCATGTCTTCAAGATGGTGATGGATATTAGATCATCTGTCCAAGCAGTCAGTACGGAGGAAACAGGTGCAGAATTCAGACAGGGAACTGAAAGTGCAGCTCAGGAGAAATAAAGTTCATCTGTAGTCTGAGGCTAACTAAAGAACAGTTGACGTCAAGTAAAAACGTCCATGAGAAAAGAAAGTGTGTGGATGCCGAGAATATAAAAAGACACCACGCAGGAGGTTCGAGGTTCTTTGTTCCGCGGCGTTCGAGTCGAGCAAATGGAGAAGCAGAATCAACGGAGGGCTGCGTGATGATACCCCGGGACGACTGTTCGCTGCCCAAGAAAGGGACAAGATCCGTTTGCCCACAACCCGGGACTCTGATTCGACTGCGGCCCTGCACTCAACCCAAAGGATTACAACGATGCTACAGTGGACATGGGGAATAGACAAAGATCTTTTGTGGATAAAGAACTGAGTTTGTTGAGGATTCTCACCAGTTCAACTTTGGATTTATTCTGTAAGGATCCTGCCAAGACAATGACAGGACTCCATCCATGGACGTTAAAGTATCTGCTGCCAAAGATCGTCTCTGCATCTGGGTTCGAGTATTACTGCCTCCCCCCAAAGCCTCTATTTAGATTAAGACACAGCGTAGGGTTAGAAGTAGGAGTAATTTCTGATGATTCTTAAAAGTTTTAATTTCTTAATTTTTATTGAAATGCTGTATGTCTTTTCCCTTGCTTAAGCTTGCTAATAAAATTACTAAAGTCTAATTTGATGTTGTGGACAGTTAAATTAATTGAGTCATCTAGATTTAATTTCTCTGATCATTGTAAAATCAATGTTTATGGTTCTAGTAACTTAGGGTGGCTTCGTACGTTCTTTAGTTCAGATAAATAATGTCCCTGGGACTTATTCCTAGTCGCTAAAAATTATCCAAGTCGGTTACCAAGTGCACGTTAATTATAGGGGAAGAGCTACCGTTAACAGATGTGGTTTATGAGTTCGGACATCGGCGGGGCTACTCCGATGTCTGGGTCATGAACTGAAGTGGGGCATAACGTCTGGATGAAGGTAGTTAGAACTTGGACGGATCATCCCCGTTCCCAGCTTAAATAAAAGTTCTCTAAATTCTTATCTTCGGTAATACCCGGGAATTAGAGTCTTTTCGGACCCGTGAGACGGAGAGCTGGTCAGTAGTCAGTCTGCTAGAGTTGGGAGGAGTTAAGGGCGTGGCTGAGTACTGAGAATTAACACTGTTTAAACCTGTGGATCCATGTTTATTGCTGCTTTTGGACACTTATGTCTGTTATCCACTGATGTTCTGCCTTCTTAATTGCAGCTTGGATTTAAGTTTTGATCACCTGGCGCATCAACAAATGATTCCACTATTCAGCTGCTTGGCGACTTTGTTTGACAGTCGCTAATAGCTGGTCTTTGACCAAAATACGGCTCTGACACCTGCTACCATGCCAGCTCACTCTGAACATTTTTACGACATATGAAAATACATGGCATACTGCAGAACATAGTTGTACCTTGTGTCGTTTCAAAGATTAAAATAAAGCACATCGCAGTACACAAGAGGAGAGTAATTGTGTTACATTGACAGGCACTTTCACTATTCAAATATTTTCACATTGGATGTCAAAGAAACCAGATATGTCTTATCAGTGTTTTATGAAATAGGTCTGTAGGCAACTTGGGGATAAGGACCTTGTCCAAGGGAAAATT
>NW_006800046.1:817102-850373 GCF_000485575.1 Poecilia formosa | reverse complement strand
TTGGGGATAAGGACCTTGTCCAAGGGAAAATTGATATATGACAGGGAAGGAAGAAGGAATTGCCAGACGATTATTTTCCCAGTGACCCCCCAGTTGTGAAATTGTCTAACTACTTCATCAATTTGCAGTTACCGCTTAAAGACACCAAGTCTCATAAGCTTGTCAGAGATGGACACAGATATTTTATTTGTACAGCACATTTTGAGCAACAAGACAATTCAAAAATCTTCACAGAAGTGCTAGTTGTTAACCCACTCATGGTGAGATGGGGGTCAGTGAGACCCACAAGTTTTTTTTATTGTTTTTATTTTATTTTGATGTGCTTTATTTAAATTTTTTGAAACAACACAATGTGTTGCTCAGTGGATTTCAGCATACAACTGTGATAGGAATCGTCAGCTATATTATAAGGAAATGAAAGTGTTTGGGAATGACAGCAAGTGGGAGGCCATGTAAACTGAGGTAGCGACGTCAGTGGATGTAGAACTTCTTAGAGTGAAGAGGTTGCTAACTTTCTGCAGAGTAAATCACTACACACTTCAAACTTTATGTTTAGGTCAAGAAAAGTGAACAGACAGCTTCATGGAATGGGTTTCCATGGTGGAGCAGCTGCGTCCAAGCCGTACATCACCAAGTGCAATGCAAGGTGTCAGAAGCAGTGGTGTAAAGTGGATATCTGCAGAAGTGGAGGCGAGTTCTCTGGAGTGACGAATCACGCTTCTCCATCTAGCAATCTGATGGACAAGTCTGGGTTTGGCGGTTGCCAGGAGAACGGTACTTGTCTGACTGCATTGTGCCAAGTGTGCAGTTTGGTGCACACTTGGCACCGTCCTAAGTGCACTGTTTACAGGGGGATCCAGTGGGTACTGTGGTGTGGGCTTGTTTATCAGGAGCTGGGCCTGGCCCCTTAGTTCCAGTGAAAGAAACTCTGAATAAAAAGACATTTTGGACAATTCCATGCTCCCATCTTTGTGGGAACAATTTGGATCTGGACCCTTCCTCTTCCAACACGGACAAAGGAAGGTCCATGAAGACATGGATGGGAGAATCTGGTGTGGATGAACTGGACTGGCCTGCACAGAGTCCTGACCTCAACCCAATGTAACACCTTTCAGATGAATTAGAGCGGAGACTAATTCATCACTATGTGACCTCACAAATTTGCTTCTGGAATAACGGTCAAAAATCCCCTTAAACACTCCTAAACCTTCTGAGAAGATTAACCTTCTCAGAAGAGTTGAAGCTGTTCTAGTTGCAAAGGGTGGACCGACGCCATATTGAACCCTATGGATTAGGAATGGGACATTACTTAAGCTCATATGTGAGTCAAGGCAGGGGAGCAAAATGGTAAACGTTGTTATCCCCAGAACCGCTATTTAACATCGTTCTTGTGAACTCACCTTCCAGCGTGTTTCGCCTTCACCACAAGTACACCTGTACTTTCATCTTCCCAAGCCGCATTTTCTATCGTATTGTTAGGAAATAATCTGCTAGGAGATTATTCCTGAAATTTAATATCACAGAAGTGAAACAAACCCACTAAAATGAGAAGAGTCTTCATCTTGTCAGCTGCTTTGTGAGGACACCAACAATAAATTGATTTGGGACTGATGCGCAAAGTTTATAGCTGCAGAAACAATAGACGTTCAAAATTGGGCTTGATTGATTTAGTTTTTTTCCTCAAATATATTAGATTTTTTTTACATTACGTAACAACTGCCTTTTTCCTGGAGTGATTATTAGATAAGGTGATTTAAAGTAGATTATAGATCATTTTAATTCCTTCGTTGTAGGTTTAAGGTGTGTCTTTTCAAATCAAGATAATGAAAGTACAAATACATAAAATAATTTTGACTACTGTTAAGAGAACAGACAGCAAATCTAGAGAAAAAGGAGGGAAACCTTTTAAATTTTACTCCAGTGACGTTAAAAGTTGTCATAAAGTTTTCAGACAAGGTAAAAAAATCACTGAACAAAAACTGTGTCGTAGGTTTTTGAAAAACTTCATGCAGTTAAAAATAATATCTAAAATATACATTAGAATGTCAGACAACCCTAAAGTGGACCTCACCGATTCTGTGTTTTGCTCAGAATTTATTTTGAGAATATTCAGTTTTTAAAAACTCAAACTGTAGAAATGTTGTTTATTTCTTCAACAGGATGTCACTTTATGGACTGTAAATTGATCTCTTTGTCAAATGTTGACAGTCTTGTTGGTTCTGGTGTCTGTTGTCATTCTCTTAACGCCACAGCAGGGCTTAGGTCACGCTACTTCACTGGTCAATAAGTGACCAGCGATTCTAAGGTCACTTATTGGTGTTTTGGTGAGGTGAACAGGTGCCAAGTCCCTCTGGAAAATGAAATCAACATCTCAACGGTGCTTGTCATCAGCGAAAATCATGTAAAGCAAATTTTGCATTATAAAAATTTTAAGTAAAAATGTGTATCTTAATGGTACAAACTGGTACAAACAACAGACAAACTGCAACACAGTCCCTGTTTTCTATCATTTTTATTTTGGTTTGGTTGCTTATTCAGTTCTTCTCCTTATCAGTGCTGAACTGGCAGCTTGCCCAGGCTGCAGCCTTTCTCCCACCCACTGAATGCTGGGATAGGCTACAAATTTGACCCATGCACAACCCCCTTCACCCCTAGCATCAGCTTATTATTATGTCATGTCATCCTGTTCAATTAAACAAGATCAGTCTGACCCATAACACAAGAGCAGGTCATGTAAGTTTTAGCATTTCTTAAAAGGTAAACCATATCGGTGGGTATATGATAAACTTAGTACATTTATCACCATTACAATCCAGGATTAGTTTTTTTTGTGTGAAATTTTGGAATATAGTTTCCATCTTTTTGCTTTAAAATGACTTTGACTTCTCAGAGTCATCCACTGAGAGTTGCAAAACTGCCCTTTGTCCCACCCGTGTTTAATAAATCTGTTACTTAACCATCTCTCGGATGAGAGCAGCCTCACTTTTTCTGTTTACCATCTGCAGAAGAAGATGGAGTCCTGTTTTGTGAGAGTTTTCCTGCTGCTGGTAGTCTGCCTTTCTCCAACTCAAGGTAATGTACACTTTTTGCACACGTATATTGCGTTCCCACGGATCCTCAGGCGTGAATTATTTTTACTAACTCCACTTTTTTTTTCTTTTGTACATACAATAATCTGTTTTCTCCACAATTTCCTCAGCATGTATTCAAGGTTTTCTGCTAAATGTGGATTTTCCCGGGTCAGACGTAGTAGATTTGTACTCTCCGTCCGTGGAGCATTGTCAAGAGCTTTGCACCCAGCACCCATCGTGCCTCTTCTTCAGCTACAATCGGCCTGAGAAGTCGTCAGGGTATGAGGGCAACGATGCCAACAAAAACACAAATGAAACATTTCACCAAGACACTGTGCACAATTTTATATTAAAATAGCTTGAAATGCATAAAAGAAAAGCGAAACAGGCTTTGGTAAGAAATATTTTTAACTTACTATTTCATTTTACCAGAGAGCTGGCAGGCAGAATATTCTCAATAAAACACTCAAGTACTAGAGAAAATTGTAATATATTTAAAAACATTTATTTTCTTCCTTTCTTTTCAGGAGTTTTCGATGCTACCTGAAATCAAGTTCTTCCGGACACCCACAGTCTCAGGTTTTACTGCTGGGCGTCACTTCAGGCTATTCTCTCAAAACCTGCAATCTGGAGCCGAGTAAGTTCGCTTAAATTTTACAATACTGTAGCTGTAAATCATTTGGTGTGGTATATATTTTTCCCATGTTAATGTGGTGATGAAAATTTATCGTAAAAATGCTTATTCTTTTTCTACAAAACAAAACTCCTGAGTGAACATAATCATAAAGCTGTGACTCTCTCTTACTTGTTCCCCCCCCCGCCCCCCACAAAACCCATGCGTATCTAGATTTCTCTAATGCTTGTTGACCATATTTCTGTCGCCATGGTTCCAGCGCTTTGTTTTTCTCAGGTTTTTGAGGATGTGGATTTCCACGGTGGGGATTACGAAACCTTTTTCACTGCAAACTTTGAGGAGTGTCAGAGGGTCTGCACGCTTGATCCCGTGTGTCAGTTCTTTACGTTTGTAACGGGGAACTTCTCATCTCCGGATGTCAGGTAAAATCTGAACTACCCAACAATATCAATGGTGTTGTTGTTGTTGTTTATTTGTTTGGTGTGTGTGAGATGTATTCCCATACCAAAGCCAAAGCCAGAATCAGAAGACGTGAGAGGTCTGGAAGGTTGGTATGACAACAGCAGATCTCTGGTAGTGATGTCCACATTACGGAAATAATCAACCCATCATATCCTGAGTCTGGATCCTCCCATGTTCCTCCAACTACAGAAGCTTTTGGTCACCTGGTACCTGCCTGCTGCTTTAGGAGTCACTAAGGACAACCAATCCCTAAAAGACTCAATCAGCTCAATGGCTTCCATAACCGCTGGTGCTTACCAACAGGTCCTCTGGTCCAAGACAGAACACCGCAGCTATGATGATACAACTACAAAATTGAACACAAACCTTGGCCCTAGGATGGCCTGGTACACTGCTGAACCACCTTGAAACTATTTGCTTTCTTTTTGTGTGAATCCAGTGACAAGATCAGCTGTTCCTTTTAGAAAACTTTGTTGTTCCCTCTGTTCTAGGTACAAGTGCCACCTTAAATTCAGCTGGTTTGTGCCCAGACCGGCTGCTGTCGCGCTAAAGTCTGGAGTCATTTCTGGATTCTCCCAGAAACCACAACTCACTCAACACTTTGCCACTGGTACGCGGACGACTGGAGTGTCTCCGTGGCGAAGTAATGTACATCGACGTTTTTGCCTCCTTATCACCTTTATTCTGTGTTTTGCGCAGTTTGTCAGAGCCAACTTTTTTCAAACACCGACTTCAGAGGAAATGACTTCCTGGAATCGCAAGCCGTCTCTCCCGAACATTGTCAGTTCCTGTGCTCCGTACATCCACTATGTACCTACTTCTCGTTCAGCAGGTGGGGAGTATGAGACTGTCTAAGATATTTATAGATGGTGGTTTTGATTTGTTTTGATACTTCGATTACTTTAGAGAAACTTTAAAGGGAAATGCCTTATATTTTACAGTAACGACTTCAGGTGTTTCTTGAAGAACAATCCAAACAGCATGGTGGCCAAAACGAAAAGCAACTTCACATCAGGAATTTCATCTCACCTCTGTCAGATTGATGAAAGTACGTTCAACTAATTAACATGAAAGCCAGAACAGACACATTTTCACGAGCAACACAGTTTAAAACTCACCTGTCTTCATTTTTGCTGTATTTGTGGTCAGAATCTATGGAAGTTTTGCTTCCACAGAGACAAAAATTGTCACATTAATCTCTCCTTGTCTTCAAATTGAATTGCTTTGTGAATAGAGCTACATAACTAAACTCTTCATCTGTATTGGTTTGATTTTAATAGCGTTTCATATTAGTGCTCCTTAAAGCCAGCCCAAGGCATAAGCAAACTAAGCTGCTGCTTAGAGCCCAGAAACCATAAGGGGCCTCCCATGAAAGCTTGACTTTTTACACAGATCATAGATCTAACATATTTATACAACTTCATTAAAAATGGGAATTTAATTAAATTTAATTTGACAATTTCAGCACTGAAAATTTGAAAGACATTAAATGGTTTAATAATTGTACTTAAGCTCAAAAGAAAATAGTGCAAGAGTATTTTGTAAAAGTGCAAATATAATAATCATCCTTGATTCTTGTTTTAGCATACTTGCCATCTGAAGCTACGAATTCAACCTCAGTTTGTCCACAACTATATTTTAGCAAATAATTATCACAGATTGATTTTTAACTATTTCCATTCTAGGAAGCTGCTGTTTTTCTCAACATGTTCCTGAAGAAGTTCGCTGTCAAAATCTAACCATAAAAACTACTTTTGCTGACAGGCTGGGCCAAGCTGACCTACAGAGACATCGAGTTTCGTGGCTCGGACTTTCGCTCTGAGGTGGTGAACTTTGTGGACATCTGCCAGGAGAAGTGCACAGAGGACCCCAACTGTCAGTTCTACACCTACCACAACGGGAGCTTCTTCCACCCCGAACATCGGTACGGTGTCTGCAGTCATCAAATGTTCGTACTTGGCTACAGCAGCGATATATGAATTGTTGTTTTTTGTGTTGCAGGCACCGCTGCTATATGAAGCGAGTCGTCACCATGCCTACGCCTTCCCACATTAGGAGAGTGGACAATGTCATGTCTGGCTTCACCTTGAGGAACTGTAGAAGTTCATAAAAGTCTCAGGATTTTAAAAAAAAATCTAAAGCTCTGTTTGCATGTGACAGAATTCGTCTGTTAACTTCAAGCAAATATTTGCAGATTTTTTTTTCCCCTGTTTTTGTGTCTGCAAAAACAAAACAAAACAAAAAAAAATTAAACTATCCAGCAGTGGTTTTGGTTTGATTTTGAAATATTATGGTCATTTTTTTTTCGTCTTACAGAAGAACATTCATCAAGCCAGGCATATTTTACAAATTGTTCTCTACATGACAGAGTGTTTCTGGGTCCTGAAAATACGCTGGAACAGTATTTTATTAGTGTAGAACCAAACAGCTGAAAGTTGAGGTTGTCATTCTACTTTTAAAATGTTTCTATAGTATTAAAAAAATCTAAATCTAGGTTGATATACATTAAATGCCTGAAGATATAACTGACTCATCTTCCAGGCCTTTAATCTGAGATCTTCACATGGCACAACATTTTGTGAATAGTAATTGAAAATGTCCACAAAAAAAAAAGGAATCCAGATCAATAAACAGAACATAAGCAACAGAAGAATCAACAGAAAGACACGAGGTCACACAGAGCAGCATCAATGGCAAACACGTTAATCAGCAACCCAAAATCACACAGATTTAAGAGTACAATGCGGTTATTGCTTTCCTGTAAAACTAACTGAGCACAGAGACGAGATCCCAAGTTAACTTTGAATTCCTCCTTTCATAAAACAGCACAGTTGCATGATGGGATGTGCTGAAGTGAACCAAAAGGCATGGAGGTTGTTATTCAGTAACCTCTTCTTCTTGTCTGGGATGGACCGTTGACCCATCGCCAGTCTGTCACCCATTGCCTGCAACAAAACCCAGCAGTGACATTTCAACATGTCCATTCAGATCAGATAACACAGGTCAATGTGACCAATATAAGACAGGACACTGTTTTGTTGGTTTTAGACTAACATAAATGAAGAGCTTCTCAGCACATTGTAATTATTAGACAAACGTTTTTAAAATTTGGACTTGGTTTCCGTTCTGCCTCATTGGCTGCACTAGTCAGACCATAAGGGAATGTTTCTGGTCTCTTGAATTGACAGGAAACCCAGCAAGGTTGTAAAAATGCCCTTAGACCTAGTATGCTAGGTAATGATGAAGAAATGTTCAGACAAGGTTGCTTATTTAAAATCGCCAAGGTAACAATATGGAAACTAAATATTTACACATGCTGCATAACAAAGACATGAGGTAATAGGCACTTTTGTCAAATCTTCATTGTGGTAAGATCGTGGATGTTTCTCTTAAATCGATGAAAACTCAGCATTCTGTATGGCCGTATGGCTGTATTGGCTCAGCTGGTCAGAGTGTGATGCTAATAACGCCAAGGTCATGGGTTCAGTCCCCATACTGGCCAATTGCAATTTAAAATACTTCAGAAAATGAACACTTATAAAATTGTAAACTAGATTCTTATAACCATTTGATAATCAGCACTTTGTCAAAACTGTAATTGTAGAATGGGTATTCGGGTTTTATTCTACAGGAAAAACATTTGGACAGGTGTATGGTTTTGGAAATAAATGAATTCTTCTAAAAGCTGGAAACTACTGGAAATCACAAGTCTTTGGAAAATCAACTCTTATAACGATCGTTTTAACAAAATGGGATCTTTTAAAAATGTGCAAACATTTTACACATATTATATAGGAAGCATTTTCATTATTACAATTTGATAGTCAGAACTCTGGTCAAGTCTAATTTGCAGAAAAATAAGAAAATCCTGGTCAGGACATGGTGCCAATACTGCCATGATCTACAGAAAATGGTGTCTTTTAAAAAGGTGAAATCAAAATATTTACAAATAATCCATAACCGGCATACTGATTACTGATCAAATCTTATTTACAGTAATTTTTGTGATCCATCTCCTGCAGAAAGTAGAAATGTCACATTCAGTGATGCAACTCATTTTGTTGCACCTCATAAGGTTCTATATTTTTTCATTTCTATATGTATGCAGTTGGTGTTATTCTATCTTTAGAGAAAACGTTATGGCTACTTAACTGATCTACCAAATTGCACCAATAGCCCAATGATGACTTATCTGGAATGTTATAGAAGAACTCAGAACTTTATCTCAATAATTTTAATGAGTCTATGCTCCATTTCAGCAGTTCAGAAAAAAAAATCATCATGCAACAATCGGAGGACTTGCTGCAACATCATGATTTTGTGGTCACATTATATTGGGGAGTGAAAAGTGGCCAACTCATGGAAGAAATAATCACAGGACTCGTATCTTGCCAATCAGGAGGAGATTTATTTAGCACATCAACAAATTCAAGTTACAACAGAACTTCCAAGATCTCACAAAATGCATGAAATCTCCCAACTTTTAATGGTTATAAAACTTTTATAGGGCGTAACACCCATTGGTGTGTATTTGGAAATTTCAGCCAGTGGTGTCCTTTCCTTTGATTTGTGCAGTTGTTTTGGCTCAATTTATAATGATTGGATAGTTCTGGTAAGACGACCGGAACATAACTATTCTACAAAAGTTGCTAATCTCGATGTAATCTTGTTGAAAGTGTGCCAAGAAATCAAAACAAAACCTTTAGCCAAATATATATATATATATATATATATATATATATATATATATATATATATATATATATATATATATATATATATATCTTTGTCTGAAGGTAACAGAAAATGTCCATCAAAAGAGAATAAAAGTTTATTTCTGAAAGCTTTCTGTCTGTTAAGCAAGTGATGTTCTGCAGTCCCTCAGGCTGAAGCCAGACACAACACTGGCTTGTTTGTTAACAATGGGAGGAGCTGGCATGGTGATGACCCTCTTCAGATAGCAGCGACGCCTGCAGCAGTGACAACAGGAAATATCGGTTCAGCGACAAAGTGGCAACATCAGTAAATTTCTACCTGAATTTCAATAATAATGGATAATGGATAATGGATAAGGAATAATGTACCATGCTGCACGGTCAGAGAAGTTTTCATCGACATAGGTGTAGAACTGGCAGTTGGGGTCCTCGTCACATTTCAACTGACAGAGCTCTGCCGTATCCATCAGCTCGAATCGAATGTCGGAGCCACGGAAATCCACACCTTCATAGCTCTGCTTGACCCACGCTGGTAGGAAAGACATATTTGGTCAAATCTCTGCTGTTAAAATAACATACGAGTCTACAATGGGCACAGTTAAGGTAGCATTAATAATTAAAGCAGCTAAATTTGACATAAGTCAAAGACCTCTAACGTTTATTTCCACTTTGGACTTTGCTTCAATACATCTCTGAGAGCAGAAAGTGGGCTATGTTTAGTGTTTGTGTTGACTGATGGTGCGTACTGTCGTCAAGCTGACAGAAGTGTGCCGGTATGCCTGATGTGATTCCGTCTTTTGGTTTAACTGTCAAGTTGTTGAGGTTGTTCTTCAAATAGCATTCAAAGTCATCACTGAGGAATCACAAAGATTTAAAAAGGTTTTAAATGTGCTACGTCTTAGTTGATCGACCAATCAGAACAGCTATGATAAAGGGATCATTTGCTACCTGCTGAAGGAGAAGTAAGTGCACTTTGGATGAGCCGAACACAGGACTTGACAGTGCTCAACGGAAACAGACTTCTGATGCTCAAGGTTGCTTCCCGGGATGTCAGTGTTTGGAAAAAACTGGTTCTGACATGCTGCAAATGGCACAAAACAAAACAAAAATCAACACCATGAAAATCACAATAAAAGACCAGCGTTTTAGCTCTTGATATTTGTTTACGTGTGTCAAGTTCTTGAGTCTGTTGGGTTTTTTGGGCAAATCCGGATGTGACTCCAGCCTTTTTTTCCACAATAGGAGTCCTCGGGACACTCCAGCTAAACTTAAGGTAGCACTTGAATCTAGAAGCAAAGAAAACAGACATTTAAATGGCAGAGAAAAGATGTTCAGAGGCCCTGCTGTGTGATTTCTTGTGTAGAAAAGGTTATAAGATTTTAAGTAATCATCAGAAACTTATTAACACAAAAACTAATGCTTAGCACAAGCAACGCAGAGCAGCATATTGAGAGACTCATTGTCTTCCGTGGACATGAAAACATGTGGAAGTGGGTCATGTGGGTCATGTGGGTCATGGCGCCGCAAGTATCTCTAAACACAAGCAGTTCCAGTAAGTTGAAGAAAGTACAGCTTTGAGTTGTTTTTTTTTTTTTTTCAGATTAATTCAGCAGTTGACCACTCTGATGAAATTATCAAGATTATGTAGTACTTTCTTCTTTCAAATGTTAACTAAAACACTGAAGTTTGCGCCCCCCTACTTACCTCATTAATTCTCCTTAGTGATGACTTTTAGTGCTTTTGTGGATTTTTGCTTGTTTTGGTATTTAGCTACACAAAACTTGCTAGGTCATTCCCATTGTAATTAAATCATTGCAATATGGCAGAAAATGTTTACCACTAATCTATATTAGATTGTTTAAGGAATATTCTACACATAGAACACATTAGAAGCAGTTTGCTACTACAACTAATTGCAAGTTAGTTTAACAAATTTAGTAAAAACCCAAGTAAATTTCTTTTGTGTGGCATGTTCGACATCATCAATTTCTACTTATTTCAGATTCTGCTTGTCTTCAAATTTGTCTCTCTGATTGGTTCAGAATTACTACTTATCTCCTGCAGGTAGTGGCCAGTTAGCTTTGTTTACAACATTTCAACTGAACTTGACTTTAGAAATGTTAAACTAATGTTGAGCCCACATTTTTCAAATAATCCACATCAAGGTATGAGCATCAGTCACTGCCCTTCATTTTCAACTGTAGCACGCCCTCTAGTGGTTGAGATTATATTAACAAGTCTCATACATGTCACACTTAACTTATTGGGCAAAAACATTTGAAGTTCAATGTTGTATCTTTATTTATCAATTTTCTTACTGCTTCAGTCAAGTTGCAACAGCACAACAGATTTTTCATAGTTAACCTTGCTGAGTGTTTTCTTTCACATCACTTTATTTCTACTGAAGATCTTGGACTCTGCACCAAGAGCTTTAATGAGAAGATAATTAACTTTTACCTGATGTTATGGATGGGGTGGTCCTCTTTCATAAAAGCGAAGAACTGACACCCAGGATCCTGTGTGCAGACCCTCTGACACTCCTGAATGTCAGGCGTGAACAAGGTTCTGTAGTCTGCGCCAAAAAAGTCCACGTTCTGGAAGACCTGCGAAAAACAAGGTCCTGGCAGAAACCAGAGAATATTAAAGAAACCATGGATAGCATAGACAAGCCTACGGTGAAGTTTTCTCCTAATTTTGGTTAAAATCTTAATAAAATGTTGCTGTGCTTTTGTTTTTTGTTGTTTGTTTTTTTTCTCTGAGCATTAAATAATTATTTGTAATTCTTAGAGTGTGAGCCTACTTGGTTCTGGATTGCAGGTCTTGAGAGAAAAGCCAGATATGACGCCCAAAAGAGGAGTTTGGGAAGATGGCTGCCCAGAGGGGGTGGATTTGAGGTAGCAGTAAAAGTGCCTGAAGGGGCCGGGGGTATAGTAGCATTATCATTGTTAATCATCATCAACTGTATTAAAGACACAAATATATTGAAAATAAAATACAACACAAATAAAAACAAAATCATCAACTTTATTAAAAACACAAGAATATACATTTTTTTAATGCAAATAAATAATTTTTAAAAAGGTACTAATAACAAATGTAAGCCACTGATTTACAAAAAGGCCTAAACCACCAGTGGCTCAACATTCTGGATTTAAACATTAACTATCTTAAATATTAGTAATATTTAAATACTTTAACCCAGGTGCAGATAAAACAGGCAAGTATTTGTACAATAAAAGAGTTAAGTCCTTTTTTTCTAATATCTTTAAATACAAATTATATTTTTTCATCTAAATTTCATATTTTTTTTAAATTCCACTCATTATATTATTTTAGGCTGCACAGTGGTGCAGTTGGTAGAGCTGTTGCTCTGCAACAAGAAGGTTCTGGGTTCAATTCCTGTCCCTGGCCTTTCTGCATGGAGTTTGCATGTTCTCTCTGTGCATGTGTGGGTTTTCTCCCACAGTCCAAAAACATGACTGTCAGGTTAATTGGCCTCTCCAAATTGCCCCTAAGTGTGAGTGTGTGTGCATGGTTGTGTGTCTCTGTGTTGCCCTGCAACAGACTGGCAACCTGTCCAGGGTGTACCCCACCTCTCGCCCAGAACAATAGCTGGAGATAGGCACCAACAACCCTCCTGACCCCACTAAGGGACAAGGGTGTAAAGAAAATGGATGGATATTATTTTATATGTTAGCTATGTTAATGCAATTAAGTATGTATTTTTGCCTTTTTTTTTCTTCTCTGGGGCAATTCTCAGAAATTCTTCCTCTGTTAAACTATTATTGTAGTAAGTGTGTGTCCTACCTGTTGTCACTGGTCCAGTCAGGCCTGATGAAGGTGAAGAAGAGGCAGGCAGGGTGCTGAGTGCACAGCTGCTGACAGTGCTCCACGCTAGGAGAGTAGAGAAACGTTATGTCTGATCCGGGAAAATCCACGTTCACCAGAAGTCCATTAGGGCATGCTGAAGGAAAAGGAGTCAAAAGTTTACATATGATAAATAAACGGTATAGACATTCTGGAATAAGTCATTTAAGTGTGCTACCTTTACTGAAGGAAAAGCTGCTGGCCAGCAGAAGGCCCACCAGAATCAAAGAACTTTCCATCTTCATCTGCTGAAACAGTGCTTAGCTTTCTGCTTTTTAAAGAACTGGTTCTGCAAATACAGACGTCAAAGGACAAGTTACCTCACATTCTGTTTACACAGTCAGATTGTGTCACATTTCAGACAACTGAGTGTTTTCCTGTTTCAAGGTCCACTGTTCAGCATGCAGAAAAAGATGCAGTATCCGAGGCCATGGCCAGGGTAGAGTGCCTTCTCCGGGTTGGGGGGTGTCGTCCTGCCCCAAGTGGAGGAGTTTAAGTATCTCGGGATCTTGTTCACAAATGAGGGAAGAAGGGAGCGGGAGATCGACAGGCGGATTCGGGCAGCGTCTGCAGTGAAGCGAGCGCTGTACTGGTCTGTCGTCGTGAAAAGAGAGCTGAGCTAAAAAGCAAAGCTCTCGATTTACTGGTCAATCTACATTCCTACCCTCATCTATGGTCATTAGTTTTGGGTCATGACCGAAAGAACGAGATCTCGGATACAAGGGGCCGAAATGGGTTTTGTCCGTAGGGTGGCTGGGCTCTCCCTTAGAGATAGGTTGAGAAGCTCGGTCATCCAGGAGGGATTCAGAGTAGAGCCTCTGCTCCTCCACGTCGAGAGGAGCCAGTTGAGGTGGCTCGGGCATCTGGTCAGGATGCCTCCTGGACACCTCCCTTGTGAGGTGTTCCGGGCACGTCCCACTGGGAGGAGGCCCTGGGGAAGACTCAGGACATGCTGGAGGGACTATGTCTCTTGGCTGGCCTGGGAACGCCTTGAGGTTCCCCCGGAGGAGCTGGAAGAAGTGACTTCCAGCTCCTCCGAAGTCTGGGCCTCGGAGGAGAAGTCTGGACCTCCCTTCTGAAGCAGCTGCCCCCGCGACCCGACCCCGGATAAGTGGAAGATGGATGGATGGATGGATGGATGGATGGATGGATGGATGGATGGATGGATGGATGGATGGATGGATGGATGGATGGATAGAATACAATAAATTACTTTACAATTATGCACTACAGCAGCATTAAAGTCCAAATAGATTATAATACTTTTTAAGTGATCTATTGATGCTAAGATGCAGCTTTACTACTATTTATGTTGGAATAGAACTGAAATACATCACAAACGTTTGCTTCATTCCAGAGAAAAACATTTCAGTTTTTAGAACAGGCAAAGTTACTTTCTTAATTGCCTTTCTTAATTGTTACTTTCTTTCTTAATTGAAGAAGAGAAGAAAGGTTATGAATCATAAATAAAACTGAAAGACTGATCCCAGTCAACGTTGTTTTGCACTTTCTGCAGGTTTTACTATACTTTTAAATCCATAAATCCAGAACTTTATTAATAATAACATATCTTCCATCCTTCAGGCTCTTAAATTGCTCGTCTTTGTAACAATACCACTGGATTCTTTTTGGTCATTTACATTCTGAATTTGTATTTTTATTAAGAGCCAACATTTTTGTGTGCCTTTAAACTATGTCTTTCATAATGAAACGTTAAAAATTTTTTAAAAATATATTTTAAAAAGTAGATGATTAATATGGAGCTTTTCGTGACATCCTTCTCTCCAACGCTACTTTCTCTGCAAAAGACCAGTGTGTCCTGCTCAATGGTTCTTGAATCAGTGCCTTGAGAAAACCGTCAACCTGAATAGAAATTCCTCCCTCAGGGTTACAATGTTTGTTGTTGGGTTCAGCTGTTATGTAATGATAAGCTTGTTAGCGGGAAATGGAGCACTTAATATTAGCTTTTCATATTGGATATTGGCATTGGCCAAGTTACAAGGTCACATCTTCTTGTATCCAACATTGCCATGTTGCAACCTCAAACTGATATTTTTTACCATAGATTCTCTCCTAAACTGTTACATAATAATCAGATAATTTTCTGGAAATAGAGCAAGGTCCCCTGTAAATGATTCACTTTTTTATGTTGCCATTGGTGGAGGAATACGGTATTATCTTCTGGTGGCAATCCTGCGTAGCGTGACGATGTTAGCTCATTTGCTGATTTCATTGTCAGCCACCGTTTCTCTGCTTTAGACAGAATCAATCTAGTCCAATTAAAACTTGTGTTAAAAACAAAACAACAAAAACAAGCATTTTCCTTGGATTAATGAGTTACAGGGGATTTCAAACAGTACAAACCACAGTAACAAAGTAAAACAATAATAAATCAGTAAAACAATAACAAATCATTCTCACTTGAAACATAGCTTATCTACAGCTTACAGGATTGCTTGACAGAATTTGATTTAGAGCTGGACTCTTCCTAGGCCTTTCCAAATCTTCAATCTTCTTCATGCAAAGTCATTATTTTGCTTATTTGAAAGCATACTCGCAGTATCCTCGCCGTGAGACTAGAAATAATGACACAACTCTCTTGTCTTTCTATAACTGGGGGCTTTCAATTAACATCTCTTAGTATTATGTGTTTTCCATGCACAAAGTGCCATTTTATAGCACAATCAAGTAGCTATGTTAAATTCAGTTGTCATAAAAGAAATACTACATGTATCAAATGTGACTTAAAAGAAAACTTACTTTGTAATTTACCACCTTGAAATTGGGCCTGTGTCACTTTACCAACTCCTAATCTTTCTGAAACTCCGCCTTCAGGAAGTCATCACATCATGGCTCCTCTGTTAACACTTTAACGTTTTTTACTAGCATTTCACTGAGAAGTAACTCCTATAATGAGCAGTTCCACCAGGTGTTTGCTAATTGCTGCAGGCTAGTCTGAAGGAGCGGCGTGGGGGAGTCGAGGGTCGGAGCTGCTCTTCCTATTCCAAAAACTGGCAATAAATGGATATATCTCATTTATAAATTGACCTGGAGAAAAAGCTAATGCAAGTGTCACAATCAGAATGATAAAATGGAGACAGATGAATTTCAGTTCTATTTATTTTGTTGGTCACAGCACCAAACACACATCTTTATAGGAAATTACGTACAAATGGTATCAGGTAAGCACCTAACAGTGAAAGCAAAGGGTTTGTCTGTTTTCTTTTTAACATGTAAACCTCTACAGTAGTGCAGCAGAAGATGTAGCTTCATAGTAAACACAAAAGGAACATTGTTTCCAGCTTAAAGGTTCTTCAGTGCATCCATTCCTGGAGTGTCCTTCCAGTTGGGAGGCCAGGTGTTCTTGACGCTGGGTCTGTCCTTCACAGTGTTGTGGTAAGCTGCCAGTTTAGGGAAGTGCTCCTCATTCAGGCTGCAGGTAAATTAAAAAGAAAAAGGATTTAATGTCACCATTTCCTTCCGCTCCTTTTTCTTTCATTTATTTTGAAGCGATTTGGAATGATTTTGCCCGCTTACCCAAAGCGGAAGAGAAAAGCGATCACTGGGAAGACGATGACATCGGCCAGAGAAAAGCTCTTTCCTGCAAGGTAAGGACCCGTTGCCTAGAAGAACACAAAGCAACATGTTTTTAATTGTATACCTTTACATCACTTATATCTTGACAGTCAAGACATGAGGACTAACACCGCAGCCAGTGCTGGTCTGTGTGTCTTGATATATGTAACCCAATCACAGGTAGGTGGAAACAACCAGTCAGAGCAGTTTTTTAGTAAAAACAAGGAGGCGTGTCAGGAGTAGTTGTGTTCTTTTAAGAGTCCCGAGACTAGCAATGACAGAGAGTCAAATAAAAAGTCCACAGAATATCTCGTTCTTTTTTGCATATGAGTTTCTAATAAGGCATTCCAGTCTTAACCTTACCAAAAAGAAAAAAAAAAAATTGCAGGACGTATTGCTTACCTGCATGTACCCCTCCCAGAGTTTGATCTCGTCCTTCAGTTGCCCGGCGAACCTCTGCTTGGCAGAGTCGTGCCTCTCTCCCTCGGGGACGAAGCGGTCGTAGAAGAGGGATTGTCCTGATGGGAGAAAAAACACGCAATCAGCAAGAGCGACTTCCTGGTGTGGCAAACATCAACCCCCATGATTGCTGCCATTTCCTTCTGTGCAACATAGATCGGGATCGGTCAGGAGTGTCACGGAAGGAGACGAGGAAAAGGGGCAAAGGCGTGCCGTGCACCTCCTTGTCACTTGTCTGTTGTTTCCTTGCCCTGCAACCCTGTGAAATGGGGTCAAACATCTTGTGGCTTCATCTGTGCACGCCAGCTATCATGTGATCCTCTGTGGGATTAACATTATGATTCTGACGTGACCTCATTTGCTCAAACAAGGTGTGTGTTTTGTTTTGAACAAGTCGGGTTCTCATGAGAAAAGAGGGAACATCTGATGTAACGCCACTCCCTCCTGAGGAGGCCCACTGAAGACGTGACAACTCTCAGTGGTTTTAAGGTTGCAGGCACGGTGCTTGACGTTGCCATGTGTAACTTGGTGCAAAAGTCCCACAAGGTGGATCTCAGGGTGTCAGAGTAATGTAGTTATCCTTATCCTTAAATGTGCGATAAAAGTGAAATACTTTGAATTCCTTGAGCATCAAAGCGAGCTTACTTATTTTGTCGAAGAGCGATAGGCCCTCAAACATGCGCTGGTACATCAGTGCAAGTTCGGCTTTGTTTTCGGGGGTCAGCTTGTTTCCTTGGCCCTTGAACTGCTCCTGTTGTCGGAGACACAAGGAGAAAAAAAAGCATAAGTTATGAGCAACAAGTTATGAAGGAGGCTCTGGTTTCAGCTCCCTCTGTGGTGTAGGGTGTCTCTTTGTCTGCAAGATACCGCTGAATGCAACGGGGAAAAGCGTCCCTCCCCCTTCTTCCCTCTTGTTAACTCTTTGGAGGCATATGGCTGCATAAAACTTTAACTAGGTTCTCACCTCCAGGTATATGCAAGCGCCGTAGGACTCGTTCAGGGTGATGTTTCCGTGTTTGAAGGCAGGAAGCTTCAAGACAGAGAGCATAATGTTTAAAATCAGAGAACTTTCTGCAGACCAGCACTCTACGTATTAGTGAGTGCATCAAAAAAAAAGTTTTTATTACAATTTCTGTGTCGCAGAATTGAATGACAAGAACCTACCTGACCCCTGGGATTGATGGCGAGCACGTCCTTCCCCTTGTGCTCCCCCTTCTCAAAGGACAGCTGTTTGCTGTTGTAGCCCTGCAGGCCCTTCTCCTCCAGGGCGATCATGACCCTCCAGCAGGGAGGAGAGCCGGGGCCCCACAGCAGAGTCATGTCCTTGGCCATTGTTTCAGGGTGAGAGGTCGTTTCCCAGCAGCGAGATGAGAGAGAGAGCGTGAGGAGTGAGTCTGGAAGTCTCCCCACGCCTGTTTTTATAACAGCCTCCAGCCTTCCACGACCGGATTGGTGGACCTGAGTCCCATCCCATGTTTGTGATATCACCAAAGATAAGTGACTCGAGGAAGTTAAGATAGCCAACAATACGTTTAAACACATTGAACTGCTTTACTTTGCGACCCTAGAGAACAGGGTGTTGCAGCCAAAGTCCATTTTCATTTCATTTTTACTATGTCTGGGAATGTGGGTTATTGCTCCAGTTGATTGTACCGAGGTTGCTTCCGATGGAATGCAAGGAGGAGGGGAATGCTCTTGGTTTGAGCTGCAGATCTTTATTTCCTCTGATTAAACTTTATGAAAAAAAAAAAAAAGATTTAAAAGCAAAAGATCAACAAGTGAAATTGCATGCATGGACTGTATGCTGACAAAAAACTTGCAGAAATAATAATGGCTGGATTTTATTTTTTATGTTTTTCTCCCAGGGTGCAGTTGGTTTTCCTGCTGCAGGAGTGTATCCTCCTGAAACAAGACCGGACTACTTACTAGACTTTTGAAAACTCATTGTGACTCAGCACTTTTCATTCACTCCTGCACAAACCAAATAGAAAGAACCCAGCCTGGGCCACAACCACATTCCTTCTGTGTGCTACAGCGATAAAACATAGCAGTTACATTTTATCATGTAAAATTGTTGTGACAGTCTGCATACTGGGGTAAAATGAAACACGTTTTTAGTAGTAGAGATTATGTGGCGTAAAAAAGTTAAAAGATAGTGAATAAAATTAGCAGAAACCCAAACAATTTCTAAAACTTTTACAACAAAATGAGTTAAATTCTAATTCGTTGTCACAGAGCGAATCTGGTTTTTACTCCGGTGTTCAAAAGTAAGGTTGAGTTTGTGTTTAGAGATTAACACATTGTCAAAATGGTGGGAAAGAAAGGGGGTGGGGGGAGTCACTTTTGTTTCTTTTCTGTACCAGTGAAAAGTAAATGTTTTCCCTGCAGTTAAACTGCAGAGAGAGGTTGGCAAATATTTGATTTAAAGTTTGGGTCTTTAAGTCTGTTTTGTGCTCAAACGTTGAGATTCTACTTGAGCTCGAGTTCATTTTCATATTTAATACTTAATGCTTATTTCTGTCATGTACGTACTTCAGATCCATATCTCACAGTGAAAATAATCTACATGCTTCTAAGTTTGACTACAGCTTCAGCATTATTGCTGAGCTTGCAAAAACGTAAATCATTTTCCCAACACAGAAACTTCCTCTACTGTCTGTCTAACATTTAATACCCTCCAAAAACTCCTTTTGGTGGACCCGACTGGCAACAGAGACGCAGATGTTTCCAGCCCTTGTGTTTACGAATGGGGTCCAACCGACCCCACGCCCACATCACTCGTATCAGTAGCTTCAGTCCTCGCACACACAAGGGCTAGAAGACTCTCGCCAAATGAAATGAAAACAAACAGAAGCTTGTTTCGTCCCCTAGTTTACGAGCCACAGAAAACAATGTGTGAGGATTCTCGAAATGTGACTTCCTGGAAAGAAAGAAAATAAATAAAGGCAAAATCACAAGAAAAACAAGTGATTTGTGAGGAATTATTTCATTGGCGCATTCTTCCCCCTCTCTCATCTCACATTTCTCTCTCTCTCTCTTTCTCTCTCTTTCTCATCACTAGGAGATAAATAGTGTATCTGTGCCTTCATCACTATGCTGGCTCCGGCCTAACAAGCCCTCTTGAGTATTTTGCTGTGCATGCATGACAATGCTCTTTTTTCTTTGTTTTCATTTTCGCTTGCACGACGACGCAAAAACATTTTTCTCTTGCGCGAACACACCCCGCCGAGGTGAGC
This sequence comes from Poecilia formosa, assembly GCF_000485575.1. Classification (NCBI taxonomy): domain Eukaryota; kingdom Metazoa; phylum Chordata; class Actinopteri; order Cyprinodontiformes; family Poeciliidae; genus Poecilia; species Poecilia formosa. The sequence goes on along the minus strand of NW_006800046.1, from coordinate 830,353 downwards.
AGGTTGAAGCATACGTGGGTCTTTTGTAAAAGCTGCAGACAAAGGAAAAACAGAATGGCTCTTTTTTTTCAGCCTTTTGTAAAGTCCATCTATCATTTATTGTCCATGTTTGTTAACTGCAAGTTTGATTATTTGATGTGAGATTGAAGGCTTTTATCGTTCTGCGTGCAAAGGGCAGCCATAAACAGGCAGAGGCTGTTTTGTGCACCTCCCTGTATAAATAGAGGATGAATGGATGGATGAGTAGAGGTCATAATGTTCTCCTGTCACACAGAAAGCTTTGGTGCTATACACACTTTAACCACTGTGTTTATCAAAGTTTTAGATTCAATTTTTATTTTATTAATGAGGCTTTTATTGTAGAGTATCACCAAGGCAGAGAGAGGCCCTGAACAGAAATTGCCCACTTGCGTAAGCAATTTTTTTTTTCTGCATTTAATACTTTGTTTCCACTTTATTAGTTAGCTAATGTTCAATTAATTTTTTTTTTTCCCCTGGTAAATTACATCAGTTTCTGACCCAAATTACAAAAAGACTGATTTTAATTTTCCTTCTTTTAATGACCTTTCAAGGCAAATCAGTGCAGTATTATAGGAAAATGAGCTGTGTGTGTGTGTGTGTGTGTGTGTGTGTGTGTGTGTGTGTGTGTGTGTGTGTGTGTGTGTGTGTGGTGTGAAAAAAACAACCAGACAGAGACGGCTGCAGTACTGCGGCACAGTTTATATTCACCCTCACACCTGATTATGTGGAGAAAAGTGAGACTCGCACATTAACTGCATGGACCTCTAATGTAAATTATTCTTCTGGCACAGAATTGTGACCTCTGTTGGCTTCAGAGTAACAATGCTGGTCAGAACTGGAGCAGAAAATGCTCACCACAGAGCATTTTTAATTTGTCCCATCGGGCATCACTCTTATTTCTCCCCTCGAAATAGATTCCCCCTGTGACCTAGTGCGTCATGTCGTTATCATGTCGTTATTCTTTGGCATTGTTTGACTGTTTATTTATTTATTTATTTTATCTATTTCCCCCCTATTTATCATATCTCGTCGTCCTGTAGACAAAAATCTGCATTACTATCGTGAGTTAGCTGCTCTGCCTATCTGAACGGAAAGGTTGTAAAAAATAATTGACCTGTGCTCTTTAAGTTGTAAAATGCAATAAGATAAAAAAAAAAAGTACTTAGAAGTAATTATAGTAGATAGGCTCAATTCTAACCCTAATAAATTAACTGCAAATAGCCCCTCTGTTAATTTTCAAACTATGATGGCTTTCTTTTGTTTGTGTACAAACAAAAGTTGGACAACATGCCATCGAAGACAGCAAAAATATTTTTTTAAAGTGACCCAGAATGGCTTGTAGCAAATGTCATCCAAAAAGACTCAATTGTGCAAAGTCATTGACACCACACGAGATTTGCGCAGGTCAGTTTAGTTTCCTGCACAAGCATTCATATGATGAAGCACAGAAGCCATGCTGTCTAGGATGACACCCACTCTGCAACCTGTCTGACCAGAAATACGACAGTTTCTCGCACGCGACAGTCGCTGGGAGCTCCTTCCTGCACTCCTGCTGTTTTTGTTTGTTTTTTTGCCTCTAGATGGACCAGCTTACCCATTTGATTTTTTGGGAAATATTAAAATCAGTGTTATGACTTTAAATCACATCATCTTTGCAAATATTGATTCATACAGAAAAAAAAAAAGAGATTTGGTGTGTCCCCTCTCCCCGTTATTTACCACAGCAATAAAAACATATATTAATACAAAAATGTAGACTTAATGAAAAGAATTTTTCAATACTCGCTTAAAGGTTGTTTTGATCCTCCTGGGAACGCATGTTAACACATCAGTCTAAATATTTCTATTGAGGCGATTGGTATAAAATTCCCACCAGATGTCAGCAACAACCTAAGTAATCAGCACATTAAAAAAATATAAATTAATGCAAATTTGTCCATAAATTAACCAATAAAGTGGAACGGTATAGAAAATAAGTAACAAACATATGAAGAAAAAGACATGGAAAAATCAAAGAAAGTGAAGAAACCAGTCGATTTTGTTATTTAGAAATATTCCTGCGGCTACGTGAAAGCAATATCAGCTGGTTTAATATTAACTGAAGGCCTATAAAAAGGTTTCTCATTACCAAAGTATTGCACATAGAGTGGTGTGATAGTAAAGCAAATAGATCTTCACAAAAATAAAGCCTCGCTGTTTTTAAACATTCTCATGGCAGTGGTTACAGCTGAATTTCTGATATTCTGAATGCTGGAGCGGATGGAGTCACAGTCTGGCAGTGAAGAGATCACCATCTCACCAGAAACCAGGAAATAACAGGTGCAGGCACTCCCATGAAAACACAAAGTGATGCACAAACACTGGCCAAGAAAAGAAAAAAAAGCTACAGCTTGTTAAATGTTTGCTGCAGAAGATTTGGAAAAGTCAGTGAAATACTAAGAGGATTTCATTTAGTGCATTTGCAGTCATACTGACCTGGAGACATTATAGTTTTATAGCAGCTGACAATTTCTTTGAAAAATCTGTCTGTCTGTCTAGCTAGCTTTGTATCCAGCTACCTATCTGGCTAGCTGGCTTTGTATCTACCTAGCAAGCGTTATATCTTGCTAGCTTTATATCTAGCTAGCTGGACAGCTGACTAGCTAGCTACATATCTACCTAGCAAGCTTTAAATCTAGCTAGCAAGCATTATAGCTACCTGTTAGTCGTTGTGCTTGTATTATTCTTATAACAAAAGCACAAATTGTGATTTATTTTAACACCAATCATCCCTTTTAGAATGCAGACCGTCTTAAGAAAATGTTCTATCATGTCTGCACCTGCTGTCTAGAAGGCATTTTTGCTGTTATCCTCCAAAAACTACCAGACCTGCACCACAATAGAATCTGTGGTAGTGATGTCGGATGGATTACTTCAGATTTATTTCAAAGAAATCCAAATAGCACACTCATTAGAAAAGTTCACACATGTTTATTATAAGGAATATCCCATCATGTTGCTACTCTGTTACAAGATTGTCGAAACAGCTGCAATTTCTGAGGGGAGGGAGGTATGTCATTACAAAAAATATGTAAAATGATACTTTTAGGGGCCTGACTTTGTCAGACGTCAGTCAGGGTGTCTTGTCCCTTGGTGTTCTCCAGCCAATGGGGAGGCCAGCTGGCCTTGATGCTGGGCCTCTCCCTCAGCAGAGCGTAGTACTCTCCCAGTCTGGGGTAGCGCTTTTCAGACAACCTACAGAAAAAAAAAAAAAAAGCAGCAAACTCTTTAAACTGAACATCTTTCGATTAACTGCTTAAACATTATACGAAAGAAGAGCTAAATGTGAACTTCACTTGTTTCTCTCACTCACCCAAATCTGAAAAGAGTGGCAACGGTTGGAAAAATGACAACGTCTGCCAGTGTGAAATGCTTCCCTGCCAGGTTAGAGCCAGAACCCGTCTAGAAAAGACAGAAGAGAGTTGTGCAGCAGATGAGAATATGTCACGGATTCTTCAGATAGTTTGTGCTTTTGAGCTTCGTTCACACACCTTGTGCAGGTAGCCCTCCCAGAGTTTGAGCTCCGCGCTCAGAGCCTCTTTGTGTCTCTTCACAGCTGAGGCGAGCCTCTCGCCTTCGGGGACGTAGTATTCATAGAAAATAACTGCAGCTGGAAAGATGAAAAATATGCTGATTTTCCAAATAAACACCTTGGGCTTAAAAAAAAAAAGACTGTTATCTTAGAAATGGTAGCATTTTAAAGTATGGCATGGGATTTCAATTTGGAAATTACCTTAGCAAAAAAAAAAAAAAAGTTTGAAACCAACTTATTCTGAGTTATACTTTATAAGAGTTATCTACTACAGGTTAATAATACATTTCTGACAACTCTTTATTCAAAACAATCCTGAACTATAAGTAGGGAGAGATATGGCTGTTCTGAGACTTTAGCTGATTCTCCCTTGTGGTGCCTGCATAGTTACAACAAAATGATGCAACAGAAACTGAAGCAACACCAAAGAACAGCTTTTATATTTAGAAGAAGAGAAGCTGGCAAAAAATGTTCTAGCTGTGGTACATAGGTGAAAAATACAGCTGAGACTCATTGTTTTTTTTCTGTTTTCTGTTTTACAAGCTAGCATTAGCACTAGCAGCTAGCTGCTACAAGAAACTAAAAAAATCAGCAATTTCTCAACTCTTTATCCTGCAGATAAAGAGTTGTGTGGAGAGTGTGTTCAGCAGCTTCAGAACCAAGGGTGAAACCTATAAAAAGATTTAGGCAAATGCTTAATTCTGACTGGTTTTCTTACTCAGTTTGTCGTAGAAAGTGAGGCCCTCAAACATGCGTTGGTACATCAGCGCTTGTTCCTCAGTGCTCTCTGGGATCAGTTTCGTTCCTTGAGACTTAAACTGGCTCTGGCAAAAACGGAGAAAAAATAGCATATGTCATATTAAATACTCACCATGTTGAGTTGTCCTCAGTCAGTGTACACATCTGCGTTTGTTTAAGATTCAAGCTTTAGTTGGCGAAGCGGCTCCCTCACCTCCAGGTAAAAACAGGCTGCGTAGGATTCGTTGACAATCACGTCTCCATGTTTAAAAGACGGCACCTAAAAGAAGAATAAAAAAAAAAAAAAAGAAATTCGGATTATTAAAGGATTTACTAAAGTGAAGCTAATGGTTAATAATAAGAAATCTTTTTTTTCAATGTCGGTTCATTTTCAAATAAAAAAACAGAATTCATGTTTATATATAGAAATATTTATTGATAACTTAAGCTATACATTTTCAGCTTGTTACAAAGAACATAAGGTAGCCGTTGTTGTTGTAGTTGTTGTTAATTTTATTGCCGAGTGCTTTTACACGGACATACCGGTTAAACACGTTGGGCAACACTCATAAACATTAGTAAGATGTGATTTTATGGCAGGTTCGGCCTTTTAGTTTAAGCTAGCGGCAGCACAAGTACACTACTGCTCCGCCGTTCGTTTTCTTCTTCTACACATTAATTCACGTACCAACACAAAAAAACTATAGAGCCCCCTAGTGGAATTGGAGTAGTGAATCCAACACAGCTTATTTACTTTTAACTTTACTCACATACAATATTTATGCCAACCTCTGCTAGTCAGTTTTCTTGACTTTAGACCATTATTTCTACCTTTTTTCTTCTTTTAGTTCATACAGTGCAGTGAAAAATAACTTTTTATTGATATCTGTTGTTCTGCTTTTCTTGCCACAATTAAATCTTTCAACTCATTAATTTCAGACAAAAATACAGTTTCAAAGTAAAAAAAGCTATTCAAGCCAACTTTACTGTATGTAGAAAACTGACTTTTGGAAAAATATTTTGTGGTGTGAATAAACAAAGTGTAACTTTGCAGAAGGTAAAATTGATCAATTTTCTTTCTTTGTTGGCAAACAAATTCAATTTATTCATTATTTGACCTCACGGTATAAAATGTTGATTTAGAATAAACTTAGAACTGAAAGTGCTAAAGCTAGTAATTCATCCGTTATTCAGGAAAACGACCGTCAAGAACTACTCTCTGCTGAATCCTTAACACACTGTCATGTGACCTTCCAGCTGCATATAAAGACATCTACTACATCTTGTTCAGGAGTGTACTTTTCTCCCTACCTGACCCCTTGGATTGATATTAAACACTTCCTGAGACTTGATCTCCTCTTTGTCGAAGGACAGCAGTCTGCTGTTGTAGCCCTGCAGCTTCTTCTCTTCCAGGGCGATCATGACCCTCCAGCAGGGCGGCGAGCCAGAGCCCCACAGCAGAGTCATGTTCTTGGCCATAGTTTCAGAGAGAGCTGAACGGAGCTGTGACAGTAAGTGCTCTGTCCAGAGGAGTTTGTTTCTTACAATCTACTACTGGATTGGAGGGTTTGAAAACGTCTCATCCAAGCGTCAAAGACGACAGACGCAAACCAAACTTGTAAACGGATAAACAAACCCCTCCGTTCGTTAGGTCAAACGATCGTGTTCGCCCGACGCCTTTTCTTGAAGTTCTTTGATGTCGGGTGAACTTTGAACAAAAACCCAGAGATGAAAGCCAGCAATAAAAGTTTATTGTTGCATACGCATGTGACAAAAATCACTCTGTTGTAGCCACACGATAAAATTATTATTATTACCGCTCAGTAGCTTGCCATCATAGGGTTATCTAAACAACAGGTTATTTTCTATGGCTGAATGACTAAAGTCAATATTGTAAAAAAAAAAAAAAAAAAAGAAAATAGAACAATATTCTAGCATAAACGCACAACTTAATGGCTAAAAAAGACAAAGTTAGTGACGTGAACTTTCCAGCTTGAATTTGAGTTTACAAAGTGAAAATTTATTTGGCAAGTGGTGCAAAAGTCCGGAGAACAGTGTCTTGGGAGACCTACCTGACCAGCACCCTACCCAGGAGTTTAAAAGTTTATACTGTGTGAAATGTGGTAACAGTGAAAGGAAGCAGCTGAAAGTCTCACTTATCTAAATAAACAGTCTTTGCTGTAGTTGTGAGGGTTTAGCTGAATCAAAGTGTTATTTCAAGGAAGTTCTCTCTCATCATGCAAAGGCCATTAGCCATTTTTCTTACAATGTGCCATTTGGACCTGAAAGTAACTTTAAGCTAATGCAGTGTCTGAATGGTAGGGAAGTCACCAGGTTAAACATTTTGAGAATTTATTGCCCATACAAGCAACATACAGCGCCTGTTATTTTGCAATCTCTTACCTCACTGTCATCAAGCTCTCAATCTGGAGAAAAAGTCAAGTAAAATATTTGAAGCCTGCTTTAGTAACTTGGGTTATTAACCATAGAGTGGCCACATTTACTTCAGGATTCACCTGAGCTGATGGAGAAACTGAAGTAAAAGTCAGTTTGGAGTTGCTCCTGTCGGTTTTTTTTTTTTTTTTTTTCTTCTATGTTCTTTATATGCAAGATCAAGTAACTACCCGAACCTGATAAGAACATGCATCTGTAGAACATCTGCTTTCTGTTTCACAGACACACATTTTGATCTGTTTTTTTTTTAAAAAGGCTGTTTTGAAAGGACTTGTTCTGCTTTAAAAACCTATGGAAAGGCCAGTTCCTGCTATTCTTGCACACCAAAAGTTGCACATCAACTGGCAACCAGTTGTGCCACACTTGCCAAATCCATCCGACATCATTTGAAATAACCGGAATTGACCAAGTACGGTGAAGGCTTTTTCTCTTTACTATACATTTTCTCTATACATTAATTAAAAATATATATATACATCTGATCTGTAAAGCAAGTTTGCAATTTATTGTGTAAATTTCCACTTCAAAATGCCAGACATTTTCAAACTCACCCATCTGCATTTTTGAGATGGAACCATTTAACCCTGGAATGAGTTAAGTTCCACTAACCATAAGACAATGCAGACATTGGGGCTGGTGATCATCTTCAGCATCCCTATGAGATGGTGGTGGCAGCATTATGTTATGGGGATGTTTGGTTATAACAATTTGGGACATGGATGTAAAATAAAAAGTGGAAAAGAAAAAAAAAGTGAATTGGTGTGAATACTTGCTGGATACACTGTAGATTCTTTAATGATTTTACACAAATAACTTTGTGTAAAAATTTAATTTAATTTTAAAACTTAAAATATTCTTAGACATGATGGTTCCGTCAATCTATTTTAATAAACTAGTAAACATCATGTTCAATCAGAGGCTAACGGGCAAAAAACAAACCAGGGAATACCCAAAAACATGATGCCAGTTTATCCAAACGTGCAGGATATGATGTCATGTTTTACAGTGAGAAAAGACTCGTTCAATGGAGGCGACACACACTCACATTTTAATGAGATAAACACTGACCTACATACAGCACACAGCTGGGTCTCAGATGGTCTGAGAGCTGGACATGAAATGCAAAATTATGCAAAGGACGCAATTTTTAAAGGACTGATTTATGCAAAGTCATTGCAGCATGTGACATTCGAGCCACCTTTGGGAAGTGCAAACCAGTTTCTGACAATGATTTTCAAATGATAAAACCTGATAACATGGATCTTCTGCAACAGGACATTTTTATCTCTTGTAGTCATACTTTGAACGCCTTTAAACACACCGACCTTATTTGACCTATTCCACAATCATGGCCCCAATGTTTTTTTATAGTGCAACATTTCTTTGGCTAGCCTCTAGCCTCTAGTTGTTGTGTAGAAAACTTGAAGCAGAACTAACTTGTGGGAAGAAGGAAACTTAGACACTTGGCTACACGTTTTTTTCTATGCAGAAGTGAGAACAGATTGTTAGAGATGCAGCTTTAGTGGAAGGAGATCAACAAACGGCACCAGCATCCTGAGCAGAAACTAAAATCATCTTCTGTCGAAAAAAACAACAGTTCAGAAGACGCCATCTTTGAAACTTTTTGACCTTTCAGAAAACAAAATCTGACTCTTGTGTTAGTCATTGTTGATTACCAGAGGATCTGATTTACAGCTGAACTACAAGGCTTCTTGTGTGTGACCGGACCCGGTCCGGCTCAGATGTCCTTCAGGGTGTCTTGTCCCTTGGGGTTCTCCAGCCAATGAGGAGGCCAGCTGGCCTTGATGCTGGGCCTCTCCTTCATCAGAGCGTGGTACGCCCCCAGTTTGGGGTAACGCTCAGCAGAGAGCCTGCAGATCAAACGGAGAGAGACGAGAAAAACATTGAGTCGTATTATTTTCATTTGATTTTTATTTAATTTAAATTTTTGTGTCAAGGTCGTCGTAAAAAGTGAAGTTTGACACATGCACACAAGGCTGCAGGGCAAAGAGATTCGTTGCTATAACAACTAACTGACAACGCCAGAAATGCATCAGGGTTCAACAACAAGAAACGCCCAAACATTTCCCACACGAAGTTCAGAACATTCAATCCGTTACAGTATTATGTTGTCAGGCCTGATGTTTATTTTGCGATTATTAATAACCGATTGCTGCGGTGGCAGATTAGCTAATTTAAACACCTGCTCTACTGACCTTTTTTTTAACTGAACCGAAACACCAAATTCCACAGCACATCTACATGTCAATGTTGTCATAGTCAAGCTAGCATAGCTAATTCTCCCTCCCTTGCTATTTTTTGTTATAATAAATATATTATTTATTATATCTGTTATCTAGTTGTCGTAGTTTGAAAACTAGTAGCAAGGCACTGCGTCCCTTTTTCCTTCATGTGTTATGTGTACATTTAAGAGTTAGTGCAACATGTTGACAACTAAAACCAATGGTAGTCATCGTTGTTGAGCAGTTTTTCTCCCTCCAGGAGCGAGCTGGGGGCAGGATCTTGCAACAGAAAAGTAAGTTAGGATTTTGGGCCAATATTTATATCGGATATCAACTCTGCTGTTATGACAGCATTTACCAATATTTAACTTGATCAGATTTTTTATTTGATAACTCAATCGTCAGCATAAAATCAATAATTTACTAAAATCATCGTTTACCGCAGCCCTAGAGTCATAACTGAAGTTTACAAGCTAGGGGAAAAAAAAACAAAACAAAAAAAAAAAACCGGAGAACAAAAGAAGGAATGTTGCTTGTTCTTACCCAAATCTGAAGGCAGTAGCAACAGTTGGAAAAACAACCACGTCTGTCATTGTGAAAGCCTTTCCTGCCAGGTAAGAACCGGAGCCCAGCTACAGAAGGAGGAGTGGAGAGAACAAAGAGCCAGTTAGAGAGCAGCAGAACTCGTTTAGCTGCTTTACGTTGGTTGAGTCGTTCCCCAGACCTTCTCCAGGTAACCCTCCCAGAGTTTGAGCTCAGTGACCAGGGTCTCCTTGTTTCTCTTCAGAGCCGACTCCAGCCGCTCCCCTTCGGGAACGTAGTAGTCGTAGAAGATGACCGCACCTGGAAGGAGGAGAAATTAGCGGGTTTTGATCCGTTAGACGGGCTCGTGACCACGTCCGTAACGAGCGTTTGCCCACTTCTACGGAACGACCCCGACTGATGTTCATCCTACCCAGTTTATCGTAGAGTGAGAGGCCCTCAAACATCCGCTGGTACATCAGCGCTTGCTCCTCGGGTCCGTCTGGGATCAGCTTGGTTCCCTGGGATTTAAAGCGACTCTGCAAAACAAAATAATCATGATTTTTATTTTATTTTTTCTCCCCTCGTCGCATGTAATTGTGTAGATTGCTGCTTGCAGACTGGCTTCCTCACCTCGAGGTAAAAGCAGGCTGCATAGGATTCATTAACAATAATATCTCCGTGTTTGAATGATGGAACCTGGAGGAAAATAAAGAAATAACACGAGAAAAGAAAATAGAAGGATTACAACTGTTTGCTTTTCACAGAATTTGAGCGAGGTGCAGCTACACTTATCTTACTTGAAGGGTTATGGGTTGAACATATTTACAGAAAAAGTTTATTTATATTTAAAGCATTTTTTAAAAATTTTGTACAGTTTTTGTTTAATTACTGCTCTGAGTGTGTTCTTTCAGCAGATGGCTTTTTTTTTTAGTCTGTGCACTCCAGTTAATGATTAATCCGTTCCTGAATTTTTTTAGATTATTTCAATAATCAATTAATTCAGTTAATCATTTCAGCCTTAGTTTGGACTTTGACTGCACCATTGAAGTTTTTCTTAAGCCATTCTTATTTTGTTGCAATTATAAACACAGTGCCATTGTATAAAGCAAGTTGAAAAAAAATAAAAGCTTACAATGATCGTTAGGGCTTGAAACAAAACATTATTTCATAATGTAGTTCCTAGGTGTGCTTTTGAGAAAGTATTCAAACTGAATTTCTTCACATTACACACCAATAGTCTCTGTTGTGTAAAAAAGAGGATTATTAGAAAGCTTTATGCACACTTCTAAAGCAACAGAAAATAAAGGATTCTGCACATTTCTTAATTTCTATATACAATGGAACCACTTGAAAAGTTTAATCGGTTCTACTGAAACCTTTTCTGACAAGTTCTTTTGGAAATTTGACTAACTTAAAACATTATAAGCCTTTCCTGCAACAAGTTGTTCTGTAATGTGTAAAATTTACTTGTGAATATTACGGTATAAAAGAAAAACTATATCCAAGCTGAGGATTCACTGCTATTCAGTGGGTGAACTGTGTGCGACTTGGCTGAAGTGGCAGACAGGCCTTTATTCAGGGTTATGAAACAATCAGAACCGTTATTATGCAAGAGGCCTGACATGCAGCTGAGCTAAAAGGAGGCGTTTAAATGCTCTAGTAAATTTAATGCAGCTGGGTGTGACTAACACAGTCTTGTAACTAATCAAATAATCACATCCTTAGATTTTTATCCCGGACTTTTACTTTAAAACCAAAGCACTGGAGATGAGTGGTTCGGCTTTTTTATTATTATTATTATTTTTATTTTAATGCAATCAAGGCAGAGTGATTCGGGAACATTAGTCTGCAAATATCTGTTTCAGTGCAGGATTACTTTGCAGAAACTTCAACCTACCTGCCCCCTGGGATTAATATCGAGCACTTGTTGGGACTTGTGCTCCATTTTGTCGAAGGACAGCAGTACGCTGTTGTAGCCCTGCAGCTTCTTCTCCTCCAGGGCGATCATGACTCTCCAGCAGGGAGGCGAGCCGGAGCCCCACAGCAGAGTCATGTCCTGGGCCATGATTTCAGGTTCAAGAGCTTCAAAGTCACGCTTTCGACAAGCTTTAGCAGCAGTCTGCCTGTGCACCACACGCACTGAGGTGGAATTCTTCTTCTGTCTTCGATTTTTACGCTCACGGGTGAGGGGGGGAAAGTGCATTTCTGTTGCCACCCAGTGGCACAGAGAGGTAACTGCATCCCCAGAGGTCAATGCTGCGTTCAGGCCGTGTTGGGAGTCGGAGCAGTACGAGATGAGGACAAACAGTCACACCACAAAACAAGACCTGTTCTGCCTGCCCTGTCCCACAGTACTCAAACAAGGCAACTGGAACACTCCTTGAAATAATAGATATTATGTGCCATCTTGGGGCATTGAAAATAAATAAAATAAGTTAAAGACAAAAAAAAAATCTAATCAAATACCACAGCATGCATAAAATGACCACATGCTTGCTTTGAATTTTCACTTTTTCCAATTCTTCTGTATTAACTGAAAATTGAAACACGTACTTTGGATTGTTTCATACTATAATTCTGAACCATAGTAGTTATTTTTGCAAACGTGGCAACAAAGATGCATTATAAGTTTTCTGCACAGTGTGTAAATCATCTTTGGATTCACTAAAGTTTAGCAATGTTGGCTTTGTTGTCCTAATGGAATATTTATGGCTGTTTTTTAAGGAATTAATCTATATCTAATCCAGCTTTTCCAAGTACCTCATATATCTTATCTTCTCATATATCTTTTGCTGTTTTGTCATATTTTTTGATGCTCAAATGTATTTTAATAGCAGACAACATTAATAAACTATGTTGGGGGGGGGAACTTTATTTATTGAAGACTAGACAAGTCATATACAACATGGCATCAATTTAGTTATTAAGAAATGATTAGTCACATTTTATAATCATCTGAGTTCAACCTCATAGTCCACTCTCACACATTTAACCTAATACATTGTCCACAAATGAGAAAACATGTGGTGATCTACCTATGTGAACAAACTATAGTAATTATATTTCATTAAGTTTATTATTGAAAAAAAATCATTTAGAAAAGAAGACCTTATCGGTGTTTGGTGTTCAAATCTCCTTCAGGCTTTCAGATCTTTGTTCAAATTGGAACCACTTTGGGGGCCAAGTAGCTTTGATGCTGGGTCTGTCCTTCAGAAGGTTGTAGTATTTGGCCAGTTTAGGGTATCGTTCTGGAGACAGGCTAAAAAGGAAACAAAACAACTCAGAGTCATGATGTTGAGAAAAATCTGTCTTCCAGCAAATACCAAGTTTAGTTACTTACCCATAAGCGAAGGTACAAGCAATGCTTGGAAAGAAGACAACATCGGCTAAGGAGAATCCTCCTGCTAGGTAGCGGTCTGCAGCCACCTTGATACACAGAACAAACGAAAACAGCACTGTCGTCAGTGTAAAGTGTGACTTTCTCCACGTGTCTTTCTGTGAGCGGTGCTCAAACCTACGTTCTCCAGGTAGCTCTCCCAGAGTTTAAGCTCAGTGACCAGATTGTCCTTGTGTCTCTTCAGAGCAGAGTCATGGCGCTCTCCTTCAGGGGCGTAGAAGTCGTAGAAGACAAAAAATTCTAAGACAGATGGATCAGCGTTAATATTCCTGTTTCTGTCCTGATCATTGTTCGAGCTAACA
>NW_006800046.1:808436-816337 GCF_000485575.1 Poecilia formosa | reverse complement strand
TCCTCTATTTGGCGCAATTTGTCCACTTTGCACTAAATGAAAAGGTATGGAAGCAAAATTCTCAGTGGTGTCAGCTCAAATCATGTACAAAATTATAACAAGCAGTATTTAGGTGTGCACCTACCTGTCCTCTGGGGTTGATTTCCAAAACCTCTTTAGATTTATGCTCCTCTTTCTCAAAAGACAGCAGTTTTTGCTTGTATCCCTGTAGTTTCTTCTCCTCCAGGGTGATCATGAGGCGCCAGCATGGAGGGGATCCGGACCCCCACAGCAGATACATCGACTTCGCCATAGTTAGACAGGAATCTCACCGCTCTGTCTGGGAAACGTGGTGAAGAGTGGCTGAGCAACTCCCACTCTCTAATTTATCAAAAAGTTGGGCACTCAAAGGCCCACCCATTAGTTAATGTCTAACTCAGGTGAAAGAAGAGAACGAGAAAAAGAAGGTGAACGTTCATTTGCTTTTTATTGCAGAATGTGTTTAAAAATATATGCAAACTATCCTCTGTTAGAATCTGCCTGACAGGTATGGAAGATTTTAGTGAAAATACCTTCATACAATCTGACTTTTACAAATGGCTTTGACCTCCATTGTCAAAGCTTCTCTGAGGTACACCATGGTTTATTCTATATAGCTAAAATAAATACTAGTAAAAAGCAAAATAAGATGTAGAAGTGGATTTTCCACAGTATTTACAGTTACGCCAATATTTCAACCGTTTGTCGTTGTTATAGATAAATGAAACATACTTTTAATTGTTTCACAGTATAATTCTGCACTGTAGTTCTTATTTTTGCAACAAAGATGCATTCTAAGTTTTCTGCATAGAGCTTAAATTGTCTTTGGATTTACTAAAGTTTGGCAATCTTGGATTGTCGTGGTTTTTGACCATTTGTGGCTACTTTTTTTGAAAATTAGAAATTAATCAATATGTAATCCAAATTTTTCCTGGTCTCACACAAGTACCACATGTGTGAAGCACAAGGAAAAATCACTGGCCCTGTTATCTTCCACTTTTGCTATTTTGTCACATTTTTTAAATATATTTTAAAGACAGACAACAATAATAAACTATGTTGGAAAAATATTTATTTATTGAGGGGTAGCCAAGTCACACAAAACATGATGTCAATTTAGTTATTAATAAATGAACTGTGACTAGTCACATTTTTTGATCATCTGATTTCAACTTTACATGGCAAACTCATACATCTAGCCTAATACATTATCCAGAAAATGAGAAAATGTGGTGATCTAGCAAATTATACTAATTATATTTCATTAAATGTGTAATTGCAAAAAACAAGACAGTATTTTCAGCTGTCTTCAGATGTCCTTCAGGCATTCAGATTTTAGCTCGATTAGGAACCACTTTGGGGGCCAAGTAGCTTTGATGCTGGGTCTGTCCTTCAGAAGGTTGTAGTACTTGGCCAGTTTAGGGTATCGTTCTGGAGACAGGCTAAAAAGGAAACAAAACAACTCAGAGTCATGATGTTGATAAGAAAGATCTGTCTTCCAGCAAATGCCAAGCTTAGTTACATACCCATAAGCGAAGGCGAAGGCAACGTTTGGAAAGACAACAACATCGGCTAAGGAGAATCCTCCTGCTAGGTAGCGGTCTGCAGCCACCTTGATACACAGAACAAACAAAAACAGCACTGTCGTCAGCGTAACGTGTGACTTTCTCCACGTGTCTTTCTGTGAGCGATGCTCAAACCTACGTTCTCCAGGTAGCTCTCCCAGAGTTTAAGCTCAGTGACCAGATTGTCCTTGTTTCTCTTCAGAGCAGAGTCAAGGCGCTCTCCTTCAGGGATGAAGAAGTCGTAGAAGGCAAAAGATTCTAAGACAGATGAACCAGCGTTAATATTACTGTTTCTGTCCTGATCATTGTTCGAGCTAACACGGTTGTCCAAGTGCACATGCTTGACTGAAACGTACCCATTTTCTCAAGAAAGGAAAGACCCTCCATCATGCGTTGGTACATCAGAGCTTGTTCTGCAGGACTGTCAGGGATCAGCTTGTTGCCCTGAGACTTGAACTGATTCTTTTACCGCAGGAGACAAAAACAATAAAATCATAAGAACTTTACTTTCAAACAATACATGTACTTTATTCAATGTGCACCATGCTTTACCTCCAGGTACAAACACGCTCCAACAGACTCATTGATTATATTCTCTCCATGTTTGAAGGTAGGAAGCTGGTAGGAAGATGTTAACATGATGTTAGCTTGCAACGTTCATCTTGAGACATTGCTACTTGATTAAATGCAGAATATTATCATCAGACTTGTAATTATGAAGTACTTATTTCTTCAACACAATATATTTGTAAAAAAATAAATAAATAAAGGAGTTGTGGTGTAGCCTGGTACAACTGTCCCCGGTCTGACCAGGACAGTGTTTCAGAGGTCAGAGCACATTTTGTAATCAACAAGGAAGAAATGAAGCAATTTATCTCTAATGCTGACCTAATGATTAATGATTTATATTAGACTTAATATTTTTGCTTTTTCATTCTGATGAAAATGAACAACTTTTCCTGTCTCTACTTGAACAATCACAACCAGTTTTAGTTTAGGTTGAGATTTGAGTTTCTATGCAGAAATTTATGGATCCTCTATTTGGCGCAATTTGTCCACTTTGCACTAAATGAAAAGGTATGGAAGCAAAATTCTCAGTGGTGTCAGCTAAAATTTTGAGAAATAAAAATAAATAAATAATCCTGTCATTATTTAGGTGTGCACCTACCTGTCCTCTGGGGTTGATTTCCAAAACCTCTTTAGATTTATGCTCCATTTTCTCAAAAGACAGCAGTTTTTGTTGGTATCCCTGTAGTTTCTTCTCCTCCAGGGTGATCATGAGGCGCCAGCATGGAGCGGATCCGGACCCCCACAGCAGATGCATCGACTTCGCCATAGTTAGACAGGAATCTCACCGCTCTGTCTGGGAAACGTGGTGAAGAGTGGCTGAGCAACTCCCGCTCTCTAATTTATCAAAAACCGGGTGTTCAGGGCCACGCCCTTTAGTTAATGCCTCATTCAGTGATGAAAGAGCTAAGAAGGAGGTGAAGAGTCATTTGCTTTTTTCTTTTTTCTTTTTTTTTTTGCTGAATATGTTTAACACACCATTTCACGTGAAAGTGTCCGCTGGCGCTCCTTCGTGTCCAAACACTTCCTCACTCCATCATTTAAAAAAAACAAAGATTTCTATAACGGACGTATTTCCTCACGGCTTTTCTTTACAACTACAATCCTCAGAAACTCCTCCTTTTTCTCAGACCTTAATACGAGTTTCTACGAAAAACATGACACCACCTCACTAAAGATGTTGTACCTGATGAGGGCATTTGCACATTTAATGCAGAGGGCTCTGCATGTCAGCCACAAGTTTCATCATCGTAGCGTTTTTTACACTTCACACAAATCTGAGCTCAAACACTCCTCCGTTTCAGTCACTCCTTTTAAAAGCACTTTACTGAAGGGTTTGGGGTGTAATTTGGGACGAGTACACTGCCTCACCTAGACTGTTTAATAGTGCTTGGAACACAATTTGTTATCAACTATTTACAAGCAGTTTAGCTGTAATGTGGATCAAACGACTAATGATTGATTGTCTGAATATATTGGTTTTGGCGTTCAGATGGAAATAAACAGCTTTTCTTATCTCTACTTGAACAACCACAAGCTGCAGTCGGTTCTGTTTTAGGGTGAGATATTAGTTCAAAGTCAACTCTTTTATTTAGCTTTGTCACTGGACCTACAATTAACTTATGGAGGAAAAGTTAAAACTGTAGACTTTGACCCTACCCACCACTCCATCAATGTCAGTGATACTGTCCATCAGTAAGATATTTAAAATGAAGTTGGACAAGCCACAAAAGGTGTATCAAGCTTCTAGATAGCAAACTGTTTCTATGTAGGGATTTACAGAGAGTTGAGATTTAGCAGATAACAGGAAAGCTCAATGCGAGAATACCAAACCTCTTTTATCCCGTAAAAGTGTCCACTTTTGTTGGAATTTGCAAATTTCAGGCGTCTTTTGGAAATGTTACTCATACTAGTAACAAACGTGTTGAGAATAAATAATTCTGTGTTTTTTACCTCTTCTAGCTAGTTGCAAAGCTAAAGCTAAAGGAAATGACATGTTAGGAAATGCTTTCAAAGCTAAGGGCAGAGGATATGACACACTAGGGAACGCCCTCAGAGGCTAACAAAGGAAGTTACCAGCTGTTGCTTGTTGCATTTTGTCCTGCTAACTCCTAAAGGTAGCATGAGAAATGAACCAACTGTAGTTTGGTATTAATAAATAGAAATCATGAATTCAACTCACTGACTCTTCTTCAACCTCATACATCAAGAGCTCAGCATGGAGGACGGATAATTTTCCACACATGCTAATGGCTAATGTAAGATGCAAAGGGCAGCTAAACATGTGGTATCCATCATAATGTTGTTTTGGTTGTAAAATATGTGAGATCAGCTAATAACTGATTCTAAAGGCAGCCTTAAAATGTGAATTATGTTATTCTCTTATATTTTCTATAGTAAAACAGTAAAACAGAGACACTATTGACTTCTACTCATTCTAGTAACTATGTTTATGCCTAAACCTGACATTTTCCCTATTACTACTCTATTCTTAACCAAAACTCAATTTATGCCACACCTCCAAAAAGTACCTATAGCCACTTTTCACAGGTTACAGATTTCTTATGGTTTTGACTTATATGTCACACTTTAGCTTTTCAGATCATCAAACATATTTTAATACCAGAAAATAATAAACCAAACTGACCAAACAAGCCGTTTTGAAATGTCTTTATTGAGTGACAAAGCATAACATCCATTTAGTAATTAGTGTATGAATTGTCAATAGTCCCACTTTTTTTGTTCATCTGAGTTCAACTTTGTAAGTAAAACCTGCACGGCACATCTGATAAATTATCCACAAGTAGAGAAAACGTGATGATCGACCTGTATGAACAAGGTATAGCAGTCATGCTACATTAAGTTCGTAATTTCAGAAAAAGCAGTATGTTAAGAAAAGATGAAGACAGTGTTTTCGTTGCTCAGATGTCCTTCAGGCTTTCAGATCTTTGCTCGATTTGGAACCACTTTGGGGGCCAAGTAGCTTTGATGCTGGGTCTGTCCTTCAGAAGGCTGTAGTATTTGGCCAGTTTGGGGTATCGTTCCACAGACAGCCTAAAAAAAACCAATGAAAAAAATTCAAAATGAAAAAAATTTAAAGTCATGATGTTGATTAGAAAGATCTGTCTTCCAGCAAACACCGGACTTAATTACATACCCATAACGGAAGGCGTAAGCAACGCTTGGAAAGACGACAACATCGGCTAAGGAGAATCCTCCTGCTAGGTAGCGGTCTGCAGCCACCTTGATACACAGAACAAACAAAAACAGCACTGTCGTCAGCGTAACGTGTGACTTTCTCCATGTGTCTTTCTGTGAGCGGTGCTCAAACCTACGTTCTCCAGGTAGCTCTCCCAGAGTTTAAGCTCAGTGACCAGATTCTCCTTGTGTCTCTTCAGAGCAGAGTCATGGCGCTCTCCTTCAGGGGCGTAGAAGTCGTAGAAGGCAACCAAGTCTGACACAAACAGTGTTGATGGTATTATTTCTGTCCTTAGCGTTTTTCAAGCTAGTATGTACTAGCTGTGCACATGTACAAGTGGAACTTACTTAGTTTCTCAATTAGAGTGAGACCCTCCATCATGCGTTGGTACATCAGAGCTTGTTCTGCAGGACTGTCAGGGATCAGCTTGTTGCCCTGAGACTTGAACTGATTCTTTTACAGCAGGAGACAAAAACAAACATAATCATGGGAACTTTACTTTCAAACAATACATTTATGATATTGACTATGAACCATGCTTTACCTCCAGGTATAAACACGCTCCAGTAGACTCATTGATTATGTTGTCTCCATGTTTGAAGGTAGGAAGCTGGTAGGAAGATGTTGACAACACAATGACAGTTCATCGTGTGGCACTGCTATTTGATTAAACACACATTTATAACCACTTTGCTAAGCGCTGTGCTAAAGGACTTGGGATGTAAAATGATAAAAGTGTCTCCGGTCAGACTTGGACTGTTCGACAGTGCTCAGAGCAGAACCATATCGGACCTAATTAAACCATGACCCAGTTAACTGAACTGGTTAAATACCAATAACAAGCTAATAATGCATGTCTCCACATCACATGCATTAACATTAGAGGAACATGTTAAGTTGTAGAAATTGTATATCTGTTCATGTTTGTTGAAGATTTAATTACAGACAAATGAAAATATGCGTTGTAGTACAGGAGATATCTTTATGTTAAGCATGTCGGCCATATTGGAATTTGAGGTGAAACCTTTGTATTAAAAGGGCCTTAAGGTTCATTTGTCAGTTTTTAAACTTGGGGTGGTCTTACTTAAAATATACCAGGTAGATAAGTAGTAATATGTCTTTCTTAAAGACAAAAATAAAATGTACAACACATGTGGTGTAGATCTGTTCTTGTAAACTTAGCATCTAGTTAGTAGAAAGTTGTAATACACCAAAAATACAGTACATTTGGATGTTCTTTGTAGCAACATATAATTCTAATTTTCAGATTATTTCATTCATAATGTTCACACTGTCATTTAATTGTAAAATCACATAAGGAGCCGTTATTAGTAGCAATTTTTGCCTTATTGCTTCCTGTTGAGCATTTTCCAGCTTCTAACAGCAGCCAGCCTGTCTCAGGTGACGGACAGGAAAGGTTTACCATCAGCTGTGAGACCACCATGGCTGTTTCAACACCTTCTAGTTTTTAAGTTGTGTTAAAAGGTCGGAATTTCACAAGTTTCTGTGGGAAGTTTTCACTTCCACTGCTTCTTACAGGGGGAGAAAATAATGGTTTATAAAACTGACTGTAAAGGAGTTAACCGACCTGCGATGCTTCCCGTCAGAATCAGTGGCTTGCAATTGTTTTTGCATCACCTTGGTACGTTATAGCAGCTATAAAAAAAGATTAAAATAAACATTTGTTTCCCTTGTGAAAAAACTAAGAAACAAAAACCAAAATAACAAAACAAAACAAAACAAACAGGATCAGCACTGCTGACATTGTTTCTGGTTTTTCTGATCTAAAGCCAATTGGGTTGGAACAGTTGTGTGTAGATGCAGCAGCTCCAGCTGCGATCCTCACTATTTTCTTCCACTCAACTTCCCATTCATATACTTCTTTACCAAGGGAGCTTTTATAGCTGATCCTATCTGTGAAAAATGACCATGACTGGACTGTCAATTAAAAAGGACAACTTTTTTAATTATTATTATTTTAAGCAAAACACTGCTTTTGGTTATATTGATTTGTTTCTGGAGAATTTGGCTTCTCATCAGCAGTCGGTCACAATCAAGAAAATGAACAGAAACATCACAAATCTTCATTTGTAACTCCATTCTAATTTATTATTAAAGGTACTTAAACATCACTGCAGGAAAAGTCTAAAGAGAAACCATGTTCAGGTGAAAATAAACAGCTTTTTGTGAACTGGAACAATCGCAACACGCTGCAATCAGTTCTATTTTAGAATAAGACATAAGTTCAAAGTCATGCTCTTGTATTCTGCTTTGTCATTGTACCTGCAATCAGTTACCAGAGGAAACTTTACAACTGTAGACTTTGACCCCCCAATGAAGCCCCCTTCCTTGCAGAAATTTAACAGTCCATCTTCAAACTAAATTCTCCATGGCACCAACTTAAATCATGAAAAAAAAAAAAACAACTTTCAAGCAGTATTTAGGTGTGCACCTACTTGTCCTCTGGGGTTGATTTCCAAAACCTCTTTAGATTTATGCTCCTCTTTCTCAAAAGACAGCAGTTTTTGCTTGTATCCCTGTAGTTTCTTCTC
>NW_006800046.1:735694-798190 GCF_000485575.1 Poecilia formosa | reverse complement strand
TAACAGGCAGAGGTGAAAAATACAACGAGTCTCCTATTTAAACCAGCTAGAGCTAAATCAAATGTTGAAGTAATCACCATTGATTAATCCTTAACTGGAGTATTTAGACTCAAAAAGTCCTATTTAAACTAGTGATTAATCGTGAATAGTCGTGATTAATCAATTATTGAAACAATTGTTAATTATTTTGGTAATCAATTACTTGTTTAGTGGAGTGTTCAGACTCAAAAAACTGAAAAGAACCCTACTCCCTATACAAAACAATGAAAATGAAAAATCTGTAGGATGTGCCATTTTTATCCAATTAGCCGATTAATCGTCAAAAAAACACTATAGATTAATCGATAACAAAATAATTTAAAGAGAATAACAAATACTATCACAGTACAAATTTGTTCAGAATTTTTTTTTTAGATAAAAATCTGAGAAGTGCGGTCTGCATCTGTCTCCAGCTTACTTTACTGAACAGACCAGACCTTCGTGGGTGGCCATCACTGCAGTGTAAACTCGGCATGCGGGGCTACCTGTTGATTAGCCTGCGGTGAACGATCTTGAGGATGATGATTCTTTCAGCGCAGTCTTTGAGGAAGTCAGACATCTTCTGCTTCAGCTGGGGCTTCATCTCGTGCTTGGCGATCACCTTGAGGTGGTCCCACGACGCCTTGCAGCGGCGTTCCATCTGACACAAGTTCTCCTGCAGCTGGTCGAAGTCCACCTGATGGACGCCAGAGGACGAGCAGGATCTTTACTTACAGGCCCAACGAGGACGCCAAACATGACTGAACTTTGGGAACACTCTGGTTTATTCAACTTATTTTCTTAATTCCCAGAACCTGTAATTCCTGTGATGTAAAACAGTTTGCTAGTCAGTTTTCTGAAGCGCACCTTTGCGGAACGTGTGATGGCTCCGATCTCGGAGTAGAGGTCGGTGCTCTCTGGGAAGTTTTCCACCACGACGGAGCAGGCGTGGTGCAGCAGGGACTGCTTGTGGACCGTGTCTTTTACCTCTGGGACCTTTTCCAAGTATGTCAGCTCAAAGCCTTTGGCCTGAAAACATTAGTGGGGAAATAACAAATAACTGGCTGAAAAACCTGATAACCCTGGAAGAAATGGCATTTTCATTATTTTTTTTTGTCAAAGCTCATGGGTAAAAATGAAAGCAATACATTACTGACAAAAAAAAACACAGATTTGAAGCTCTGCTTTTCGGAAACAGAATTACCTTCGTGACAAGTATTTCTTGCAAAGAAAGCTTTTCTGAATAGGAATTATGTTGAATGCATGGATGGCTGTTTATCAAGCATACAAAACTGGTATAATGTGAGCGCTTACTCTTTTTTTAATAAAGATCGTCTATCCAGAAGTGTATAAGATTCAAGACAGTAAAGATAATGGATTTCTATTTAACCCCCCAAAGCAGTCACTCTGTTTTTTAAACATTTTTCCTGTGGTGTGATGAAAGATTTGGGCGTCTCTCTGGTAAGTCAACGCGTTGTTTAGCTGTGGTTTTTAACTCTGCGTCTTCTGTCAGTACAAAACATGTCTTGGTATCTCCAGGCACAAACCACATTGATAGCTATTATACTTTCCTGCTATGAGTTTACCCATGCTAATCACTTGCATCAGTGACTTGCTCTTTTTCTCAGTGTCTGAGCCAAATAAATGACGTTACAAATGATGTTGAAGTAGTCTGGTCACACATTTTTTTTTTTTTGGCTACGTTCACAGCAGGTAAAAAATAAATGTAAAAAATAAAATCAAATTAATACAGCATATGCTCTTTAAAAACATATTTTGTCGACGGATGACTCACGTTGACGCCATTGAGGAAATTTCCAATGGACAGCAGCGTAGAGAGGATGTATCTGAGAGTTTTGTTCTTCACCAGCTGCTCCATCCCCTCCTTTAGATCCTGCAGTGGCTCGGCCACTTCCTGTCAGGAGAGCAGTACATCATTAGCGGACCCAAACAGAACTCTCGGAAAAACATGTGTTTTACGAGTCTGCGGCAAAAACAGGTGCACCTCGCCTCCCGCTACAAATCATCTGCTCTCGCTTAAGGTCAGGAGAGGTTGTTTAAAGGTTGCTCCTTCGTCGTAAAATATACTCCAGGTTGCTTGAACCCTGAGTTTTTCTAGGCAACAAGCAACAGCTTCTCCCGTGCGCGCGTGTTTGTTTTCCCTGCACGGTATGTTGAGCATTTCAGCAGCAAACAGTCCCCCCAACCCCGCCGTACCAGAAGGGTCGAGCCGTGAGCGCCGCTCCGTCAAAAGCCGCGGTTGCGTCTCGTGCGCATCGAGATGAAAGGAGCCGAAAACCCGTAAACTTTACGCGTGTCTCTTTCTCATGGCTCTCCGGCTTTGAACTTCTCCTCGCGGATGCATTCTTTGCCGGAGTAATCACTGAGCGCATGACGACGGAGGCAGGGGTGCTGCTAATAAAACATGCTTATCTTGTTATGATGTAACTATTTTGATGTTCTGCAGGATGTTGTTTCTTCCTGCCTGCACAAACAACGGCACACATGCTGCGCACCTTCCCACAAACCTCTGCAGCCAGAGAAGTTGGCGATTTGTTTCCAATTAACAAAAAAAAAACAAAAACACACTTGGACCGGATGGCACTTGTGGAAAAGGTACATGTGAACGGTACAGCAAAATCTGACACCAGTAGTCCTCGCCGTTGCACTTAGGAAGTACGTAAAGTCAAGTTGAGGTTATTTGTATGGCCCATTTCAGCAACAAGGCGGTTCAAAGTGCCTTACATCCTAAAAGCATCGTACAGTCACACATTAAGAAACAAATAACATTACATTACTAGCAAGTACACATCAACATTTTTGATCAATGCTCCACTTACTTCTAATCAAAGGCAGCTATGATCAGGTAGGTTT
Organism: Poecilia formosa; assembly: GCF_000485575.1. Lineage (NCBI taxonomy): Eukaryota > Metazoa > Chordata > Actinopteri > Cyprinodontiformes > Poeciliidae > Poecilia > Poecilia formosa. The sequence goes on along the minus strand of NW_006800046.1, from coordinate 795,298 downwards.
TTAGCCTTGACTTAAAGAAACTCAGTGTTTTTGGTTGTTTTTTGGTTTTTCAAGTTCCCGGAAAGTTGGTTCGGAAGAAAAGCACCTAAAAAACGAAACCCTACTTCTCCGTGGTTGGTGTAAAAAGTTGCTCTTTCCCATAAAATCCTTTTAAAATACATTGTGTTTGTGGTATACTTGCAGTCCCTCCAGGATGTTGCAATCGCATCATGAAATTTCATGCCTTTTTTGGCCTTCTTGGGCTTCCGTACATGAGCAGGAAAGGCGGTAGAGTGTGTCTCAGCGTTTAGCGATCGAGTACGAGATAGACATGATCAAACAAATTATTGTTTGTTTGCAAAGACGCATATCGACTCTCACTGCAAAGTTACAAAGTCTTACCAAGTAATTTTGGTTTAGTTTCTAGTGGAAATATCTTAGTGCACTTGAAAACTAGCTTACAAGTAACTTTTAAGCAAGATATAGGAGCTTGTTTTAAGTAAATAACTCCTTAATATTGTTGAAAACGTTCTTGACATTTCTCCCATGCTGTAAATGAAATAGTCTGCCAACAGAGCAAGTACTTTTTCATCAGTATTAAGGAATTGTTTAGTTAAAACAAGCTCCTTTATTTTGATGAAAAGTCACTTGTAAGTCTGTTTTGTCTTATTCACTTGAGATACTAAAACTACAAACTAGACCAAAATTGCTTGTTAAGAGTTTGTGTTTTTGCAGTGCAAATCAGTTTCGATGCGCAGTTACAAAATGCCACAAAGTAAATGTCACGGAAATGAGAAAACCTGAAGAACTTCAAGTTCAGACTGACCTTCTCCGTTGCTTCGTAGTCCATCTTGAAGGCCCAGAGATGGAGTCTGGCGGAGAGCTCGCTGATGGAGGACAGCGTGAGGAGGAACTGCTCCGCTGAGCCCAGCGGGACGTCCGGATTGGCCAGCTGGGCTTCCTGGATCTTCTGCTTCTCCTCCTCAGTCGGGATCATCGTCAGGAGTTTCTGTGGAACGGGAGAGCGACACATGAGTGGATGCGTGCATGCATCTTCTTTTAAAAAAAAAAATAAAATAAATCACCCAAGGTTTTCACCTCTATGCCTTCCTTGTTGAGCGCGTACTCGTCAAAGTTCAAGATGGCCGTCTTGATGGTGCGCGGCGGAGGCAGGACCGTCAGGCCGATGTTGATGGCGTTGCTCCTCTTCGAATCCAAGACGATGATCTCCTGGCGCTTGCCGTCCGCCGCCGTTTTCTGAGACAAAGGGAAGATGGAGAAAAGGGTCAGCCTCCACATCCCGTCCCCATCTGGTCCCGTTTCCTCTTTCACTGTGGTCCACTTTACAGGCCCGTGAGGATTCGACAACTTTTCACTCGACTGCAGCTGTGGGGGCTGCATGGGGACTGGAAGCAGGAAATACCACGCGTGTTTAGGTTTACGAGAGTGTTTGCATCAATTTATAGGCACCGTTTTACGCCGCTGCATGACCATATATGACCTTTACCAGTGCTGGAGGTGATCCGAAGCTCTGAAAGGGATGAAGTCATACAATATTACCTTATAAAAGTGTAACAGAGTAGCTGCCAGGATCTTATAGCAGCTACAACAAAGACACCAGTTCACTTACACTTGCAGCTCTACTTTACAGGGTTTTATGGTACAGTAATTAACATGTTGGTAGGAAATCTATTTACACTCATGAGCATGAGCGCTTTTAACTATATCTTTAATGCATTCTTTTTTCAGGGTGGCATCATGATGCAACAAACTACAGATAACTATAAGAACCAGAACTTGAATCAAAAATCTGCTTTTATTTTGGATTTTCTCTCATCCACATGAGGTCAAAATACATCTGGTTAGATGTTAAAAAAAAACCTACATGCTTTTTGTGGTCATCAACATGTACCTGTCGCAACTCTGGATGGATGTTTGACCACTCTTCCTATTGAAACTGGAAAAATTTGTTCATATATTACTGGTGAATTTTTATCAACAGATCTAACTTTCTAGGAACAACCATGAAAAAAAAAATCAATATTCAGGCCTGTTTCACCAATATCACTTATGGCGAAACAGGCCGTCATCCATCACTATGCCTTCGCGCTGCTATGATGTTCGTTAGGGTGAAAACCTGACCTCGACTGATGCAAACCATCATTTTGTTTCTGTGGAAAAGCTGTTCTGTTTTATCTTCCAGAAGGTTTTCGACTTGTCCATGTGGGCAGCTGCTCGTTTCATTTGACCTTGAAGCCACATCAGTCTTGGTCGTCAAGACTCTTGTGAAACATCGCTGTGGACAGAGGCAACGGTGGCCCAAGAGTTTCCACTTCACGGCGACTTAAATCTTCTCGAGATGCTCCTGAACATCCTAAGTAACTTCACTTCGTCAGAGGTGAAGATCAGGCTGAACCGGAGGTCAGCAATTTGACATTCTAAAGAGACAATTCAGAGAAACGTCTGGAGCTGTAAACTCTAAGTGACCTTTGGAAAAAGAAAGTGACTCAAGTTTTATGAACACCAACTGCTTCAATTATTTACGTTTCACTGTTTAATTAAAGAGCTAAACGGATTATCCAATTCTAGGTTCTGGAACGAAAAGCATTTTAAAACTTTTATGAGAAGACCATAAAACCATTTTCTTAAACCAAAAAGTTCCAACTTTATGAGGAGGAAAGACAGAACAAAAGAAGGTACCAAAAATATATGCTTGTATATTTAGTGTTAGTTGTATAATAAAAGAAAAACACACACACACAAAATGATAGAAGTTGCTTTTTTACGTTTGTATTACAAACCATTTCTTTTTTTGGCAGAAAACTAATTTAGTTTAAATGAACTAATCTAATTTAAATGAACTCTACCATTCTGCCTATGTCAAGAAAAGAAGTCAATTATCCAGCCAGAATTATATCAGGACGTTGTGTATGCTTTACACATGTACACACACTTCATATTTCTATATAATTTAAACCTTGTTCAGATTAGAGAAAATCGGCAAAAAACCTAAGTAATTTTGCACATAATTGTTGTTTGTTGGATCTTTTTAATCCCTCAAAAAAAAAAACACTTTAAATTAAAATGGCAGTCATGATTATGAAGATGTATGTAAACCTCTGACCTGCAATGTGCTTAATGTGTGGAAATATTTTTATTTCAGGGAATAGCAACATTTCTTTGATAATTTACCTGTTATCCTTTTACACACTCTGTGTTGAAGTGCAACAGTAGAAGTGCTAACCGCTGCTAACCGCTGCTAACCGCTGCTAACCGCCGTCACGCCTCCTGTCACATCGTAGATCTGAGCCATGCAGAGCCGCCAACCGATCGGGCTTCGGCGTAAATTGCAGGTTCTGAAGCGAAGGCTCAGCAGTTCAAAGAGTGAGAGTCCCGGCCTCTGCTCTCTACCTTTGAACCTCGCACGGTTCTTATTTAAAGGCTTTATGAAAATTACAGAGGGATCAAACCTCCCCTGTTTGATCGGGATCAAAAACCCACATCCTCATTTAACCCTAGAAGATTGAAGCATTCGAGAAATCAGAGGGAGAATTTGGATAAAAACAAATGTATAAATAATAAACTCAAAATAAAATAAATCAGGAAATTTATAAACAAAAATATCCTGAATGGACAATTGAAGATCATTCCTCTTAAACAGTGATAGCTAAAGTTAGGTTGGTGCTGCGATGTGGTTCTTTAAACATAAAGTGGAGATGAAATCTCAAGATTTTAGTTTGGATTTTAACGATGATTTTCAAAAGCTTTCCTGCATTTCTTCCATTTTTCTCTGCTTCACCATCCCTGAATTACTTTAAGGAGAAAGTAACAGGATTCTGCAGACTTGGTTGACAACATATTATGGGAATTTCCTTTAAATAAGCAGGAAACTGTCTGTAGGTAAAACATATAGAGCAAAGGCCACATCATGTGATGATTTGTTATCATCACATGATGTTAAATATCGTGTGTTTATGGTCTGACCAAGTTCAAACCATAAACATCGAGGACCAGCAGCATCAGCGCACATGGTGCTTCCCCTGGTCTCTACTTTTAAACATGGAGTAAAGACTTTAGCTAACAGCACGAAGCTGGACAGGGATGGAGGGGACACTCATAATCATGAATATCCCTCATGATTTTGTCTCTTTACCTTTGTCACTGGTATTTCCTTTGATTTGGTCTCAAACAGGTGTTCCAGTTTGGCTGTATCCAACTTGACAGGTTCCACTTTGGACCAGAAGGAGTCTCCGCTCCACTTGTGGTCCTGGTACTGGCAGTCTGTCGGACGCACCTGAGGACAAACAGTCAACAGATTGACTCAGATTGTTTCCAAAGAGTAATTGCCTGAGGATTAAGTGGCTAAACAAACAAAATCACTTTGATCATAAGACGACTAGTCTGGGTCCAAACTCTTTTCACTAACTCAATAAAGCTACTCGAGCACTGAGAAGACGACTGGCGATGGGCGACTCAGGAAAAAGAAATTCAGTAGATCAGAGTTAACAGGCTGTGCTGACAAACTTCCTAAGTGTGGAAGTTGTTACTGAGCAAAGATGTCTGAGTATCAGTGAGGTGCAAGGAGATGAAGTCAGAGGAAGGACAAAAGATGGAAGAAGTTGTTTTTTCCGCATTTTCAGAGTTGTGTTTGCTGTTCACTTCGGTTTGTATTTTTTACGTTTTTGTGGCACTAGTGGCCTTTATTTCCAGAATTCAGACAGGAAATTGACAGAGAGAGAAGGGGAGAAGACATGAAGGAAAGGTCCCAAGCTCAAACCATAAACATCGAGGACCAATAGGATCAGCGTACACGGTGCCGCCCCAGGTCTCCACTTATAAACAGGGAGTAAAGACTTTAGCTAACAGCGGGAAGCTTGAGAAATAAAAGCATGTCTAGAGAGTATCTATGGTATACCTGTTAATATGACTACACTAAAGCTAACCATCCAAAATTTGGATGATCATTTTCTCTTTGTTTCACATTATCAATCAAATTGCCTTTTCACGACGATTCGGCTCCTATCAGTTCAGGGCAGGAAGGCCAACATAAAAAAACATGCATTGTAGAAAGCCATTAATGCAAACTCCAAAATGGAAAATCATAAGTGGCTAAAATCAGTATCAGCAGGTTAGAACTGCTCCTGACTCACCTCGCTCCAGAAGAGCCTAATTGTCTTCTTCTTCTTGTTGAAGAGAGGCGGCTCGGAGGGAGGAGGCGCCGTGGCCGGACCGCTGAAGGACGGAGGCGGCGGAGGCCTCAAGACGCCGATCAAGGGAGGCGGTGGAGGGCAGCAGCCTAGAATGGGGGGCGGCGGAGGAAGCCGCGGGATGAATGGTGGAGGAGGCGGCGGAGGCGGGAGGTCGCCGCACCCTCCCATCAGAACGGCGTCCAGGATGTCCTTGTCATCGTCGTCCGTCAGGTCGGTGAAGCTGATGTCCCTGATGCGTAGCTCTCGGGGGCTGGCCAGGAGCTGGTCCCAGATGGTGTCCGACTCCTTTTTGGGAGGGGGCGGAGGTGGAGGAGGTGGCTCGTTGGCCGGGGCGTCCAGGTGGGGGTGGGACGAGCCAAGGTCTTTGACCAGGTCACCGAAGCGCTCGGCGATCGGACGGATACCCCGTCGATGCTCCAACTTGTCCTCCTTGTTGCTGCTCTCCAGGCTCGCCTCCTGATGCGTCTCCCTGTCCTCCTCCTCCCCCTCTCCCTTCTCCTTCTCCTTCGCTTTCTCCGCGTCCTCCTCTTCCTCCTCCTCGGCGCTGGGCTTTGAGCTCTGGGAGTACAGCATGTCCAGCATGAAGAGTTTGCTATCGAGGAGCTTGTTGCAATTTTCGTTCACTTCTGTCTCTTTAAAGCCTGGGGGAGAAAAAAGGTAAAGTGGTAATCCCAAAGTTATTTTGAAATTCCCGAAAAATAAAGCCACAAAAAGGAGTACTTTGATGATTTTCCTTTAGAGGACACCCACCATTCTCCGTGCTAACCCTCTCCTCTCTCTCCAAGGTGCTGCTGGCGGAGGAGATGCTGGAGGCCGAGCAGTTGTCCTTCTCGTTTACCTCCTCATTCTGTCGCTCCTTGTCACTAAGGATGCCGCTGTCCTCCTCCGCCTCCTCCTCTCTCTGCTTCTCCACTTCCTGCTCAGGCTCCTTCACGTCCTCCTCCTTGTCCGCCGCCACTTCCTCCTGCACTTCTTCGTCCTCCACTTCCTTCTGCTCTTCCACTTCCCCTGCTTCAGCTCCTGCCTGCTTCTCTTCCTCTTCTATGCTGGGACTGGAGTCGTCGGCTTCTTCTGTCACAAGAGAGTGCAACTTTTCAGTCACACTAGAATTTCGTTCACCTTGAATAAGAGTTTCATAGACCTGAATTATTTGTAGCGACGTGCTATTTATATCTGGCAAAACACTGGCCTTTGATTTAGAGCCAGTTCTGGATGGAATTGAACTATTTTCCGGCAAGAAAAATAAAAACACACAGCCGTGCCGCAATGTAAACAATACGGGCGATGCACAAAGCCGGGCTGTTGGAGGAGCTCGATATGAGCAGGAAACGAGGAATTAAGTTCCTGTTTACATCGAATCCCGCCCGTGTACACGGTACACACACGTAAATCAGCAGCACAGTCCGAGCTGTGATGCAGGCAGGGTCTAGAAAAACACGCCGCAGACGCTCGCCTCTGTGAGCTACAGTGCCTCGGCCCATGGCTTCGCTTGTGCTCCAAAACAAGGCTGTTTTTTTTTTTTTTTCTTGCATGAGATGTTTGGGGATCACTCTGTCAAAAGCTTCTTTCAAAAACCAATCTGACCCTTGCACTCACATCCTCCCTGTCTCTGCGAACCTCCTTTCACTTACTGCGTCCACAATCTGCCTTCTTTTTTCCCTTCCACTGCACATAGTTGTATGCTAATTGAAACGGTAAAGTGAAGCAGTTTTCGTTTTACTCCTAAGGGGCAAAACAGATGCTTGGGAGTTGAACAGATGACCTTCTGGTTTTCATTCAGACTCAAGAACCTGCTAACACAAACAAAGATATACAATGCCGTGTTAAAATGAGCCAAAATTCGCTAGTTTTAGATGCTAGTCAGCCAACATTAACGTTGATGTTCGGAGATCCACTGCGAAATATCTGGGGTCTTACTTAATGACAACAAGTTAACTCCCTAAATCCTACAAACACTACAACTCAACATGTCACCGTGTGACAACAAACATTGTGTGCTACCTTTTATAGCATGACCAGGCTAGCTTAAAGTTAGCTAGTTTTAGTCTCACATGCTGTTACCTGCTACCAACCTTTTTTTGTTTTTTACATGTGGGGCTCAAAGATATAATGAATGACCTAAAAACATTAGCTTCAAATAGGACTGTATAAGGGTTACCTAACAATAGCATCCTAACTGCTTATGTAGCCTGAATGCAAGGCAACAATGAGTAAAACGTGTAGCACGATATGGATTTTTAACGTTTTGTTCATTACCCATCTGAGACCCTGACAACTGCCTCTGCCTGTGGAGGAAGCCCAACATTGTCAACCCCATGGGAGCTATTTAGTCAACCCCAGTGGGTCCACTTCGAGACAAGACTGAGAAAAGTCCACATGGGCCACAAACCTGTTAGCTAGATATTGTCCCCCATCTTGTCTAGAATTTATGAATTTGCTCACCACAGATACACTGTAGTCCAGCTTTACAGAAGGTTGTCATGCCTACAAAAATGAGTCATTTAAGTCTTTCAACCATTTATCTCCCCCCAAAAAGGATTGATTCAAAACAGCATGATAAAACTGAACTGTTAAATTATCACAACATAAAAGCCACAATTTCAGAATCCTTTTTTTTTTTTCATGAAAAGCAAGTAGCTGATACTAGCTTGTTTGTAAGGCTAGCAGGTTTAACAGACATGCCAGATTTGCCAACTTTAGTAGTAAATTAACCTAATACATTATTAAGATTGATGGATGTTCTTAGTTTTTGCAATGTGACTGTTCATGTTTTTCTTGAGCGGAAATATTTTCAAAATCACCAAATTTGTCTTTTGTTTTTTAGTTGTCCAAGAAATGTTTGGTTTCTTTACAGCAGCAAGTGGGGTCTCACTGAAAGAATGGCAAGTACATAGATTTAATAAAATACAAAACAAGGTCGACCTTTGAGCTTAGCTAGCCCTACTGAGACCAAGACTGGACATTTTAGCAAAGCTTGCATCACCAATGACTTTTCAGAAACAGAAACACCAGGTGATTCTGTCCTCCTACCAGGCTCAGAGGGGGTGCAGGCGGTGCCCGGCGTCTCAGGTTCAAGATCAGCTTCTCCTTCCTCCTGGGAGGCAAAGGATGATGGCGTGCTGCTGCGCGATGACGAGGGCCAGGCCTCCGAGGGTTCAAAGGGCAGGCTGAGGTCAGGCCGAGTCCTCGACACCCGGACGCGGTCCCTCTCGTACTCCTCCGCCGCCAGACGTTCTACGTTCTTATACCTGAAGGAGAGCGAAAGATGAGTTGCTGATGTCTGCTGAAGCGAAACCACTTGTTTAAGAATCTCGACCAACGACGGTATATCGATTATAAGCGATGCAACGGAGAGTCAATGGAGCTCATGTTCTCTTCTACTGCTGTCAACACGACGTTTCAAGTAACTCCTCTGCCTCCCCATGTTCAGGTTCATCTGCTAATTTTTCAGCATCAATCCTGTCAGCCTTAAAGATTTGGAAGAAAGGGAGAGAGAGGAGAGAACAAAAAAAAAAGAGTTGAAGAAAGGCCAGACCTGTTGCAGATCCCTTCCTTACGTCCTTCTCCACGTCTCTGTCCTTCTCCTTCTTCACTTCCACCCTTTCTCCGACCGCTAAACTTCCCCGTTCAACCTGCTGGTCCTCACGGAAATTTAGGGCACTGAGTCAACCCTCTCTCTCTCTTTCTTTCTCTCTCAGTGTCTTTCTTCTTTCTCTAACCCCTCCTCTTTCCCACCACGCTGTGAATGTGTGCAGCTTCTGTTCAGACTTCATTAGCATCAGGACACTTCTGATGTCTGAAGAAACCAGACACGAACGCTCTGGTGTGTGTTGGGTCCCCTATCTGCATGTGATTAGGCGTGAACCGAAGTTAGTGTGAGCCAAGTGTGTATAGTTGGCTTCAACGTACTGTATGTATACACACACACACACACACGCAAACACACACGCAAACACACACACAAGCACTGAATGGGAGTTTGCAAACACACCTCTCCTGCTGTGAGACCTGATTGTGAGTTAATCTCTCTTTGAAAACAGAGCATTGTACGTTTCTGCAGAACTGTTCTTGACCAATTAAAGCATACACTGTTGTATAATCTGCTCATGTTTACTAAGGATGCACCAAAACGACAACAAACGCAACCAAAATCATCACCACAAATAAGACAACTTATCTATAATTTACTTAGAGCTACATTCCAGCATAAAAAAAAAAACAATTGAGACTGATCCCAACACAGTTTTCTTTAAATGTTAGTGAAGAATTACGAGAACATCATCTGGGATTTTAAGGGATGTTTGCCCTGTTTAAGCCACCAACATTTAGTTTATATTGGTGTGTTAAAGTGAGAGGAAACACCAAAGTAAGACCTAAAGAGCTAAACAGAGAAGACTGTAGCAGCTTATGAGTCTGGTAACGTATTTAAAGAGGTCTCAAAATAATTAGTCTAGAAGCAGAGAGCATTCGAAACAACTGGCAACGTGCCAATACCCAGCAACATTGGCAAGTTCGCCCTGAAAGCGGACCACAAGATGCTAAAAGAGGTCTCCAAAAACCCCTAAAATGTCAACATGGGACCTACATCAGGCTCCAGTGGTGATGTGACTGTACACAATTTGTATAGTCTGAAATAAACCACACAAGTTTTACTTCAGTGGGAAGTGTACAAGGCTTTGCTGTGTAAAAACATTAAAGTTCACCAGGAAGAATGTGGACCGAGACCAGGACTTCTGGAAGAATGTTTTTCTATTTATGTATTTCATTTTTTGTACTAATGAATCTCAACATCTGCAATTCAGAGACCAGAAATGACATCAAATATTCCAAAAAGAGACAATCATCAAACAAACTGTGAGGCATAAAGATTGAAGCGTCGGGTTTCAGAATGCTTTGCTAGCACCTGCATGCTAACACCATGACTTTAACTATGAAACAGGAGGTGTTTGTGTAAAATGTGAGACCAAAAAAACAAACAAACAATTAAAGCTGGACTGTGCTGAATCAAAACTCACGTTCAGATCCCCTCGAGTTTCTTGGGGTTGCTTTGAAATGGACTGAACATGCAAGAAAACCATCAAACATCTAATAGCTGAAAGCGAAGAGTAGGGAAAACTTTCTTTAGACCGATTGGTAAGATAGCGATAAGACCAGTCTCACTTACAAAGCTAGGTAATGATCTGTGAACCTTTCTTTTCACAGAAATTTATGTGAAATACATAATCTATGTTATCTGGAAGAGTTGCTGCTCAGTTGAGAAAACAGCTAGCATTGAGATTGGACGGTGGAGAAAATTTTGGATGGTAGAATTATAGGGAGTGGTGGAAGATGAAGAGTTAGCCTGACGATCTCCCTTTCTTCCCTTTAAAACTGGTTATAGGCAACTAAAACAACACAAACTTTCGCAAGAGATCTTGTGAGGTTTGACGCTAATTTGGTCTATTTTTTTAAGCAAAATGATGTTAGCTGAGGCTAATCTCCGTATCAGTCTGCCTGATTGACGACGAGACCTGAAAAAGCACATTAACCTCACAATTGTCTGTGATTTTATGGACTTAGAGCAAACTCATGAGTTTTAGCTAACCAGACTTGAAAACAGTGGTAACTTGGGAAGAAAGAGAGGCCACCGTCTGAGTAGCTGTTAGCCTTCCAGCTCATTGAGCATTTTGCTTTTACATTTTCTCGCATTTTAAATAAGCTCACCATGATGTAACACCTGTCTATTACAACTAGGTCATTGCTAATAAAAACTTCCTAAAACCTCACATCAAAAACATGAACAGTCCCTTTAATATGTAACCAACATACAAATAAAGGTCAATCATTGTCCGTCTGTAGCTAACTGATCCCAGAATGCTATCATATTGGCTATGTAGCTAATGTAGTTAACTATAAAACAGCTTTTGCCCACTAGTTTAAATTCAGATGAGTTTCAGACTCTTTGTGAGTACTTTGTTCCTGTCTGTCTGGTTCTCTTTCACTTCTCAATGCTTTTCAGACTAACTCTGCATTTATAAATGGTGAGCTTTTAGCTCAGTGTGTATCAGAGCCACACCACTGTGTGTGTGTGTGTGTGTGTGTGTGTGTGTGCCTGCGTGCGTGTGTGTGTGTTGCAGAAAACCAAACACCAAGTGACGGGTTGAGAAGTCGTCACTTCACTGTGAATAAAAACCCCTAACATGTGACCCCAGCCGGGTGTAATCTCCCGGCGCAGGGCGCGCTCTGTGTTCTGGATGATCCTGGGAATAAGCAACAAGCTGCAGAGGGAAGAGCTGGAGAGCATTTGCATATCCACTAATCCCTCAAGAGGCAAAAAGTGTGATGTGGCAGCTAACCAGTTGTCTAATCAGTTAGTTTTCAGTAGTTTATCTAAAACCTGGAGATGCAGTTTATTTTTATACACATTCACTGCATTAAATGCAAACTTTGTAAATGTCTAATCTATGTTTTAAAATGTTTGCTGTTGCATCTTATTAGAATATATACATTACATAATTAATATAAAGCTTCATGGAATAGGATTAAATTGGATTTAAGGGTTTTACAGGTCAGCTTTAGTGCAAAAACCAGAACACAAAGGTTTCAGGAAATTATTTTCAGTTTTATTGTTCGTATTTTGTACACACCCATACCTCTTTTGATCCTTTCTTCTTGTTTTAATCTTTTTTTCTTACTTTCCTCTTTTCTTTATTTCAGTCTCCATCACTGCCCTCCTTTACTTTTTCCTCATCATTTATTTAACCGTTTCTTCTTTCTGCATTCCCCTTCTTTTCTTATTTCCATCCTTCCTTCTTCCACACTTCCTCTCGTCATTTTCTCCTTCGGTTTTATTTTTCTTCCTTCCATGTTCACTTCCCAACTTTCACCGATTCCTTTCATTTTCACCGCTTTCCTAAATTCTTCACTTCTCCCCTTTCTGTTTTATTTCTTTGCTGTTATTATTCTTTTATTTTCATTATACTTTGTTGGATCTTTGTTTCCTTCGTTTATTTCCTTGTGGTTTTTCCCAATAATTTGACTAAGTTTTGTTTTTATTTAATTGCTATGCAAATTTTTGTTCTCTGACATTTTACATGTTCTATATAAATAAATAAAGATTTCCAAGATTAAGAACAATGAAACATCCTGTTTGTCTGAAGAGCTTTGAGCTTGGTGATAGTAACACTTGTAACATTAGTAGGCTTACTGTAACTGATTAAACTTTAATAGGTTTAAATATTTAATGTTTTTAAACTCCTTCAGCAGTGTGAAAAATGACTTGTTGCAAAGTGCGGCCCACAGAGAGAGCAGGCTGTCAAACGATCTGTTTTGTTATCTGGAGTTAAAGCTCCAACTCTTCCTTTTGGACCAGATGTTTCTGTGCTGTTTGTCAAGTAAATGGATACCACAGGGACATTAGGTGGGGAGGACACAAAAATGTGTGCTAGCCCGATAAGCACGACACCCAAATGCGTCGTAAATACAACACACCGCGGCTAACGGGTCATCTTCTCAGAAACTGGGCTCTCTTAACCGAGAGCAACAGAGAAACTCTGGATGTAGCTTTTAAACAGCTGGCTTACAAATAAAAAAGGCCACACTGAGAATGACTGGCATGACCCGAGTCCCTCGCTTCCTGCGATTCCCATCTGCACACAAACACAGATTTTTACAGGCCTCGTGAAAATTCTTCCTGCGTGTAAGGAGAGGATCGGTGCGAGGATTCAGCGCGGAGACCTCCGAATCGGTTTGTCTGGAGACGTGCAGCTAAAACAATCAACTCCCAAACGGGGAGGAGGATGGAGAAAACAGCCGAACTTCACACACACACACACATCGCACTGTGAGGCTGTGGCAGCTGAGGGCGGCGATTTAACCTGAGAACAATTACGCCACTACCGAGCTTCCCTAAGACCGGCCTTTGAGAGCTTCGCCCCAGCGGGGTCAGATGATGTTTTGATTTAGTGGGAGAACTTACCGCTCCTCCCGCGCGAGCCGGGCCTCTTCCATCTTATCCACATAGTCGCGGCTGGGACACACACACACACACACAGAAACAGAGAATTGATAAAGATAAACATCATGCAGAGTCCCACCAGCGTGGTAAAGAAAAACCACGTAAAGAAGTAAATTCCTATCTGTCTCATGGTGAAGCCAGTTTGTTAGATTTCTTTATTTTTAACTCACACCTTGAAAACCAAACCTACATTTAGTCAATCTGAACAATTATACACGTATGCAATGGATAACTTTACTGTAGCATTAAATTATATTATTGCAACAATTGCAAAATAAATCTCTGACATCAATGAGGCTGAGCTGGTTAATAAATGTAAAAAAGGAAATTTTAGTTTTCTGTTTTAAGCAAACAGACAAACATAAAGTTATCAGATTATGAGACATTCATAGCAGCTGCTGGCTGTACCGCTCTGAATTCAACACAAAAGTAAAAATGTCTTTTCCTGCTATAAGCCCTTAAGGCAGCGGCGTCAGACTCGTTTTCATGTTGGGCCATATCATGATCACGAATGTCCTTACAGGGCCGGCTGATAAAAACGACCCACCAACTATTAAAATATCTGCATGTGATGAATACTTATTGACATTAGATCTTTTTTTTTCATGTATTTTGGAAATATACAGATAAAAACAGCTTTGTTTTGATCACTAAAATATTTAAAAGCACAACTTTTATATTTAAAGTTATATTTCTGTGGTTCTCTAGAGTCTAGAGGGCCACATAAATAGTTACAGCGAGCCGGATTTGGCCCCCGGGCCTTGAGTTTGACACATGTGACTGAAGGTAAAGTGAACACATTTACTTTACCTTGTCATCAAGACTGAGCCACGCTGCTAAAATGTAACAGTGCTCATGTCTTTGAATAAAAACGCTACATCTCTGGGTTCTGCTGCTTCCACTTCCTCACTGTTTTCTTTGCTTTACTGAAACTTTCCGAAGCTCCACTTTAAAACAAAGCAAACGTTGAAGCCTCACCTGTGCTTGTTCCTCTCCTCTCGCTCTATCCTCTGCAGCCTCTCCTCCCTCTCCACACGGCGGCGCTCTCGCTCAGCCGCCAGAGACTCCTGGTGCTGTCGGTAGGACGACGACAGCAGTCCCCCTAATGCCACCCTAACAACAAACAGGCAGTCATGAGGACGTCTATATGTTTATTACAAACGTTGGTGTTTTTTTTTTAATCAGGAAGTGTTGGGGTAAATGCTGACGTTGCCCCCTCACCTCGAGGTTGTGGGTGTACTCGGGGTGCTGAGGGAGGTGTAGGACGCGACTCCGTTCCTAATAGAAACAAAAAAGAAGAAAAAACTGTCAGAAAAAAAATGGCAACACTGAAGGAAGTCATTAGTCGCCTGGTCACCTAACACTCAGGCATGAGCCCCGATCAGAACCCCTCTTACGCAACACCAGGGTGACCCTAATTACTCACAACTGAAGCGTCTGTGCGATTATAAAACAGTTTCTGGCTTTAAATGTAAAACTTTGCTGCCAAAATGAAAGTGATGACATAACGCCTAAAAAGAAAAAAACAAAAACAAAAAACATGTTCATACCTCCTGAACTTTTCCTCATCTTATTAGGTATTTTGGTGTGATTTTTTTATATATTTTTTTTGTTACAATGACTCATTACTCTGAAAACTCTAAAAGAAAAAAAGCAACCCAAACAATCAGTTTTTAAGTAGCATCTTGTAAAAAAAACAGGCGTTTTGTGAAAACCTTTCCAATCTGTCCTGATCAGACGAGACGAAAACTGAAATTTTTGCCTGACTTGCAGAACTCTGTATGATGGAAACCCTGAACACGACCCCGTCACGTGTTACCATGGTGACGGTGACATATGGTGGTGGCATCATGGTGTGCTTTTTATGAGTAGGTTTGAGGAAACTAAAAGTAGCTAAATGTAGAAAAAACCTGGTAGAAAACTTCCAAAAATTGGGGAAGAAATACTAAAGGGCTGTGAATACTTTTGCAAGTGGATGTGAATAAAATCATTTTTTATAGCAAAAAAGAATGAAAGAATGTAAACAAATTCAGGCACATTGTTTCAGAAACAGAGGTGAACACAATGAATGTACTCACTAACAGAGTCAACTAAGTGACCCATATTCCTCACAAGCTACATGGAAGTGGTTGAGTGAAAACACAAAATAAAGGAAAGTACTAAAGCAAAGCATGGAAACAGAAAGAAAAGAAAAAGTGTTGCTAAACGGTAAGAAACTGAGGGGAAAGGGAGTGAGATTTAAAGACGGAGAGGATCAGAAGGGATCAGTGGATGCTCTACGGTGCTTGCACTGAAAAACAGAGGAACAGATTGGAACTGTGAAATCTCCCAACAAGTGCAGATTACCGACTCAGCAGGAGAGCTGATGAAGACTGAGAGCAGCTAAGCGAAGAGAGGAGAGAGGGAAGCGAAAGCAGCGATGGACTCAAGGTGCAAAGCGTGTGACGGGGAAGGAAGTGAAACGAAAACAAGTCGGTGAGCAAGAAAAGTGGTGCCGAAAGAAATCCAAAGTCGGTGCAAGAAAAATAAAAGCAAGAAACAGAAAGTGGGTGCAAAACAAATAAAAAGTAAAAATAAAAAATGAAGAAACATCTCCTGGTAGCCATGAGAAGAAGAACAAGAAGAAGAAGACGTTCTGCTCTCCGTCTGACCTGGGAGGAGTTGTTGTTTTGGGCGACTCCTCGCTGCGTTTAGCCTGAGCCGACGGCGCCGGCTCATCGTCCAGGTCGTACGAGAAGAGGTGGAAGGGCGAGTGGGGCAGGTAGGGGACGCGGTCGGGGGACAGGCGGGAGCTGCCGCGCAGCGGAGGGCTGACTTCCTTGGTGGCGGGGACAGTGACTGTAGAGCGCTTCCTGGCCAGCAGGGTGGCCAGCAGGGAGGGCTGGGACTGGGGGCCGAGACTACTGCCACACTCTGGAGGAGGGGGCGTCGGGGTAGAAGGGGACGACGTAGATGCTGGGGGTATTTCTGCCTGAGTCTTCTGCTCATTGTCCGTTTTAGTTCCCTTTCTGGAGGAGATGGTGATGGACTGAAGGGTGGTCCTGTGGAGGACGGTGGACGTAGGGCACGCGGCCCTGAGAACAGAGGATCAGATTGAAGGTTTCAGAAAGCATACCTGGAGAGAGGCTGTTAACAAAACCACAACAAACATGGGCAGGGTATCTGCAGGTTTCAACAAGTCAAATTTAAGACCTTTTAATGCCACCTTGAATGAATTTAAGACTGAAAAAACTGTAGACGCAGAGGATGGTCGGGGAATCCTGGTGTGTGACAATCAAGCCTGGCAAAAACGGTGACATTTCTGGGGTTTGTTGCAGCTCTGTGTGTTTCCCACACTGCATATGGCTCTCTGTATGTGGCTTTATAGAGAGCTATATGCCAAACTGAACACTTCTTAGCTTGGCTTATGACAAGCTTAAAACTTGTCATAAGTTTTTAACCGTCATGTTGGATCAAGACGGTTAAAAGCACCAAGCCTCATACGGGTTAGCAAAAGACGTGAGCCAGTGGAACATCGCTGTTGAAAAATCTGCACTTAATCATAAAATAGACGCAGAAAAGGCTAGCTAGCAAAAGAACATTCGCAGCTAGTTAGCGGTAGCCTCAACCGTCTTGAGTCACAGAACGCAATGAAGATGTCTGCGCACTACTTAAACAAAAAGAGCTACTTATACAAGATTAAATACTTCTCTCAAGACAAAATGTAATTCCTCTGATTGACATATTTTAAGATATTTTAAGGCTTCTTATTAATGCGTTGACACCTTGTTGGGTCACAATTAGCTCAAACTAACTGCGCATCTAAGACAAAACACACACATTTACCACTGCTTCCCTACACAAAACACCAAGACACACGAAAGCAGCGCTACTTTTCACTTCCATGTCACCACCGAGACCTAAAATACCTGGAGGTGGTCTGATTAGCCCCCTCCTTCTCATCCGA
Organism: Poecilia formosa; assembly: GCF_000485575.1. Taxonomy (NCBI): domain Eukaryota; kingdom Metazoa; phylum Chordata; class Actinopteri; order Cyprinodontiformes; family Poeciliidae; genus Poecilia; species Poecilia formosa. The sequence continues at coordinate 778,167 of NW_006800046.1, read as the reverse complement.
ATCAGATTCAGTCACAGGGGTCTCTTCTTCCTCTTCCTCCTCCTCCTTATCCTCCTCTTTCTCCTCTATTCCACATTCTTCCTCTCTATGGATGAGGGTGGGTGGTCGAGGAGGGAAACACGATGGGAAGATTTGGGGGAAAGATTGAGGAAGAGATGAAGCGGTACATGAGACCAGCATGCAAACGGACACCTTCACATGAATAAGGAAGGTTAGATGAGACCGACACAATGATTAGAGATGACCTAACAGTTTAGTTCGGGAGGCGACAAACAGGGATGTGACAAATACTAGATCAAGATGGTTAAAAGTGCTAATTGGAAACACGAGGAAGAACTCTGACATGACGCGGGGGGGGATGGCCGATGTTTCTGATTTGATGCTCCGTGCCTCCAGCAGGTCAAGATGCGCATGAAGACAAGTTATGATGGCAGGGATGAAGGAAAGGAAAGGAACGCTGGAAGGAGAGATGGAAAACTGATTGGAGATCAGCATTGGGGCGCTGAAATGTTGTTTTGCAGCGAAACCAGACGAGCCATGTTGCAGTCGAGTCCTCAACTGTAGACGCCCCCATGTGTGACGAATGAGATGACTTCTGCTTAAAAATATTCATAAGCGTCAATTTATTCATTCATTTCCCCCCATATTTTGTCATGTTAAATCCAGAAACCTCATGGGGATATTATATTTACTTTTGTGATGCACATATAATAATGAGACGCAGGACTAAGTCAGGAACATGAAAGCAAACACGTTAGGAAAACAAAAAGCATTGGGATTTCCCTTCTTTTTTTTCTAGATTGGTGTTAATCCTCATGTGCAGAGTTTACATTTTAAAAATATCTGGGGCTTGGAGCTTAATCTGCTTTGGTCACATGACCACGGCTGAGCGAGGATGAAGCAGGACATCAAGACGAGAGATAACAGATTGGAGTTTGTTAAAAACAGATTTCCTAATATGTAGGAAATGATCACAGCACTGTAATATCACTGCAGCGGTTTAGCAGAGTGAAGGCTTGGATTAGATTTGGAGATAACTCCGAAGGTGGGATAACACAGCGGAGAGCAGACATGTTTCATCACAGAAGAAGAATCCACACTGTTACTGTGGGATGGGGGGAGGACACACACTGGTGGCTGTTACATCCTGTGCATGAGGGGCAGTCGATGTGCTTCCCGGGAAGGTTTGAACTTACATGGACGGAAGGAAACCTGACAGAGCTCTGAGGCACAAAGCGGTAAAACTATCAGATCCCCATTTTCGACGTTTGGCTTTGAAAGGTCGTCGTTCAGCAAACTCCACAACTCATCTACTGTCCTGTAGACGAGCACTCTCACCTCTCACTGAGATCCTCCGCCCTGTGTCCGCCGAACGGCTGGAAGCCGGCCCTTTGCGGGGACGCGGGTCTGCAGGGGGAGGCCTGCCCGGGTCGGCCGAGCGAGGCCCGGCGACTCCGACGCCTCTGCAGGCCTCGATGCTTCTCCGCTCCGCCGAGGCTGACGCGCCGGCGGTCGCGGCATCCCGTGGGCGGCGGCTGGCTGTCGTCGTCGCCGTCTTCGTGACGCAGAGTCATCTGGAAGACAGCGGGGCACGGGTGGGAAAGTAAGAGAACTGCAAAAATGCCAAGTCTTACCAAGAGTTTTTTGGTCTACTTTCTAGTGCAAACACCTTAGAATGCTTGAAATAAGACAAAGCTAACTTACAGGTATCATTTCAGCACGATGTAGGAACTGGAACTTTTCATCAATATTACGATTCATTGCTTTAAACCAAGCACCTGTGTCTTACAAGTTACTTCTAAGTTAGTTCTGTCTTATTTCTAGTGTACTAAGATATTTGCACTAGAAACGAGACCAAAGATACTTGGTAAGATTTGATGTTTTTGCTGTGAGTGATAAAAGGTTCTTCTCTTCAAGATCCAAGAAGTTGATCCAAGGTTGATCAACTGCAGTATACAAACTATATATCACATGTGATCTATAATAAACTTTATACATTACCAATGCGTAGTTCGTTTGTACCTCGTAAATGTTGAGCTGCTCCACCAAGTCCAGGTCAGTGCCTTTCCTTCCCAGGTGTCTCTGTGACACTGTGTCCATGCCTTGTTCCTCCAGACTGTCCACCATGTCGTAGAAGGAGTCCTGGTCAGGCAGCGCCGCGAGTGTCTGCAGAAACCACCAAAAACATAAGACACAACATGCGGTATACGTTATGTGGTCAAAATGTTATAGAACACAACTCAAGGCCTGGAGAGGCAAATCCAGCCAGGTTTCTTACGTGGCTCTCTAGGGTCCAGCATGAAGCTTAAATAAAACCTTCTAGATGGCCGTTGTGTGCTTAAATTTTACTCTATCAATCAAATCAAAGCAGTTTTTGTCTTTACATTTCCAACCAATCAGTTTTTTTGATTCCGCGATCGCTAAAATTCACGTAGAATCAACAGAATCCCACACTTTTTCACGCCAACGCATCATTGTGAGTTTACTACAAGTTTTCAACAGACATTGTCAAAAACTTTGAGCTTCCACGATGCTAAATCCCACCTGCAGGTGGCAGTATTTCTTACTTCTATCCTCAACCTTACATGATGTCCAGTTTTAGTCAGTGATCGATGTGGAGTATATAAAAAAAAAGTCACTTTTATCATCACACGAGTGAAAATATTGCAAAATGTATCGCAAATGTGTCTAAATCAGGGATTTTGACTGCAGAAACAATCCCAATCATCAGTGTAAAGAGACGTTTAGTATAATTTAATCTAATCGAATGCAGACACAACTGTTTACTAATATTCTAGCAGTTTGTTAATGGGTTTTATCAACACATTCTGGCACAAATGGCCCTTTGAGAGCAATCACGCCCTGGACATGGCCCAAGATGAACCACAAAAACTATTTATTATTATTATTAATTTATTTATTTACTGAAGGGGCTCAAAATACTCCAGAGAAGCTCTCATCAGCCCACCTTGTTGATGAGGGTCATGGCGTAGACCAGCAGCTCGGTGTCCACTCCGTCTTTCTCCTGCAAGATCTCCATTGCATTGAACCAAGACTTACAGCCTGAAATTGGCACGGATAATAAAATATTAACTCTCATCTGCATTCAAGCAAACAAATAAAAAAATCAATACGAGGAGAAAGTACTTATACATATACATGGCTGTACCTCTCTTCGCGTCCACGGAGGTGATGGCCTGTATGAGCAGTGGCGCGTTGGACTCGGAGTACTCCACAAACACCAGCAGCAGCTTCAGAGCCGTTTTCACCACCAGACGGAACTAAAAGGGGGGAAACAAAAAAAAACCAAACAAACGTGAAAACACGTTTCTGAAACGTGTTTCTGAAACACTGCCTGTTCTTACCCCATTTCATGATCACAACTTACTGTTTCCTCCCTTCCCGGTTTTTATTTGACTCCCCAAAATAAACCATTTCATTCCCCCACTTCACTTGGTGTAGCAATGTGTTATTCTAGATGGACTGTGGAAATTTTTCTTAAAAATGCCATATTCCCATTGAGTGTGATTCTAATCCTCATTCAACCTGCTTTATTGTACAGAAAAATAAATCAAACCAAAATATCTCAACAACTGGTAGAAAATGAAAATGATCTGTGGACATAGTGGGAACAAAATGTTCAAACAGCGATACCACGACGCTTTTTAGGGGGGACTTAGTTTGCTTCATGCTTTGACACATAATGAATAGCATAGTTTTAAGATGTGGAAGCAAAGAAAAACAGACGTTATTTTGCTCCTTTGTTTGTTTGTCTCCGTCTCTAAGCAAACAGTAGCACTTCTGCGAAGATGTGCATTTGTTTACACAGAGCTGGGATTCGGTGATAAAAAAAATAAAATAAAAAAAAACCCTCCATAATGCAAAATGCGTTTCAGAGAAGAGAGTCAGTTCACAGACAGACTGCAGTTAGGGTTGCATTTGATGTTAAGGGTGACAGTTACGGTCAGGAAAGTGGCTGTTACGGTAAAACGGATTATTTTTAGTGTTGTTTTTTTATATATATACGAATCTCCCCCCTCTCCCGGTGTTGCATGCGATTCGTCCTCCCTCAGCAGCCGGTGAAGCTCTCCAACAAAAGGTGCTGCAGAGTCCTAAATGCAGAGTTTATATGCCGCACACGTTATAATATCTGTTTACACGCTCTCCGCAAGATCAGCTGAAGAAGGAAAGAAAAACGAACCACGTCAGCTGAGAGCGCAGGCTAAAGTCACAGATGTGTTTGTGTGCGTTTCCTTGGATGGCTGCTAAAAATACAGTTTCCCAAACAATGGGTGGCTGTTCAAAGCTAATGACAGCCTGCAGTCCTCTTTTTTTTCTCTCTCTCTCTCTCTCTTCTTTTTCGTTTTGTGCACAGACGCTTCGCCGTTACCTTTGAGCCAACCAGAGTGTAGAGCCACTGGATGGTCTCCGGGTGGCCGATGACGCCGTTCATCCCGTCCACGTACAGCATGATCTGCCCCAGAGCTGACAGAAGGATCAGGAGAGAGATACAAGGTTTGAGATTTTTATCCACAACTATGTACTGAATTCAGACCAAACACAAGCTAATTTAACGGCGACGGGCGAGAAATCAACGCAATTTGAAGTTCTAAAATCTCTCAAAAATGTTTTGACACATCAACACGTTGAAAATAACAACTTTTGATTGTGCCGTAAGTGAGTAAGAGTCTTTTGGCTGAGAAATTCCACTTTTCATGAAACTATCAGAAAAAAAAAAAAAAAAAGAAACTTCTCTGTTACTTCTCAGACTGACACATTTGTAAATGGCATCATGGAGAGTTTGGAGCTGAAAAGTATAACGGCATCAAGCAAATTGTCGGTAACGGTTTTATTGCTTTTCATTTTGCCAAACCGAAACATTTTTTTTAACTCTTGTCCTCCTTAAACATGGCAGCTTCTTTGAAATCTGTATTGGTCACACATTTACAGAATCATGACTGAGTAGGGTGGAGCAAATGGTATGTGGTTTAGAGATAAAGGAAGAAAGTTCATTTGTAATAACTGCACTTTAAGTGCCAAAAGTTGTGCTACTCAGGGCTGATCCTGTTTAAAAAAAACAAAGCTATTTTTTCTTTTTATCTTGCATGCTTTGTATCTAAGATTGTGTTGCATCTGCATCCAAATCTATCAGTTTTAGTCTTTATGGTGAGCAGCCAGGCTGGTCTCTGTGTCCTTTTTTAAGTTATGATCTTTCAGCTCATGGAAATCTGCACAGATTTCAAATAGTGGAAGAAAGCGTCCCACTAAACTGCTTGAAGTGAGTAAAAAGCTGTAAATATAAAATGTGTACTGTACCGTCATATTTAAACAGCTATATTAGAATTTTTTACAGTACAGGAGGCTGTTGACACCCTCCTATTGTCTCTGGTTGGTTGTTTTTGCATTTTTGCAGACGGCGGTAGTAACACTGGGAGGAGGTGGAAGAGCGTGATTTTTTTCAGATGACCCGTCTCATAGGAACCGTCATGTAATGGTGACAGATTTAATAAATATGGAAAAATATATTTTTATAAAAGTTGCAAACTACAGACTGAACTGAGAGCCACAATAATCTGCAGGGATGCTTCTGCTGGTGTTGACAAAAAAAACAACAACAACATACTTTAAACTGAAAGTAAGAAAAGACACTCCACCCATCTTGCTGGATGAATATGACATCCTGTTGCAACAGAGCAAAGCTCGGACATCTTGATGTAACGCTCTTGATAAATGCGCAGGTCTGGACTGCAAGGTTTGGTGTTAACCAGTTTGTAGAATCAGAAGTAGGTGTGGCATAGAGTCATGATTGGGTGAATAATTAATGCAACTGATGCAAAGAGGTTTGTTTACACTGGCATTTATTGCAGTGGCAATAATAATAATAATAATAATAATAACAACAACAACAAAACCAAAATAAATTGCTCAAAGAAACAAGAGGAGGGGGAAAAATAAAGCAACCAACAAAAAAGAAAAATAATAATCAGTGATACTTCAAATCCAAAAGTCCAAAAGAAGTCCACGAACAAAGGGAGAATAGTTCTTTTCCTTTAGATACTCCCTTAGAGTTTAGTTTGTTTCCTGTGTGGAGAGTGTCGTTTCGTTTTCCTACCACCAGGTGGTGTGTGGGTAGCTCGCCATCCACCGTCATCAAGTGAGTCAATGAAGGAGGAAAAAAAACCTGACCTAAAAGGCCAGAAAACATACATTAAGTTCATATATAAATGTTATATTTATATAAGCTAAATGGCGGGGGGAAATAAAAACAATTAAATACATACTTGCTATGGAGGATAGGTGGAAAGCCGGAAGTAAGGTCATGTAGCGGATGACGATTGTAGAATAGTCAACTATTTTTTACAATATGCTCCACCACAACTCTTTGAACGTCCTGTGGAATAAGGCCGTTCCTTGACAAAGGAACCCTGTGGGTTGGTGGTGTAATGGAGTGGCTGGGTCCAGGTGGCTCCCTGCCAATCAGTGGACAAATGGGTTGGAGGGGCTGAAGGGGCTTGAGGCACAGTTGCTTTTTATTTCCCAAAGTTATGGGGGGAGGAGAGGAGAGAATGGATATTTCAGGCGCCTGAAATAATCTGTTCCCCATACATAAAATGGAAACAAATTAATTTACTGTTTCCAAATTCTCAAAAATTATGTGTGATTGCATACTAGACATTTCCTTAATCCAGTAATCTGTCATATTTTATATTAGAACGGGATTTACCAAAATCCCGTTCTATGATCTTTTCAGGAAGTCTTTATTTTTTGTGCCCTGTGCCCAGCCAACTTCCATCCTCTTGTATCAGAAATGAAAAATTACACAGGTGTTGGAAACCTGTGTTTGTTGACTGACTTTTATTTGTGACGATTAAGAGACAAAAGTTGAAAAAAGATCGATTCTCTTCGTGTTTAAAATAACACAAATAACAAAATTTTGAAACCTGCCGATTAAACTGAAAGTTACAACAATGACATGATTATACGAGTAGTTTTTTTTTTGTTTTTTTGGGGGGTTTTTTAACCGAGAAATCGATCAGAAGCGCCGTGAAAATGGTCAGATCCGCCGGATCCGCCTCTCTGGCTGCAATGCGCGCTCCCGACTCAGGGGGGACAGATTTTCACAGGTGAACAGAATTTCGCACAAGACCGGAAATACACATGAGGATCCCAGAGCTTAAAGGGACGGTGGTTGGGTCATGTTGGTCACGTGGGTTACATTGAGCTTGAGGAAGGAAACCTTGTCCTCTGTCAAACATGATTCTGGATGCAAATGTGAGATTTGAGGCTCTGTCCGCGCTTCTGGGGACAAAAGTAACATCCCTCGATGGCGGGAACCCTTGGAAAGCTGCTCCCGTTTTATTAGTTGGAGGTTTTTTTAAACAACTGATCCCCGACAATATAACCATTAGCGCATGCAGCAAATTTCATCCATCGACGAAGGAGTTCTTCATCGATGAGAAGGAATTCTTTGACCCGGATTATGACTTCGACTTCACTAATCTCTCTGACTCGGCTGATTGCATGAGAGGAAATGAGACGTACGAGCGTCCAAAAGGCTGGTACCGCATGGCCCTGAAGGTCAAAGGTAAATATCCGGAGGGAGACGCCTGGTTGGGCACCAATGGATGGAGGAGTAACTCCGTGCCTGGAGAGTGGCCTGTGTCCTACCATGGAACCGGGTTAGAAGGAGAGAGAGGCATCATCAGCAGTCACTACAAAGCTGGAGATGGGCAAGTATACGGAAGAGGAATCTACTCGACGCCTGAGCTTCATGAAGCGGAGAAGTACTCTAAAACCTTCACGTCAGGGTCCACAGGAAAAACCTACACAGTGATCATGCAAAACCGAATCAATCCGAAGAAGAGGCAGATTTGTGACAAATACTGGCTCATCCCTGTTCCGGAGGGAACATCAGCAGATGAGGAGAAACGCATCGTTGAGAGTTCAATACGCCCGTACGGCGTTCTGATCAAGGAAGTTGAAGACTAACTCCAGAGGCCTAAAAGACTGGAGCCAAGAAACATGAAATCTAATTTGTTTCATTGTGGACAATTTAATTCTTCTCACATGAGCCAACAAAGAAAAGGTTTGATCAGCTTTACGTTATGAGCATTCTGTAAATTGTTTAATTTTATATGCATTTGTAGCTGATTAAAAAATTGGCGCACTAGTTTAGTTACCAAATGCAAGTCAGTTTATGCAGCATCATTGCTTAAATCTGACAGTTTTGTTTGTGGTTTGATTTTTCTTGCATTGTTCTGAATAAAAAACAAAGTGAAACTTAATCAAGCGACTCACAACGTTGCAGTTATGAAGATATCATGAAGATAACATTTTCTTTGTTTTATACCTTTTTGTGTTTTCTCGTTCTGTCTAGCTGCAGATTTTGACTTTGATTTTGTGCACGTATTTTGTTTCAGGTTTGTAAGATAAAGTAATTAGTTCAGGTATTCGTCTGCTGGTTGTTTTATTGCTGCTTGGTGGGTTCTTTTTTTTTTTTTTATGGAAATGAGCCATCGATAAACAGACACAGGCCACACCGGGGGTTTCCACTAGCAGCACAATTGCTTGCATTCATTTCACCATTGTGAAAGGCCAAGGGCTCAATAGTGATTGAAACTGTAAATGTGATGGAGAATGCAACGTTTCTACTAAGGCTATTGCAGCTGTTTTTCATTAAACTAACAAAACAATGTAGACTTTGTGCATGTTTTATGTATATTCTGAATATGTACACATGCACTCATGTGCCGGGTGAACGCTTACCCTACCTTAAACAGCATTCATAAATCATCTACTTGTACATTCTTTAAAATCCTGGTAACTGGAAGAGAAGTTGGGTTGGTTGTCTTTTGCTCTTGTTGAGCTTTGAACAATTTGGGTAAGATTGACATTATCTGTAAATTGTTTTAGCTTGTTTGTTTGTAGTTTATTGTACCAGTTGATAAAATAACTTCCCTTTTAAAATTACAGTTACATAAAATAACCCTAAGTTGATCATAAAACATATCTTTAGATGTCCCTTCTGAAATGAACTGAGCAACTATGAGAAAAACAAACGATATTTGGTACTGTACTTCTGTACTGCCACTTAGCCAAATGTAATCATCAAACGAACATTTGGAAACTCAGTCAACATGGGAGCTTTCACTGCGAACCACGGTGATCTAAAAATGATGTTTCTGCTGGTGGTGGTTCCAAAATAAATTTAAAAAGAAGTTAAAACTGAAAGTAAAATAAATTTCCCACTTCTGACTTTAGACACTTTCTGTCTGATCACAACATCCTGTAGCTACAGAGCGGCGTGCTGGCACCTTGGGCCTCAGGAAGGAGCTGCTGGTTTCTGTCTCAACTTTACATTTGGACAAAAGCAAAACTCATTTTTATACAATTAATCCTGGACAAATTAAGCAGGTATGGTGAGGAGTTCTTCATCAACGAGAAGTCCTGTTTTGACCCAGGTTATGACTTCGACTTCACTAATCTCTCTGACTCGACTGCTTGCTGACTTACCAGTGCCAAATCAGAGAGCACTGGTATACCGCATGGCCCTGAAGGTCGAAGGATGGAGGAGTAACTCCGTGTCTGAAGAGTGGCTTGTGACCAACCATGGAACCGGGTTAGAAGGAGCCAGAGGCATCATTAAGAGTCACTACAAAGCTGGAGATGGGCAACAGCATGGAAGAGGAATCTACTCAACGCCTGACGCGAGGAATCTACTCAACGCCCGCCTAAGCGGAGAAGTACTGCAAAACCTTCACGTCAAAGTTCACAGGAAAAACCTACACAGTGATCATGCAAAACCGAATCAAACCAGAGAAGAGGCAGATTCATGGAAACTACTGGCTCATCCCTGTTCTGGCGGAAACGTCAGCAGAGGAGGAGAAACGAGAGTTCAATACGTCTGTACGGCGTTCTGATCAAGGAAGTCGGAGACTAACTCCACAGGCCTAAAAGACTAGAGCCAAGAAACATGCTCTCCAAATTTCTTGAAGATGAATAGTTTATCACTAATCTCACTGAGGAAAGAAAAGGTTTGAATCAGCGTTAATGAGAATTAGGTAAATTTTCTTTCATTTTCGATATAATCCTAAAAATACTGGTGCTCTTGTTTAAGGTTATAAAATGTGAATTTGTGGAAATGAAATTTAATCAAGCAACTCAAAAAGTAGCAGTTAATCCCATTATGAAGATATACAAAGACATTTTATTTTATGCCTTTGCTTAGCTGCCAATATTTTAAAATGCAGATTTCAAATACTGCGCTTCAAATCCACTGGATAAAGAATACTGGAAAAGTATTTCTATGCACCTATTTTGTCTCAGGTTCATAAGTTATCCTAATCGTCAGTTCAAGTATTCAACTGTTGGTTGTTTTATTGCTGCTTGGTGGTTTTTTTTTTTTTTTTTTCTGTTTTTTATGGAAATGAGTCATCGGTCAACAGACACAGGCCACACCGGGGGTTTCCACTAGCAGCACAATTGCTTGCTTTCATTTCACTATAGTGAAAGGCAAAGGGCTCAACACTGATTGTTTAATGAGATGGAGAATGCAATGCTTCTTACTAAGACTGTTGAAGCTTTTTCTATTAAATTATTAAGAGATAAGAGACTTATGTTGGTTGGCAAAGAAGCCACCAGTAATCACTGGGTGAGCAGAACAACAGTTTTCTGCAGGTTCTCAGTCTCAGCAGTTCTCAGTCCTTTTCCGTTTCAAAGATTTTCTGTTCTCCTGCCTTGGAGCCTAAATCAGACCCTGACCATTAACTTACAACAGCGTTCGTAAATTATCTGCTTATATATTAATATTCTCTGTATAGTTGGGAACTGGAAGAGAACTTGCATCGGTTCTCCATTGCAAAAGTGCCAACTAGCAAGAAAATAATAATAATAATATTAATAGAAAGTGGTTTCGACAACCTGCGGTCAACATCATTGATCAGAACTAAGACTAAAGTGAAAACTAACAACTCATTTAACAGGATTTAAGCTCAGGTGGAGTTTGGAGTCTCCAATTTCTTTATCTGGTTTTAAACAAGAACTGCCTAGTTTTAGTTACATCTTGTACCTGCAAAGTCCAAGGACTGTATTTCTTATGGTTTATTGCCTGACACATTGTTATTACTCCGAAATATTTAATAATATCGTTAGTTTTTGTGTTGTATCTTGTAAATGTGATGGCTTGTTTGCATCTTACATACAAGCCACTGTTTCCAGAAAACAACTTTAAAACTGAAAGTAAGAGAGTTCGACCTCTTATCGTGTAGTCACTGTTTGACTACATGATAAGAAGATCCTGTCACCACAGAAGTGACACTCGGACAGCAGAAAGCAGCAGCTTGTTTCTCTGTCAAACATGGTTCTGGATGCAAATGTGAGATTTGAGGCTCTCTCCGCGCTTCTGGGGACAAAAATAACAGCCCTCGATGGCGGGAACCCTTGGAAAGCTGCTCCCGTTTTATCAGTTGACGATTTTTTTATACAACTGATCCTCAGCAAGAAAACCAGCTTTGCAGAGGAGTTCTTCATCGATGAGAAGGAATTCTTTGACCAGGGTTATGACTTCGACTTCACTAATCTCTCTGACTCGGCTGCTTGCATGAGAGGAAATGAGCCGTACGAGCGTCCAAAAGGCTGGTACCGCATGGCCCTGAAGGTCAAAGGTAAATATCCGGATGGAGACGTTTGGCTGGGCACCAATGGATGGAGGAGTAACTCCGTGCCTTGAGAGTAGCCGGTGTCCTACCATGGAACCGGGTTAGAAGGAGCCATCAAGAATCATCAAGAATCACTACAAAGCTGGAGATGGGCAAGCATACGGAAGAGGGATCTACTCAACGCCTCAACTTAATGGGGCAGAGATCTACTGCAAAACCTTCACATCAAAGATCACAGGAAAAAAATACAAAGTGATCATGCAAAACCGAATCAAACCAGAGAAGAGACAGATTCATGGAAACTACTGGCTCATCCCTGTTCCAGCAGGAACATCAGCAGAGGAGGAGAAACGCATCGCTGAGAGTTCAATACGTCCGTACGGCGTTCTGATCAAGGAAATCTGAGACGGGAACTGTGACTTTAACCAGAGCCAAGAAACATTCAGACTGAAATGTGCTCAATCAGGCAAGTTCAAGATCTTTTGTTTAGAACTGTAATTTTGATTCAAGCTTATGTCAAAGTATGGTGAAGTTTATTAAAATACAGGTTGTGCAGGAGCAAGGATTGTTCAAGATCTGATGACAAAGAAGCTACATAAAACCAACAAAAGACCAAACTGGCAACTGTTCTAGTTAATCCTACCGAGAGTGTCAGAATGAATCATTTTCTGATTTAGCTGTAAATCTTAAACACAGGCAAATATATTACTGATAATGATAGTGTGCGAGAAGGGCTACCAGATAAATCTTTAATATTACATGCAGGAAGCTGATTGTTTTTCGTGTGCTTGGCTGTGGGAGTTTCTTTTTATGTACTTCAGCTGCCAGCTGATAAAGAACAGTCGGCGGTTTTCCACTAGCATGGATTTTCATTTTCAACCTTTATTTTCAGGTGAAAATCTGGGTCACACAAAAAGGCAAAGATGCTAAATATGTCATCTTCCACTGCAAACTGCATTTATAATATAAAACCAGATACACTTTTTCTTTCAACTTATTTGATAACATTAATAAATTATGTTAAATTTATTTTACACCAGGTGAGGAAAAAGACGCCTTTGCCAGCCTAACAATGCATTTTGACTCAGGAAAATAAAAAAGCTGCCATATCCATCTTTATATTTTCAGAAAAACCCATAAGTTTATGACCTTGACCGGAGAATGTGTGCCATGTTTATGTTTATGCCTCAATCATGATTGTCTCATGTTATTTTGGCAATAAAGAGATTTACTGCATGCTGTATCTTACAGTTTTTTCTCAGTCGTTTTGGAGCATTTCTCGAATCATCCTTGAAAGTTGCAAAAAGGTACGTGCATTTCTCAAAATGATTCCCACAAACAGAAAAACATGATGGGTTACCTGCAAAACCCAGCATCTTTCTCAAAATCCTTAGTTCATCTATGAAAATAAACCATGTGGATCAATGAACACATCAGCATCTCAGAATCTGTTTCATTCATTGTGTTTGGATAAGACAGACAAATTGATTAGCCATGTTGTCAATATAACAGAGGACTTTGGAGGGACATTCTGTTGTAAACTGCAGTTAAAGTTTTGATTTCTTGTTTTGTAAATGGTAATTATGGGAGACAAATGGCAAGAGACTGGACAAGATTCGCATTTATGCTTTTACTGTGATTTGTAAAAGCATAAATGATACAGAAAGCAGAGCACAGAAAAAAACAAAGGAAAGCTACAATGCAGTTTTCATATACTTTCTATCTCCACATTGAGAAAAAGTCCTATATGATTAAGGACTAAAGAGCAGTGTGAGAGGAACTCAGTCAGTATCTTACTGTGGGCCATAAACCATATCCTGAGCGATGGAAGCTACCACGCTCTGCCTCTTCTTCAGTTTGGCCTGCTAACTCCTCAGCCACAGCCTCTTCCTGTCTCTGTGTTGACTCAGCCCAAATCCTTGTCTGTCCATTGTCAGAAATGTAACACTGTGTTTTTCTCTGGCTTTACACTTGACCAAAAATCTTCTGACAGCATTTTTAACTGTCTGTAATGTCCTTCACAATCCTCGAAGGAGGATTAACCTCAGAGCATAGCGTGGCCACAACCATGCTTCACTGTGAATGAGGAGCCAGCTAGGTCGCTATATATGGGCTATCTATGTAGATAGATAGCTAGGCTGTCACATGTCGATAAACTGCATTAATAATATGCAGACATCCTGTCACATGTCTATGTCTCTCTGAACTCCAGTTTGCCCACCATGTTGGTTTATAAATGTTATTTAAAGAAACAGAAACCTGTGAAATACCAAAAGTTCACTAATAAAATAGAGAAGTTGTGGAGAGTCAACGTCTCAGTGGTGACAGTGGTTACCGGTCCACTTGCAGGCACAAGTTCAAACACACCCAGATGTGCTATTTTATTACCGTACTTAAAAAAAAAATCTACTCATGTTCAGGTAAATCAAATCTGTTTCCAGTTACACCTTAATTTATAAGGTAACACATCATTCTCATTTTTAGCACTTTAAAAAAAAAAATCTAATTCATTTTAGATAAAACTATGACGTCCCAGAACATCCAATCGAATTCTTTCTACATGAATGCCTGAACACACTTTTTAAGTGATTTCAATGAATGGTCATGAACAGGGAGGTGCCGAACTGGGTTGGAGATGACTCATCATTTGAATTATGTCAAAGCAGGTTAAAATCTACAACAGATGGGACCCTGGGAGTTGAACCGCTCACTTCGACTCTACGGTCCACCACTGGTCATCCTGCTGCACTTTTAAATGCGGGTCATTTTCCACCCCAATGGGGTTTAGCTTTGCCATTACCTTTTTTATATCATTCAGATTATTGTTTTGGGGTTTCCACATATGTACAACATTACTGGGTGTAATGGAGAGACGAATTACCTCTTAATATATAGTTCTGGTAGTTCTGGTCAGCCTCTGCTCCCACTTTGATGAGACAAGTCAAACCTTCAGCCATTACAAACTCATGGACAAGGTCTTTATCATCCTGAAATAACAGAGAGAAAATTAAAAAGAAAAAACATCTAACTGTAAAATGAAACTATAATTGACAACTCATTAAAAGTTGCAATCTCACAAATTACCACATGATGTCAGTAGTGTGCAGAACAAGGATCAGCACAACTTTCTCACTTTAATAAATGCTTCAGGGTTTTCAGTAAGATGTTTTGATTGTTTTTCCTTTTGTAAACATTTTAAGCAACACAAGTCAGCATAGCTGGCTGAACAAGTGAAAAATAAAAGTGTTGCCTTCAGCTGCACTTTATTTAGCCTATTATTTAGTCCTTCAAAGTAGCTGAGCACAAAAATGAATTGTCTAAACTCTCTTCCCTAAATTATTCACACCCAAATATAAACTGCTAAGTTGAAAGGAATATCTCAGTTTGTCTGTGACAACAAACTGAGGCTTGCTGCATTTACAACGTGTTACCTGAAAGATCTGCTTTAAAGAGAACAGAGCCCTTCTCAAGTCCCGTCCATTGGAGTTATAGAGTTTCTCTGCAGAGAAGGAACACAAAACAAAGTGCATTTATGATACCCAACAAAGGCTGGTACACAGCAACATGTTGACATTTATCTCCCTGAACATCTTTCATCTCTCTCCAGTCTTCACATGTTTTATGGTGAGGAGAGGATCAATAAAACCTGTAGGTGAAATGAGTTTCAGCTGTGTCGAAGTTGCACAACAGGCAGCAGTTTGACGGAGCAAAACCACACGATTTGGTAAACTGAGGCGAGCGCTTTATTTCACTTTTACCAACTTCTCCATAGGCATGTGGATGAAATGTTTCCTGGACACACACACACACATGCATACATACAGAAGGACACACATGTATGACACAAGGACGATCCGAGGTCTGTTGGAATGTTAATGGGTTGCTGGCTGGAGTTCAACATTGAAGTATTCGGGTCACGACTCGGAAACTTTTCAGGGCAGATGTCTACAGGCCTTCATACCCTCACAGTGATCCCTAACCTGCTGAGAAGTTCTTCGAATGAAACAACAGCACGATGTTTTATTAAAGTTTTATTTCAATTTTCTTACATCTTTCACTGCATTGATGTGAAACTTCATACAACTACAGCAGTGCTATATAACAACATCTCATAGGAATGAGTCCAGAGGGATCTTTGGCCATGTCTCTTTGCACAATTTCTCTTATGTTCTCCAGTTTTCTGTAGGTTTGAAGCATGAACACCAACATGACCATGGAAGAATGCTGATTTTGTGTCTGCGAATGGATAAGCCTTGCGATAACAAATTTTGCTGGACAATAAATTATCCCAGAAACTATTGTGATAAACGATAATATTGCTATTTTGAGACTATTAAGAACAGATATACTGATAATGGCATCATAATGCGAGGTCGTTATTCAGACTGGAACTGGAAGATGTTTTAAAGTTGAAAATAAAACACAATGACCAAAAAAGGAAACACAAACAACATACAACCTAAACCATAAATAACATGGGTTATGAAATTTATATAAAAAAATGTACGTTAATAAATGTTAATCGTCAGAATGGAAAACATCGAGCTCATTTTAATTGATCGTGCCACGGTGAAATATGTCTATACGTGTTTCGAAGCGTTATCCACCATCTACCCAGAATAAACTAAATTTAAAAATTGCCAAGCTTAGACATTTCAATATGACAATCAACACACATCTGCCCTTCTGTATTAACAAGTCTTTCCACTTTTGAAGAACAGCTGACCCATATGGGTCATGTCACATTTGTAACCATAGCAAAACAGGAAGTGTGTAGTACATACAGTGCATTAAAGTCAGCATATCTGCTGGTACAGTTTACGGTTCGTTATTATGATGATGCTGTTGAGCGTGGAAGGAAAAGACGGTTTTTGGCACGGCTCCATGGTACCGGGTTTGCTACTCAAGGCTAACCCAACTCAAGGGTCAGAATCATTATCATTCCTCACTCAGACAAAGAATTACTGGCCCGTCTGTCTCCACCTCTGAAGGACAATTTCTAAGAGATTAGCAACGGCATTCGTGATATGAACCTCTGATAGCCAACATAGTGGTGCTCAAATGATGAAAGGTCATTAAATCATCCACATGATCCATCTTAACGGTGCAGTGGTGCAATAAGATGAACATGTCGAGGTTAGCAAGGGCGTCGATGGAGCCAAACACCCAAAAACCCATCAATAAACATACCAAGGATTTTACCCAAAAGTCATCCAAACAATATAAAAAAACTACAGTAACTCAAAAATCTGAAGATTTCTTTTAAAATGCCACACATTGGGATGTAAAAACTGAGACCTTGAATTGAAAATTGTGATGTGAGATTTGTTCAGTACAATTCATCATAAAATGTAATAGCCTGGTTTTATAAATGTGTACACATTTAAGCTTTTATTTCAGCATAAACCTTCGTTTGGCTGGAGTCTCTTAGATCTCCACATTTTGACGTTGTAATATTTTTCCAGTTTACCTTGTAAAAGTTCTCAAAATCTTTTAGATTGTGAGAACATGTCTTACTCTCAGCCCTCTTCAGGCAACAACACTGATTTCCAATGAGAAGTAGTTCTGGACTTTGACTAGGTCACTCCAGAACTTTCATTTTCTTCTTATTAAACATTGTTTTTGTTAATTTGGATGTATAAATAAAATCTCTTCACCTGCTTTTTATTTTTCTTCTAGCAAGTGCCTAAAGGTTTTGGGTCAAAACTGACTGAACTATCTACCATCCACATTGACAAAAACATCCAATTCATACAGATACAAAGGAACCCTGCGGCCTAGGGGTCGTAGGGTTTGTTCGGCATAGTTTGTTTGTCGAACAAACCATGCATGGAACTATAAAAGAGATAACAAAAGATCAAGTTCATTTTTTATAGAAACTTAAATATTCTGAGTCAAGATTTATGGTAGATTTTGCAACAGTTGGATGTTTTCTTTGAAAAAGTTCTGATTTACAATCGTACTCCTTAATCCTGACAAATGGAAAATGTGGAATGACTCCTGGAAGTCTTCCTGACTAGTTTCCGACTTCTCTTTTCACAACTTTTGGAGAATTCTTGTACGTATAATGCTGTAAAATTTTAAAGCATCTTTCCAACTTTATAGAAAACAATGGTTTTACCAAAATACAAATAATTTCTGGATTTAAGTTGCTGCTATTTTCACATGCTTTGAACACTACAATGTGGATTTTTACCAACGGGTTTTAAAAGGCTGGACGGCTGCGTGATGAAGAGTTCGGCACAGGCTCACTTGGATTGGAGACAAAAGAGAAAACAAAAGAGAGACTGAGGAAGTGTGTGTGAAACCGTTCAATTCTGACGCTGACTTTGGTGGTTTTAGTGCAACGACAGCGATCAATCCGTGAGGCTACTGTATTCCTTTAAAGTAGTTGTGTTACAGACATTGTTCGGAAAAAGCATTTTACAATATGTATTTCAATAGAATAAAAAAGATATATGTTTCTATGTAAATGTCTCACGTTACAATATGGACACCTGTGGCTTAGAGACGAGTGTGGCCGATATACGTACAATTTTTGTTTCTTTTTTACCCTCCCACAGTCTTAAGATGGGGGTCATTTGGACCCCATAAGCTTTTTACCCCGTGTGTGGTCCCACAGGGTCACACCCCATCTGTGCTTTAACAAGTTTTTATTTATGTGTGTGGTTTTGGGAACTGACAGTCTGACGGGACAACCTCCCCGCTGCCCGACCGTGACATCTGCCGCGCTGATCCAGAGCGTCACGCTAAGATTGTGGGAGGGTTAAATTAAGTGGGCGTGGCTTATATTCAGGTGCTCTCACAAGTCCAGAATTTATGTTCATGCCTACAAGCAAATGTGACAAAATCTTTATTTCGGTTCAACAGATTCTCCAGAACATACAGCTGATGTGAACACAAGAACTTAAACCTGCAGGGTTGTCGCATCTTTTAGTGTTTTCTATATCTCTGTCTGTAACACATGTCTTTGTTGTTAAATGTAACAAAATAAGCGGAAAAGCTTCAGCGAAGATTTGTCATGGGCTCGTTTTCTTGGAAGTTTAACAAGAACCCTTCCGAGAACCCTTATAAATCATAGAGCAACGTAAACTCGGCTAAGTCCAGCGGTCCCGAGTTTGCCAAAGACTTCCCTGGAAATCAAGAGGCCACTCAAACGTCCAATCTGGCAGTCGCGGCTTTTCCAAAGCCCTTCTGTGTGTCGTTTGTGATCTTCATCAGAGCACGAGTGGCACTGTCAGGGTAACCTTTACCAACAGCCAGCCTCTGCATCTGGAGCACGTCAGCAACAGCGATAAGACGCGCCAGTTATTTCTGCTCCAGATGCTTTCTTCGAATCCCACCTTCTACACTCGGGGTTTATCGTGTAGAGTTTTAAAGCCCACAGGTGAAACACCAGCATCAACATTCCACCTTGTTGCTGTGTCAGTGTTGTCACGGTAATGGCAAGGATACACCTGGTCGGCATTACTGCCATTTTGCTCCAGAGTAAACATGCTTTGGGCAGGCTAAATAATTAATGGACCGCTTTCCAGTTGACACCGTGGGCTGCAGCTGTGTTAACACTGCGGAAACAAGCTGGAAAGGATTGAAACATAAATAACTCTCGTATCCAACCACCTGCTTTAATGCAGATGCCTAATTGTCAGTTCTTAAGAGGGTGATCCAGGTCGACTGCAGCTCACTCCCAAGTTTAAAGCTTCCTGTGAAAACATATTTAAAAAAAAATTCTGTCTTAAAAAGAAGGAAGAAAAAGACACCCCGTCTACAGCTCCAACTCCAACACACAGATCAGATTAGAAGGTGGGAAAAAAAAATAAAATCCACGTTTTGCAGTGTCCACGTGTCTCTCGCTGGTCACCCTTCCTTTCGCCTGGCGCCTGCTTTCCTTATTGTCACAAGAAAAGCATCAAGCCTCACTGGGATGTGTCATTGTGGCCTGTGCGCCTGCTGATGGGCTCCGTGCGTACATGTGTGAGCCAGAGCGGGGCCGGCAGACAAACCGACGAAAGCAAAGACACCGAGGCGCGTTTCATTTATAGGCCCTCTTGCAGTTTTACGGTTTTGTTTTGGAGGACTCGCAGCTCGTGTCCGCGCTGTTTCGCCCCACGTCCTCGGATGACCCTCCAGCGTCAGACCTGACCTGTCCTTTAGGACAACGCTCCGCTTCCAGGGTCCTAATCTCCATAAAGCAAGGTGGAAGTCAAACAAGAGAATGGGTTATCTTCGTTGTTTCTAAAGTATTTTGAGAAATATCGCTATAAGCAACTAAAAACTACGATATCTGACCTGTGATGACTTTGAACTTTTATATGTCAAATACCACTCCTCTGGAACTTACTTCCAGACACATATGAGCAACATTTCTGAATTGGTTTATCGATTGGTGTATCTCTAGGTGAACTAATAATTAACATTAAAAGTGAATTAATTGAGAAATTACATTGAAGTTTGCTACCCAAAGCACCGACGCATTGAAACGATAGTGATATCTGTATTGGTCCCAATGTTGAAAAAAGTTCTGACAATGTGCCTGATTCATAAAGGCGGATCTGTTCATTCTAATTCTATACTTTAATTCCTAATTGCACTTTCTGAACCATCTGACAGTAGGTTTGTTGCAGTTAATTTACTGTTGCATGTTTGACCATGCTAGTCACAAGGTAGTTTGCATTGGCTCTTCTACTCCTAATTGCACTGACTGAACAAATTAAAGTCGTGTTGCATTTACATGTTTGACCTAGCTTGTGAAGCTGTTGGTGTATTCTGCTGTACTGTTGCAGAGTTATCAAAGAAATTTGTGATTTAATACATTTATGTCGTGAGTGTGTGTGTGTGTGCATGGTTGTGTGTCCTGTCTGTCTCTGTGTTGCCCTGCAACAGACTGGCGACCTGTCCAGGGTGAACCCCGCCTCTCACCCAGAACGTTAGCTGGAGATAAGCACCAGCACCCCTCCTGACCCCACTAAGGGACAAGGGTGTAAAGAAAATGGATGGATAATACATTTATGTCTGTATGTAAAAAAAAAAAGAACAATTTTAAGTCAATTCAGCACCATTTTTCTGTATCAGATATAAATATACATTTCGGTATTGAAAGTGAGAAAAGCAAATCTGTGCATCCCTGACGCAATGTAATCGCTGACATAATAATAATGAAACAAATTATGCAGGGGACGATGGGGGTCGTTTTTGAACCGTCCTACTTCTGCATGTGCGTGCATGTGTGTGAGTGTGTGAGTGTGTGTGAGTTTCCTCCACAGAGGAACAGAGACTCCCTGACTGCCCAGGCTGTCTGCTTTGTCGTTCAGGAGTGGTCCAATCCCTCCTCCTGCCCCTCCTGTCACAATGCGATTAATGCTGTGACCCCTTCAGCTTTGACTAATCCGTTAACATTTACTGCACCATCCACACGTTCTCCAGAACAGAAAAGGTCAAAATGGATAAAGCAAGGCCTCGTCCTCTGCTGCTGTAAAACACAGAGATCTACTCTTGGTTTGGTCGAGTACAATATTTGCAAAGAAGGAGAAGAAGAAAAAAAACAAAACAAAAGAGTCCCCAGGTAACTGCTTTCTTATTCTACCGAAAAGCCCTTAGCAAACAGTTTACTGCCTCTGAGCTTAATCCTCAGTCTTAACAACAGGCAGTCAGATAAGTACATGTTTCTCTAAGGGGACCCGCTTTATTCAGGAGAATAAAAGTGAGACTGTGCAGGTGGACATGAACAGATAATGTAGAGACATGCCCTCCACTCCACAGCACAGATCCATTCTCCCCGCTCTGTGAGCATGAGCTGAATCTTCAACATAACAATGCTATAAATGTTTAAAGTATATATATATATATATATATATATATATATATATATATATATATATAAAATCATCAGGCTGTCAAAATCAGAGCTCAAAATAAACAGATACATTGTTTATCTTTGCTGGATGTAAGGTATTGTAGTAGTATTTGTGCATCACAGAACAAAGATAAATCGAAATAAATGTGTTTTCTTTTGAAATGCATCCCTTTAGACACATTTTGCCTGAAAACCGGCCACTAGAAAGTTCAAAACAGCTAGACGTCTCCATTTTAATTATCGTTACGGTTTAAAGTGACTTCAGTGAGTGCCAGAGAAAGAGCATCTCTATGTGAGTTTAAACTTGTAGAGGCCTAAAAACGAGCTGAACAACTACAAACAGAGGCGTTTCTGTCATCTCGAGATGAACGTCTATGCGCCTGTGGATTGTTGATACTTTATCCCAAGGATAAGATAACTCTGAGATTTAGATAGCCATAGCACATATTCAAGTTTCAGCTAAGCTGAAAAAAAGAAGAAACGTTTGGTACTTTAACCTAAAAAAAAAAAAAAAAGGAAAAACAAAACAGTCCTAAATGAGTAAATAACACAAAAATGTTCAGAGTGAAGTTAGAAGATGAGCTTTTTTCTGAAAGGTGGACTTAAAATCTTTCTCTCTATCAAATAGATTGGTCACTGTTCTCTCTCTTTTTTTGCCGTAAGAAGGCGTGCGGCGGATCGGCGCTGTATAAACAAACTCACCTGAATTGAGTTGATTACTAATGATGTCACCATAGAGCCTCTAACACCAGTCTCAACAAAAAAGGAAGTGACTCAAATTTCAAAGCTCGACTTGAGCCACTCTTGAGTTACAAAATCAAAGACTTAGACTAACCATCCAACAATGGAGTCCATTGTACAGTCAGTCTGTATTTGTGTAAGCCACGGACCTCAGCTGTGACAGGTGACAAGTTTGAATTTGAATAAAAGATTTAAAAAGCAAGTGGAGTAGCAAAGCACTCTGCTGTAGAGACGTCAGAAAGTATCTAACAAATGTCACAGATAACACAATTAAAACTAATAATAAATGTGTTTTTTTTTCCATCAGCAGTACATTTAAGGCTTTCCTGTTTTAAATAAAAGCAATCACATCTCTTTCTTTGCACTGTTGCTGCCTTAATAGCATGTTGCCGTGTTACCATAGCAACCCGGACCACATTTTATTGCCAATAATCCAAGATTACAGTTCAGCCTTCACGAGTGCCACTGGGGCTGGTGCCACGGCCATTTCTTGGTTCGGTTTCAGTCGAGGCAAATCAAACGAGGACAAGAAACTGGAGGCGTTGTCTAACTTTCCGCCTGAGCAAGTGACTGTCTTTCTGCATCATCATCAAGCGGAAACATCGTGTGTAATTTCAGGGCGGGTAGTTCTGACGCTTTTTTGTGAGTGGTTTTAGCTAGAGACTCTTAGTGGCGAGTGATGGGTTGAAAGAATGTCCACTGAACACATGATCCACTAAAATAAAGTATAAGATAAAAAACAACTTTAATATAAAACTATTGGCAAAGAGACAAACATGTTTTCTTTCTTTGAGATGGTGGCTTTGGAGAAGTTTCTCAACATCGGTACTGCCTGGTTTCAGATGAGTTTAGGTTGTAAGAGGAATATTTTTCTAATTCAATAGTGAGTTACTCCCTTTGGCAGGAAAGCCAGAGCATGCGTTTATTACATAAACACAAAGAATGAATGGCGATAGGCAGTGGCTCCTTTCAGCTAATCCGCTAACAGCAGAGCTAATTTATCATTTAGCACCTTTGCCAACTTAAAAAAAAGTTTAGTGGACTTAGCTTAATTTTTCCGTATAAATTTTAAAGCGCAAATTTCCTCGGCTGTTTTGTAAATTTTCACGTGAGTGAAGTTCGACAGCTGTGTTAAAGTCTGGTAAGAATTCTTCAAGTAATTTGACGTTTATAGTCATGCTCTTATTCTGAAGTTGTCTCTCTTTCCCCCCTAAAATAACTTCATTTCAAACAAGAAACACACAAGAACAAAATATAAATATAAGAACATGAACACAGTATCTATGGGCATAAAAGATAAATTATACAGTCAAAATTAAATGGGTGCTCAAGGGTTGTAGTTCTTCAAGGGTAGATAAATTTGAATTCATTTTAGCGCTTTAGCACATTAGCATTAGCTCCTGCTAAAAACAGCTGTTGTAGTTCTTCAGCGTTAGCAAAACAAATATCTATGATTAGCACTCTTAGGTTAGCTCACCACTAGCAACAGGAAGGACATACATGTATAGCAAACCAGCCTGAAATCACCAAGACTGCAGATGAACTCCACTGACTTTCCTTTTGACCTGAAGGAATCATTTCATTTCAATGTATCTATATCAGGACGCAAGATATTTACAGACAGGCTCACTTTGTGTGTGCCTATCTGGTTAACCAGGCAGTTAGCCAAGTGTTATATTTTCCTAGTGTGTGTTTATCATGCCAAAGCAGGTGGGTCACAGCTGGTAGCCCCATATTTAAGCCAAGTAATAACCGCTGACTCATGTTTCTTGGGGATTTCTTTGCACCCCTTAAAATAAGCCGCCCTAAACGGCTGTCTGGGCCGATCAGCCTGTCGGTTGTTAAACCTGGACTGCAGACGTACCGAAATGAAAAAAAAAAAAAAAAAAATCCAGAGGAGGGTGAAGTGTGTTGGCATGTTGGAGAGCTTGACTAAATCCCCGGAAGTCTTTCCCTCTCTCTGCTATCTCGCTATATTTAGGACGTATTAGGTGTCAGGCCTACTGTAATGACCTGAGCACCAGAGTTCAGGCTCTGCTGAGGTCATGCACTGCGTCGTACTCTTCTCAATGAGGCATTTTAAAATTCAAAGCTTGTCCCTGTGGCGTCTGCAATTGTTTTCCTTTGAAGACAATGCGCTCAAAATAACTACTTTCCTTGTGCGTGAGCAGCCAAAAATATTTCTTTCCACGTCAGCTTTAGTGTCTTGTGCAAAAGCAAAAGCTGACATGTACTTTCCTTCTTCAATAACTTCTCTGTGTAGTGACATAAAAGAGAAAAAAAGAAATAAAAAAATCCTTCAATTTGCCGTAAGATCGTATTTTTAATAACAAACGATTTCAGTCTCGGTCTAGACTGCTGAGGACTTTGCGAATGTCTTTATTCTTTTTCAGTCTGCTGGGTTTGGCCAACAGTCAGACTGCTATGGGCTGCTGACAGCGCGGATGACGACGGAGGCCTTGTGAGTTTAGAGTGTGTGAAAACAAGAGAGAAAAGAGGGAAACAGCTAAAGGCGAATTATCTGTAAGAATTCTCAAAGGCAAAAAAAAAAATAAAAAAATCAAGATGGGAAACACAAACACTTGTTACGTAACGTTTTTTTTTTCTAAAGATTTACAAAAATTCAACTCTTGATAAACAGGTAACTTCTCAAAACATCATAGATTATGTATGATTGAATTGAAATGGTGTTCAAGTGCCTTGAGATGACATTCGTTGTAAATTGGTACTTTATGAATAAAGTGAATTGAATTTAACTGAATTGAACAAACTCTTTTGGCTGAGGAAAAACCTTACCATTATTATCTGAGCATGTAATTTGGCACGTAACATAAAACAATCAATGGATTAGTCCCAGTCATGTGACTGTTAAATCCAAAGCTAACGAGAGTCTTAAACTGCAACTCTTCTAACTTCCTGCAATCGCCAGCTATGCCGCAGTCCAAACACTTGCTTAAAAAGCGGCAACAGCCTGCAAGACTTTTGTTGGTATGACAACTTTTGATGTTTTTAGTGCTATTTTTCCAAGTCATGGCTAAGCTAACTCCCAGTATCAGTCACCTTAAACAGATTCACTGCCTCTGACTGTCCATGCAAATCTACACTGATGCTTTAGATGATGAAATGCACCTTTAAACCTGCTGAAGGATAACAGCTGTGCTAAAAGCTCGAAAACAGATGGCCTCATCAAGGCAGACTTACTTATACATGAACATTTGCAGGCATAATACAAATGCGGACAATGCCAAACACTCTACATCCTTGCAAAGAAACTTGCTTGTGACCCTCCTTTTACATCCTGGCACTTCTGTTTTAGTCCAAAAGGCTCAGTCACAGATAATTACAACCTAAATGCGGCATATTCTGAGTTTAGTACCAGCAGCATGTGTTGTCGTGGACCTAAGACCCCATCGCCCTACATTTACGCACCAAGACACAAACACGGACCATCGTTGCTGCACTGCAGCCTGAGAGATACTATCGTTCATTTACGATGCCTTTCAAAGCTATTAAAAAAGGACTGATATTTCATCATATTAAAACCAAAAACCTATGAGTTTTTAAATACGCCAAGCTGATGATGACAACTAATGCTGAAAGGAAATATATTGGAATTAGCAAAAGTCTTGCAGATGTAGTTGCAGTAACATCCAGCTGTAAAAGGTAGCGACTCAGGGGAGCTGAATACAAACATTTTTCCCACTTTTCTGTTTTTTTTTTCCACACATAAAATATTTTGAAAACAGCTTTTCCATTCCCTTACAAGTCCATCTTTTTATTTATTTATTTATTTATTTATTTTTTGCGATTCTGTGATTGCAGAAATTCACACAGAGTCAAAAGATGCACACATTTTTTCACACTGATTCATAACTGTGACATATTGCAAATTTTCCGCGGAAACTGTCAAAAACATTGGGCTTAAGCGACCGTTCACTCCAACCTGCAGGTGGCAGTATTTCTTACTTCTACTACACCGCAGCCTGATGTCAGGTTATCGTCTGGGATCGATATGGCAAATACCGAAAATCAAGCTCTTCAAGTGCTTCAAAGAATAAAATTGTGTCCAATCCGTCTGCTGATTTTTTTCCCCCACATATTTTTTCATATAAGGGAAGAAATATTGCAAAATTCTGTGCAAATATTTCCAAAGTAGCATCACAAAATCTGAAATTTAGATTTTCTTTTTTAAATCACAAAAACAATCACAAAATTCTGGAGAGAATATCTGACTTTACATTACCATAAAGTACGCTGGGGTGTGAGATAAATCAAAACTGTTTCAATGTATGTTTGCCCGAAGCTAAAACTGTTTCATTTCTATATTTAGAGGCTGTTGAAAGAAATTATATCAAATATCTATCATGATATGACAAAGTAACAACAAAAAAAGAGGAGAAAATAAATGTTTCTCTCAAATTACAGATTTCAAACAGTGTTAATTTTAACCAGCTCTCGTTAAAGGTACATTCTTTCCGATCCGTCCTCATTTAGCTCTTTTGCATGCGGCTGACCTCATGTCCATTACTGCTTTGCTTCGGCATGAGGCCGTTCTTAGAGAGTGCAGCCAGAGTTTTTTTTTTACCTCTTAATGGAGCGCGCTCAGACATGAAAGCAAGTGGTGGGAAATATTTCGGTGCTCAGTCTTGCGTACAAAATGTGCACGTGTGAAACAAGCCCACTGTTTGTCATCAGGTCTCTCTTATACACATTCTATCCGTTTTTCCATTTCTCACGCTCGCCGCTCCTCTGATTGTTAACTAATTGGATTCAATGGGCCAAAGACGTTGTCCGTCCAATTTGGGGGGGAAAAAAAACACAAAAACATGGCCGTCGAAGGGAAGCGATTGTGTGTAATAATCATAATAAGCTTTGTACGACGACTTGCTCTCATTTGTGAATGGGTTCTTTCAAACACTGAGCGCTAATCCTCATGTAAAGCAGGGTAATAATGTTGAGTTACCGTCTGTAAACGTCTTCATTAGCACTTGAGCGCTGACTGGCGTTCCATGAAACGTTCTGGTGACAGCAGGTGAGTCAGAAAGACAAACACGGGAGAGACAGACGGTGAAGCCAGAGGAAAGTCGGAGTGAGTAAACAAAGAGGCTAGTGGAGGATACCTGCTCCTTACTGACTGGATTAACCGACTAAAATCCTCGTCTGACATACAATCAGATCGCGTTCTGTCCTGCAAGCGCACACGTTGTCCGTTCCAACATGAGCTGCTGCCTAAATGCGTTCTGTACCACAGCAGCATTGCAGTTCATATTCTACTTCTCTACCTCTTTTTTATACATAAAAACTACACAAATCTAAGTATTTTATTTTATTGGGTTTTTGTGTGATGAACTACCAAAGATGACTTCATAATTGTGAAATTGAAGGAAAGTGAAACAAAGATTTAGATTTTAACAAATGTGGTGTGCCTTTCTTTATCCTTAAATAAAATCCAGTGCAACCTGATTAGCTAATGGGTTGAAGGTGTGAGGAGAGAGAGAGAGAGACAGAGAGAGGTGGAGGGCGAGAGAGAGAGAGAGAGAGGTGGAGGGCGAGGGAGAGCACACAAACAGAGGAACTAGGAAAATATGCACAACTATAGCAAAGAATATATAATTAAACATAATCTAACTGGTATAACTAAGAATTGACTGAACAGAAGCAAAGCAGAAAACTGAGCTAATCAAAATAAGAATTAGGATACCAGAAATTATCAGAACTAAGAATTATGAACATTATGTTTTTTGTATTGCATTAAATGCAAGTTTGTGGTTGTAATGCCGCAAAAATGTGAAAGGGAAAAAAAAATCTTTAGGGGTACGAATACTTTTGCAAGGTGCTGTGTGCTGCAGCATTCGGCTGTCCTACTTCTGCTGCTCGGTCTGGCAGGTGCATTTCCTCCTCGCTTTGTTTTCCCCCGGTGTCCCCTCTGCCCTAAGTGATTTACCATTCCCTTGGAAACCGTTTTCTCTCCCCGTTTCTTTCCACACATCCTCTAAACCCATCATCTCCACAACTCGGCTCCTGGATGACAATCCAACTGTGCATTCTGCGCACTTAGCTTGTGGCAACTGTAATGTTTTATTGCATTATGTAATCGCTTCGAAAATGATTATTAAACCAGACCGGTCAGAGGTTTCGTGCCAGCGCACTCTGGTGCAGCGTACGAACAAGCCCAGACGAAACGCTCCGTGGTAATGGTATATTTCATGCCTTCTTCCAGTAATCACACACAGACTTTGGGGGAGCGGACCACAAACGGCAGCGTGTTGTGCCGCAACGCAACAGTTTGAGCCTGTCGTGTTTGTCAGCAGAACCAGAGCTTGGGGAAAAACCCTGCCACATCCACAGAGAGAAGCCGCCGCACCGCAGTGAAGGATCAATAAACCCAGAAAAGATACACTTCTGGAAAGAGAGCGAGGGTGTAGGGTAATTTTCACTCTCGCGCTGCCTGGACGCATTACAAGACGGTGGTAAAACTGTCACCCCAAATGAAAGAAATACATTTTGGGAACGTACGCTGAGTTCATTACAACTTGATGTCTTATTTTAGCAGAACGTTTTGGAGGCACTTGTGCTCCACGTTTATTGGCTGCCCTGGTGGAGATGCGTATAAAGCCTTATAATAAATTCATCTTTTATTGCAGCAGTAGCATAATCTGACACAGAACATTGTGTGATTCTCTAACTGTGAGCATTGGATGTTTTACTGTGTCGCTTAAAATCACGTTTACTGTGTGCGGCTTCGAGATGAAGTTTGCTCTTCATCAGGTCTTTCTTGCCATCACAACTCCTGACTCTAAATATTGACAATTTTATGATTTAGAACCACCATAGGTATTTGTTATGGGAAAAATAACAAATGGTTATTTGTTATTTTACAAATAAATCATGTTATAAGTCATTTTTAAAGTGAGGAATTACTAAGTAAACCTTCTGGATACTTTGGCTTCTAATTACAGGTAAAAATAGAAAATAAACTCAATTTAAATGTTGCGTTAGCTGTCAGGCAAATGTGCTAATCAGAAAAGCTAGCTTGCTGCTCACAACTTGCTAATTGTTGTCTTTGTACTGAGTTATGTTAGGTTTTTGGTCAAAGATTACACTAAGCAATTTAATTTAGATGCCATTCTATGATTACATTATAAAGTATAGCTTAACTTAATTATTTTTCTTAAATGTTTTTAGCTAATATTTTGGAGTTCTGGTTCCCTGTTAGCATGTCCTCAGTTTAACTTTAGCTCCCTCCTTTAACCCTCAGCTTGCTGCTAACAAGCTACTACTGTTAGCAGCTTATTAGCAACAACTGCTAACAAACCTTTTGCTAACAACCACCTGGTTTGGTTCACAAATCATCCTTCCTGTTACTATCATACGCAACAGGTTTGATTATTGAAAAGCAGATTTTTTTTTTAGTACTCACTACGTGAAACATAATATATAGATTGATTAGAAAACACAATTTCTAAGATTATTTACATTACATCAGGCCAATGAAAAAAATGTCATTCATTTCATTTCATTTCTCAATAGTATTTTTAATACGTGCTTAAAGATTATCATTTTCAAAAGGTAATTTTAATCTAGCAAATGAGCCCCATCACAACGATTTCCTGAATATGACTGTGTACACGTTTTGCTTAACTTCCTGTGTCTGTAAAGATTTCGTATTGAAGGAATTTACCGACTTCCTACGTTTGGGTCCTTCGCTCATCAAACGACACGACACAACCTAAACTATAACAAAGTTCAGCTGAGAGACGAATGGCTTCTCTAACGTGGCTAACACAGTTAGCGCTCCCACATCTCTTGATCCCACAGCAGTAACTAAAGCATGACATGTGGGTGCTTTTTAGCTGGTGGTGAGGTAAAAAAGCAAAAACTGCTTCTGGATTTTTCACATTCCTCCTCTCTGCGTGTGAAAATGTTTAAAAAGCAAGACTTGATTTTTTTTTCTTTTTTTTAATAGTTTTTTCTTAGGGAAGTGTGGGTAATAGCACAAGATAAAACAGAGAGAGACACCACGAAACAAAGGATGCAAACGTAGAGTGAAACAATCCATCTTCAAAGAAAAGGAGGTGGCTTTTAACAAGATGCTGTTAAAGTTGCTTGAAGGACACACCTGAGTGTTACCAGAGAATAGATTACCACACCACTTTCCCTCCCCCTCCTGTTTCTGTCATCTGGTTGAAGGGAAACCACACACATACGCACAGGTATGAACAGTGATCTTAATAGCTGTATTTGTTCTGACTTTAACTTCAACATTAACGTTTTTTCAGAGTTTCAGCCAGCACCTAGACTTGAATTTGATGGAGAATCTGTGTAGGAAGGTAAAGATTAGGGTTATGGAAAAGAGCCTTCCAACCCTAAAAGATGTAGATATAATAAACCCTCTAAATAAATAACACTGGAAAGATGCAAAAAGCGTTCGCTTCCTGTCAGAAACAAACTTTGCACATGAATGCAAATAAGATTTGAGGGGTTATTTTGTGTTTTTTTTTTTTTTTTAGCAAGTGTCAAAATCAAAATAACAATAATTAAATGTTATTATAGTAACTTTAAATATGGTATCACAGCAAACATCAATCATAACTGTCAAATGATCAGAAATGGCTGATATTTCTAAATGAAGGTTTGACCATGATTTGCACTTTGTCTTTAAATTCTTTTGCCAATGCCGTGATACTGTCGTGTTTATCATGCTGGGAGAACCTCGTAATGAGCCACGAGACAAAGAAAGAAAAGTTTACAGAGGAGCAAAGAAAAGGAGAAGAGACGGTGGGGAACGTTTACTAGCATAGCTGTTTGAAGTTAAACACAAAACAAAGCCAGATTAAAGAGCGGTTAGAGCATTTCCGCCTTCAGGTTGATACAGGGACGCATGCCAGCACGAGTATTTTATGTGCCTAAACTTTGACTGTGCAGCCACAGATGCCCTCTGCATCCCTCTCAGCTGAACCATCTCGCATAGTGCCATTAGCAGGCCTTATCGCCGCCCTCAGGAGGACGACACAGTACAACCGATGTTGAAAACAGCTGTTTCAACTCATTGTGCTGCATGCTAACAATGCACTGTTGCCACTACCACTGTGAAGCTATCAGCAGCATCTACCCCTAATAGCACTACAGACCACCCTGTCCGTAAGCCCCTATTTACAAAGATTTCCAATTGTATAACTCGCTGATGCCGTCAAATCCTCAAAATACAACCGTTCGGGTTTTGAGACACAGTGGGATCTTTGTGCTTTCCTTACCTGCGTGTCATTTCAACGTTTGGATGGAAGTGTGACGGCAGGGGTGTTTTGTTTTTAGGGTGCAGGGAATCTTGTTAGGGGCTGAGAAGGTGGGCAGCGAACTTGAGAGCAACCCTCGGGTTTTCAGGGTTTTCGGCCAAGCCTGCCCAGTTTGTGTTATGTAACGGCGCGAAGAGAGGAAGTCAAACTCCAGCTCGACCCTTTTGCCGCCCCACTGTTCCTCTGCGATCCTGTGGGGGGTGATTAGGGATGGGATAATTGGGGGGGGCAGAAATCCAAGAGTGGGAAGCCAAATTTTTTGCGAAGAGGGCTGAATTCCACAACACGGTGCCAAGGGATTGAACAGACTCCAAAAGAAACACATGCGAGGCCCTTTGTTCTGCAGTCGAACTCTTTTGTTTCACCTGCTGCACCTCTCATTACGGGGAGCTTTACCTGTCAGAGAACATCACCTCTTCTTACTTTATCACATGAATTACCGAGAATCCCTTCGCTTCGGGAAGGCCTGGGAAATGAGGCTGCATGGGAAACACAGAGCATTTTGTCCCACCGTATTTAACTCAGCACCTGCACATACGACAACTATATAAAAATTTGACATCATTTTACTTTACGGTCATCTTTTATGTCTAAATCGCATTGTTTTGACAACAGCAAGTACTCGTTTACCAAAGCATCAGCAAAAACACCTGACACCGTGAAACCACTTCGGAAGAGTGTGTTTTACATTACAGGTGTCCCACTCACAAAACACAAAACTTGCATTTCGAAATGCAAGTTTACGGAGAACTCAGTCGTCTATTTATAATCTGGCATAATAACTTTCTACAAAGAACTACAACAAGTTAATGTTTTCAAGTTTTGGATGAAGATAATTTTTCTCACTGCTTGTTCATCTGACAGTATTTATGATGAACAGTCATGAATGTTCATGGTGAGAATCACTAACTACAAAGTTAGTTGTGCAAACCCTGAAGCGCCGATCATAAACATTAGTTCCTGCTAACGCTACGCCACGTGGTATTTAGCAGAAGCTAAGGCTAAACGCTAATTTCAACCATGTTGACACCCACCATCTGTCAATGACACATGTATTATAACATATTATTTCAACCTCAACAGGAAAAATATTGTTTTTGTACCTTTCTGTGCAGTTTGTGAGCTTCAGGAGGTGATGCTGTGGAACAGACCTTTCACTCACGGTTTAAGTTTTACAGTTGTTGACTATTTTGACAATTGCTAACATTGACCATGTTTTCAGTGAGAAAAAATCCAAGACTTTAGTAGACCTTAAAGTATTTACCATCACTCTACAAGCTCTAGCTCTGCAGTGATGCATTATGGGTACAGAATAAATGAGAACTGCTGTGCAAGCAGTACTTCCCCTCTGGAAGTACTCTCACTGTGTGAGACCTGAAGGGGCGTGGTTGGGAGGAACGCCCCCCACTGATCTGAACTCGAGTGGTGTTCTGCTTTGGGTCATGACCGAAAGAACAAGATCACGGATACAAGCGGCCGAAATGGGTTTCGTCCGCAGGGTGGCTGGGCTCTCCCTTAGAGATAGGGTGAGAAGTAGAGCCGCTGCTCCTCCACGTCGAGAGGAGCCAGTTGAAGTGGCTCGGGCATCTGGTAAGGATGCCTCCTGGACACCTCCCTTGTGAGGTGTTCCGGGCACGTCCCACCGGGAGGAGGCCCTGGGGAAGACGCAGGGCCTGGGGAAGACCCAGGGCCTCCTGGGACAGTCCGAGGGACTATGTCTCTCGGCTGGCCTGGGAACGCCTTGAGGTTCCCCCGGAGGAGCTGGAAGAAGTGGCTGGGGAGAGGGAAGTCTGGGCCTCCCTTCTGAAGCTGCTGCCCCCGCAACCCGATCCCGGATAAGCGACAGAAAATGGATGGATGGATGGATGCTGTGCAAGCAGTCTTCCACCTACTTCGAAAATCGAGGGCACAAACATAAATGACTAACAACTTGAAGAATTCCTAACCATCGATAACCAAAACGTCAATACAGATGTGGAGCTTAATCAAATGAAAGTTTATAAAACAACCAAGTAAAGTACACCCGGTGCACTCCGTACGATGCCAACGTTTCATTAAGACAATCCTGCAGAGTTAAGGCAGCTGTCAAGACATTTTGTTTGAAGCCACAATAAAATCATGAATGAAGCTGAGGCTGAGCACAAACAATCTCAGATTAAGCTAGCAGCTGAAAAACAAAATCTAAATTTTTTGGGCCGTGTTTTAAAAAAGATGGGTCACAGATAAGATTTTTTTTAAAGGTTTTATTGGCTCTATTGGCCTTTATTTGATAGTTTGTTAACAGGAAAGTGGGTAACGAGAGAGGGGGAAGACATGCGGCTAAGGTCACCAGGCCGGGAATCGAACCTGTGACAGCCACTCGAGGACTGAGGCCTCCATATGTGGGTTGTGTTTAACTCCTGCGCCACCACAGCACCCTGATAAGATTTTTTTAATAGATGAATTAGGTTCTATATTCTAATCCAAGCATGTAAGCATGTAGTATCTGTCACTACTAATAACAGTGAAGCATCCCACACATGGATAAAACTCACAAACTTTCTGGTGCTACTTTAGCAATATTTAAAAGAAATGTTTGCAGTATTTGCCCTAATTAAGGACGAAAATTTGACTTTTTGTTCCTCGATCATGGACAACAACTGGACATCAAGTAAGGATTAGGCAGAAATGTAAGAAATACTGACCCCTGCAGGTGGGAGTTATCAGTCACATAGACCCAGAATCATTGACCATTTTGGAGGAAAATTTGCAGAAGCACTTTACCTCACAAATAAATCATTTTCCATATGTGATGGTTTGAAAGACAGGGAAGCCAAATGGTGAATTTACTGGTGTGAACTGGTAAAGTCTGCAGCCAGTTCACACTTTATTGAATCTTTGTTTTGAATCTGTCCTCTCTGGGTTACTGTTTAAAAAAAAGAATAATAATATCTAATATCTAATAATAGCTAAGAAATTCTATGTCGCATTTTTCTTATGTAGCATGGATGGTGTTGTGGGTTTTTTATTTTTATTTTAAAGTTATTTTATTTTTAAGCCACTGAATGCTGATGTCAAAAAAATATATTTTTCCCCACTGTTTCTGTTACGTTTACCCTTTTCCAAACTTTTTCTTTCTCCTAACTTGAAGCTCTGACGTTGACTACGCAGTTCAACGTTGAGAAGGTGACAAAAAGGAACAATTCACCATTTTTCCCACCCCACACACACACACTCACTCCAGTGGATCCCTAAAGCCTCCCCCTGCGTCTAGCCATTAGATGTGTTGACGTTCAGAGCTCTACATGTTTCTGTGCCGTCAACGCTTTCTAAAGATAACACCTCGGCGTCATTCCACCTCTTTACACCCTCCTAACGCACAACAACCCTGCTGTGAAAGAGACAACTAAAATTAAACCTCAAACAGGAGAGAGCGTACACGGGTAAATCTGAAGAGGAAAAATAATGAGCTCCTGGTTAAGCTAAAGCTGACACCTTGGATATCGGATACCAGCCTGCGTGAAAAAGACAAAACAGCCAGATTCCCTCGTGGGACGAAAAGCGTCTCTTTCTGTATGCAGAGTGGAGTTTGTCCCAAAAATGAACCTGGCCGTTTTGCTGACCTGACCACTGTTTCCCCTCTTTTCTTTTTTTTCATCTACAACATAAAACCTCATTAGCTCACGCATACACTGCCACACAATCACACACACACACACCAGCGAGCTTCTTTAATCCCAAGAAGGGAAGCCTGCATGTAATTTGATCTTTCCACGGCAGTGCTAAGAAATTCTCAGGAGAGCCGTGTTTTCCGTAGTCATGCTGTGGGTTTGTTTTTTTGTTTTGTTTTGTTTTTTCTCACACGTATGAAAAGAGACAAGCGGCGCACCGAGGAAGGCCGCAGGTTCTCCCTCATGTCCGACATCGATGCGAAAAACGGCAAGCGGAACTGAGGCGATTCGTGGAAAACCGTTCGTACGGCCTGAACTCTGTTCACGGCACAACCAATCGCACGAGTCGTTTAACCCGAAGGCACGGCTCGCAATCGGTGGTCTGCCCAGCGACCACCGAGCGTCCTCCCCACGCAAACAATCTGGACGTGACAGATTTTTCATTTAGCGGAGAGTCGGTTGACCGCTACCGAGGGGATTTGAAGGTCAAGAGTCAGAGGGATTACAGAAAGTCAAATGAGCGAACGACTAAAGGTTACGGGCCAGAAGATCTGCTGAGTGAATGGATCTGTGTGGCTCGTTTAAAGTGTTTGTTTATTGCAACAGGACAAGCATACAGGTTTCATTATATGGAGAGCTAAAAGGGACAAAATTGAAAATAATAAATGCATCAGCATATCATTAATTAAATATACCATGAATTAAAATAAATGTCTAATTGATATATCTGATTCTGGATCAGATTTCAGGTAAATTATCGAGAATTATCTCTACTGCTATTGATCCGTCTGATGCGATAAATATTGTTACTGATTTATTGTCCAGCTCTACATCACCATGAAATAACTTTAGCTGTCAAAATCGTCCATTAAAGTCGAGGGGCGGGGCTAATCCTGGATCTGTTCACCTCCACTAATATTAGCCTCATTTTTTTTATTTTTTGTGCAACAAAATTAATAAATAAATTGTCTATTAAATACATTTTTACAACAATTATCCCATGGAACATTTAGCTAATCATTTATTATGTATTTTTTTTTTATATGTCATAAAAAATACATTTCAACCATTTAGGTTGATATTCAGTGTTGCTTTAACACAGACTGCTATTTACTGAAGCCGTTCAAAAATATAATACATCAAATATTATAAGGAAGAGCCTTTTATCAGAAGAGACCAGAGATTGGTTTTCCAGCGTGAGAGAGAGATTTATCTGTGCACGGTTACGACCCGTGTAAACTCATGGGATCAGAGTTTACACATACAGAAACCGAATCTGACATTTTTACTAGACTTTGCAAAACGCATAAAATATCTAATATTCTAAAATCAGTCTCATAATTTTGATGCAGCTTGTTCAACTGGATTTAAAAAAAATCTCCTTGAATAATGTCAAATATTTATTATTTTCCTACATGAGCAACTTTTCTCTCCCCGACATCCGACGCCCCGTTTTGGAGCGACCTTTCACCTCGTCACGTTCTCAGCCAATTGGCTGGAGCGATTCTGTGATCCAGATTTAGCACGGCTATCAGTGGCACGGAGAATGTTGGCCAGTCATGGAGGAAGCAGAAGAGAAGCGTTTACCAGGAAGAAAGAAAGTGAAAACCTGCGGAATCCTTCGTGATTACAGAGCAGCATTTTGGTTCTAATTTAAAGTCAAAGTGTCGTTCCTAAACATTATTCAAAACCTTATTGTGGAAAGTGGCACATACTTGAACATTTATTTAGTACAATAAATCTAAACAACCACCTGGGATTCTCCATCTCCTTTATTTATATAGTTTGTGTTGTTACATTTTTACTCCCCTCGCTGCCACCTGACATCTGCCAGCTTGGTTTTTGTATTGCTAATTAGCTAGCATAAAAAATGGATGAATTTTAGTTTGGAAATGGAGAAGATTTGTACATTGTCCTCTGAAATTAACTGAATATGTAAGGGTCTGCAATCTCCATGAAATACAAATAGCAACTGACGTTTAGTGCTACATGAGCTAACGGTGCTAATGGAAACATCGCTAATCGTGGAGAAGTTTGAAATATTGAATAAATCCTTCTCTTCGGGTTTTGAAAAGTAAAATAGATTTTTAACTCTTCCTGTCTCAACCATTTTTGATTGTCATTGATTGTGTTTATTAAAGACATATCCAAAAAAGCTAAAATCAGTAGCTAACAGGTGCTAAGGGTGCTAATAAAAGCGTTACTAGTTACAAGGAACTTTAAAATGCCAACTAAATCCTTTCCTCTGGATTTGGAAAAAATAAAAGAGATTTTAAGTCTCTCTTTCTCCCAGTTGTATTCGAATGTTACTAATTGTGAGTCACATCCAAAACAGCTAAAATCAGTAGCTAACAGTTAGCCAAAGCTACAGAGGAACTGGAGATATGACATCACCAATATTTGATTTGTGCATCTCTATTCTCTAAAACTCTACAGTAAAAGGAGTGGTGAGCTGCAGTGAGATCACACCTGCCTCAAAGGTTTCACTGCCAATTTAAATCAGTTCACAACCAGTTTTTTTTTTAAATGATGGTAAAATTACAGAAGTTTTCACACACTAATCAACGCCGCATATGATAGCGCTTTACAGGCTTTTAAAAGTACCTCAAACACACGGTGTGATGTGTGTATTTTTAGGAGTCGGTGTTTCAGATGACGTGCGTGTGTGTGTGTGTGTGTGTGTGTGTGTGTGTGTGTGTGCGTGTGTGTGTGAGAGCGTCAGGAGAAATAAAGAGTTTCGCACAAAAGCAGAAGCTCATCATACAGCACTCACCGATGCAGGCGTGGACACGGACGGTCAGCTGGGTCCGCAAAACAACACTGTGCTTCTTCCCTCTGGACCTGAAACAGTGGAGGGGGAAACAAATCAACCATAAAAATTACAAATAAATTGATTTTTTTTTTTTGGACACATGTAATAATTTATGTTTGCTGTGTGGGAAGCGACAGAGGTTTTGTATTTTGCAGACAGACAGTGACCTGCATCAAATTTGCTCCCCTATACTGATACACATCTGAACCTGGAGATTAGACAGCAGAAACGCAAGGAGACACAACAAACATTTATACACACACACACACGCAAAAAAAAAAATAAACCTCTGCATGCCAACATGTTGATGTGCGTTCATATACACACTCAGCAAGACACCCCCTGATCTTTAAGGACGAATCAGTGTCTTCCATCGCCAACGTGATAAAATCGAACAAAAGCAGGGAAAGCACCGCTCTGACAGTGTGTGCTGCTGCAGTGCCGCTACTTATGCAAAACCAAGCAGAGAAGCAAAATATAAAGAAGAGAGCAGACAGATTTCTGTTATCAGCTGGGAAGTGAAGGAAAATATCAACACAATCTGTCAAAGTGTTCTCTATATTCTGTTATGTTAGCAAAGCAACAATAATGCGGCGTAGAAAAACTTAAAGTGGATTTAAAAAATGCAGCATTAGAGATCAGAGACTCAGTCTGGTTCAGATTTATTTTTAATGTTTTAATTGGTACAAAGGAAGATTAAAAAAAAATAAAAAAACAGCTCAGAAGGAGATCAGAGCACGACATAATCTCACAGCGATTTTCTCTCCCAGGCCTTCGGACGCTGAGCTGTCCGTGCCGTGAAGGGACTTTGTTTACTGCGAGCTGCGGTGAGCGGGGTCCCGCCACAGCTGGAGTCCCGACGCATATTTGACTTGTGGGAAAATTCGGAGTGAAAATCTGGTGACCAAAATGCTTCATCATGTATGAGAAGCTGCAGTTCTCTGGCCAAAGGGGTATTTTTTTCCTTCTTCTAGGTCTTCCATCCATCTTAGAAGTTGAAATATTTAGTATGACAATAATCAAGGTAAAACCATTTATTTTTTGCGCGCGTTGTGTGTGTAATATAAAACGGGGATTTGTCAAACGCAGGTATTGGAATTCCCCATTACGTAGCTGAACAAAGAGCCACGTCCAATCAGGAATTAGCCTCGCCACATGTTGTTGATTTTCAAAATAGTTACGAGATCTTAAACTAGAGAACACAAATTAAACCATAAAATAAACAGATTAAAAAAAAGTCACTCTGACTGTGAACAATTTACAAATTTGAAAAAGTGTCCATCTTAAAGAGTGATCATACAAATTATTATTCACCTGTCCGTCCTCTGGACACGTGGGCACACAGGGACTAAGAAATGTACACATGGAAACAAGTAGGCATACAAATAGACACGAAGAACATCGCTCATCTGGGGGACAGCCAGCACCGACCACGCCGTCCCCAAACAGATCAACATACCTCAACTCTCCACAAACACACAATGTCCCAACCGCACACAAACAGCCCCCCATTAGCAGCTGCCGTGTGTGTGTGTGTGCGTGCGTGTGTGTGTGTGTGTGCGTGTGATACTCAGGGGTCTAACGGGAACACGCTTCAGGCGCAAAAAAACAAAACCAGACAACAAAAAAGTTCCTCTAAAGTGTGGTTTAATTAATTTGCTAAAGTTGGCAGGGGTTGCTTGTTAAGCTAGGAATTAGCTAAGCTAGCAAACGTGGTTAAACGCATTCATGATTGTTTCGGGTTTTCAAACGTTCTGCTGCTTACGAAGTATCTTATGTGTAGTTTCTAGTGCAAATATCTTAGTTTTGTCTCATTTCAGGTGTACTAACTCGCAAGTAACTTTCCAGTAAGATATAGGAGCTTGTGTTAAGTCAATAATTCCTTAATTTGATTTTTTTTTTAAAGTACTAGCTCCCCTGACAGATTT
This sequence comes from Poecilia formosa, assembly GCF_000485575.1. NCBI lineage: Eukaryota > Metazoa > Chordata > Actinopteri > Cyprinodontiformes > Poeciliidae > Poecilia > Poecilia formosa. The sequence continues at coordinate 738,233 of NW_006800046.1, read as the reverse complement.
CTAAACTTATTACATGGGGGAAAAAAGTCTTGTTATAAGTGAAGGCATCTGCCAGTGAAACTAAAACTTTATTATCAATGTTAATAAATGATTGACTTAAAACAAGGTCCAAGGTCTTGCTGAAAAGTAAATTGTCAGTTTAATGTCTTAATTTAAATGTACTGAAATACACTTGAAAGCAAGACAAAATCACTTTGTTTTTGTTTTTTCCTACAGTGTGCTCAATGTTTTTTATTTTTATGTCACTGAATATCTTCCTAACCTCACCAAACTATTTCCAATTATAGAGAGAGAGAAAAAAAAACACAAGCTATTAAGATTAACTATGCTAAAATGACATGATTTGTTTGGCTGGTCTTGAAAACGGGGCTGTGACAATAACAAAACTCTGAAAATGTTTCCTAGTCACGTGTCTTTGGAAGGCAGATGTATCTGTAATAGTCATCGTTTCTAATGAAGATGAAAACATTGAGTGAAACCGAGTCTAACGCTGACAGATTGCGATGCTTAGATCACAACTGGAAGATTTCCAACAGCTTGATTTCTCTTTCTTGTAAGAAAAAAAGAAAGTGAAGCAAGTTGTCTTTGAGCCAGCTGACCATCAGTGCACGGCAACAGATGGGAGAAGGCCAGCGCTGCGATACTCTTGACTCTTAATGGCTTTGACCAAAAATTATAAAGAACTGAACTTTTTTTTAAAAATATATGACAAAATGACTTCAGGCAATGTCTGTGCAGAAGTTCCTCTAATAAATCTCACTCTTTGTTGCTATGATATTCAAATTGAGAAAACTTTATTAATCCCAAGGCCGTGCATTCACCTGACACTCATCCACTAACCAGAGTCAGACTAATTTAACAAAAATGTGGCTTAAATAAAACAAAAGATAAACACAATAGAAAAACAACATTAGTAGAAAGATAAATTAACACATTTTTTGCAGTATTTTTTGTAAATATGTTAAACATATTTATTTATTTTCTTTTTGTAAAGGTTTGATGTTTTTCTATATGTTAAACCTAAAAATAGGAGTGAAATTGTTCTTGAATTGAAACATAAAAACAGGTTTCCTGTTGCAGTTGTATAAAAAAAGAAAGAAAAAAAAGCAAACAAAAAAACAAAAGCCAATCAAAATATTAACTTTTTGGGGTTGTTTCCGTTTGATTACGAGAAAAGGAAAAAAAAAAGATGACTCCTCGGATTGTAAAAGGTTGCTGACTCTTAGTCTGGAGTATAAAATCCTAATAAATTACATTGGATTTGTGGTTGCAAGTGACAAAGTGTGGAAAATCTCAGTGGGTATTAATACCCTTGCAAATGGCAACGAATGTTCTCATAGTTTCAGGTTTTATAGCAAATCCTGAAGCCTCCAGGGAGAGGTTTCTCCTGGCTCTAAACAGAAGCACAAACTGGAAAACTACAGCGATATACGTGACCACGTTTTTGTTTTGTTTTTTTTGCTACAATTTAGTGTCAGCACAACCTGTCCTTTATACCTTCCAGTTTTGATTTTTTTTTCTTTTACTACACTAAAGGCCAGTATGTCATTTATTAAAAGAAGAAAAAGAAAACCAAAAAAACAGAGAGAAGAGTTATTGCTCTGGAAAGGAGGGCACATCTGACCTGCTTTACAGAGTGCTTCATACTTTCCATGAACTTGTGCTTCCAAAAAAAAAAAAAAAAAAATCCACATCCAGCAGCTTGCGATTCTGCTCGTTATGTGAGAAAAGAAGGAACTCGGAGGACATGTTTTGTGAGGGGCAGAAGAGGCTTTGACCCGTTGCGGTGCGGCGATGAGGCCTTACCCTGCGTCGTCCGCCTGAAACCCCTCCAGCTCGTCCCGTTGCTCGGCCAGCGAGGACTCCAGGTCCAGGTAGGTCCCATTGTGGGACAGCTGAAGCGTACAATCATCGAGCTGCAAGGACACAAGAAAGAAACAGCCGTCATGAAAAACACCTGACGAAAGACAGAAATCGAACCAAAAACAATCAAAAGCATCTCGTGGCGCCCATTTAAACTCAACTCAAACCTCGCTTTCGCCCGCCGGAAAAGGCTTGTAAAGCCCATGTGGTGACTGACGCAGACGACTGGACCCACTTTTCAAGCGGTCACTTACTTACGTCTATTTATGTTTCACATCCCTTGAATGAGAAGAAACAATGCGAGCCTCTGAAATAAAGCCGCTTTATTGGTTCCAACAAACGCCGTGTACAAGTTGTCGGTGGAGGAGCGGCGGCCGCTTGCGGCGGTGGGGGATCTGCTTTTGGCATTACGGCGGAGCTGCTGAGGGAATTAACTCGTAATAAAAGCTGCAGGGACGTGAAACCAAAACCAGAGTGGAACACAGAGCGAAGGGGCAGCTTTTAGAGCATGTAAATACCAGCTGCGGGAAATGTGACACTTGAATTTTGTTTAAATTCGTATTAGGCGTGAAGATTCAGCATTTTTATCTGTGAACGGGGCGCAAGGGGTTTCACCCAAAACCTTCCTCTTCCTCACATGTATACGAGTTAGCACATTCTGTTTCTCGTACAAAAA
>NW_006800046.1:734205-735590 GCF_000485575.1 Poecilia formosa | reverse complement strand
CCGTTAGCATGCTAATGCTAACGGCAAAAAAAAAAAAATTAAAAAAATAACACAGTCAAAAGATTGACTGTGTTTTGGTGCTGGGTTTGGAGCCAGGTGCACGGCCACATATCTGCACCCCACCAGTGCGGATCTCTTATGAACGCAGTCACAAGTTGGGAGCAGGTGCAAACAACTATCGGAGACTCACAAAAAGCAGCTTACGTCATTGTTGCAGCGGAGAGCCTGGGAGTGTCGCCGTAGTTCCTGGTTAAAAGCCGTTCGTATCAAAACCTTCCAGACGTCTGGTTCTGGTTCTGCTAACCCCAGAACCAGAACCAAACATGAGGAAGCAGCATCCAGCTTCTACGCACCACAAATCCAGAACAAAAATCTAGAAAACAGCTGAAACACTGTCTAGAGTTGCCTTTGATCAACTTGATGTGCCTTTGCTTGATGATTCTGATGTTGACGTTTGATAAAATGTAATGTTTGTTGCTTGCTTCATAATTGATGACTTTATGACTTTTTTTTTTTTTTTTACATTGTAAGGCACTTTGAACTGGGTTGTCTGTCACTGAAATGTGCGATACAAATAAACCTGACTTGGAGATCAGAGGAGTCATCCATCGGTATTTAGCAGGTTGGTGGTATCGTTGGGAATATCACAAGCTTAGGTGTGCCGCCAATAAACCCACACACACACACACACACACACACCTCCATAGCCGACCATTCGAGTGGCCTGATGACACTTTGTGACCAGGGCAAAACCTACTCCTGCTCCCCGTCTGTCCGTCCCTCCCTTTCACGCAGAAACGGGACAGGGCTGTCGGACGGACTCGCAGCATAAATATAACCCTGGCTATATTTACTCTGTTCTGAGGCAAGCGTGCACTCGGGGCGTAGAGGGTGGGTGAGTCCACAAGGACCTCAAGTCAAATGGGGGCACAACCAGGACATAGACCAACGTTAGCATGTTGTTGTTTGATTTTGACATGTCCAGATCGAAAACCTTTTTCATAGAAAAAAAAGGTGCTTTTTTTTTTTTTACTGGCTCTCCAGTTAATAGTTAGAACTTGTACATTTTGCAACAACACCATTGCATTTACAGATATTTTTCAAACACTACTGCAACAGGACTGTGCTGTTGTTGTTTCATACAGTAGAAAATGAAAAGGAGAACAAATTGTCATTATTCATTGGTGCTGATAGTTTGGGTGTTTAGGTGTTTAGTTTTGGCCAACTAAACACCTGTGATTTGTATATTTTCTCAAACAAAGAACACAGTGGTCGGTAGCAAAACACAAAAGAAGCATAGGATTGCAAAAGAACATTTTTACGAAAGAAAAGTTAGCATAAAAACAGGGACACAGAATGCTAAAGCTAGCTTAGCATCATGTTCA
>NW_006800046.1:725807-733920 GCF_000485575.1 Poecilia formosa | reverse complement strand
CCCTAATCTTACACAATAATCAGGCATAGCGACACCAATCCTGCTCCAGTTTCCCTCTCTTTCCCTCGGAACAACATTAATCCATCTGTGTCAACCAGCTAATCCACTTAGCAAAACGCACCGCTAATACACACAAGTCCAACTGCAGAGATGTTTCGGCCAATTAAACACCTGTGATTTGTGTATTTTCTCAAACAAAGAACACAGTGGTCGGTAGCAAAACACAAAAGAAGCATAGGATTGCAAAAGAACATTTTTACGAAAGAAAAGTTAGCATAAAAACAGGGACACAGAATGCTAAAGCTAGCTTAGCATCATGTTCAGATAAAACCATGTTTTTAGAGGGTTGTGGGGGGTGGAGGTTGGCCTTCACGACAACATTAGGTCAATGTTAATGGAAAAAAAAGTGAAGCAGTTTATAAATTGTTTTCTCTGCACATTTCAACAAAAATAATATTTACGGGTTGTTTACAGAAAGTGTCAGAATTTTATTCTATGGCCAAAATGATCCTGGTTTGCGGAGCTTCATGAAAGAGAAATCTGGGATTTTATGTCTAAAATCAGATACAGCACAGTGCGGTAAGGTGAATCCACGTACAGTTAATCCCAAACGTGAAACCATTGTTGTTCACACTGTCTGTGTGTGTGAGAACTGGTAAATCTGACCAGGACTGGGACAAAAGGAGTGGAAACAACAAGTGGGGGGTTTCATGTCCTGTCCCACTGCCCTAGTTTTTTTTTTTTTTTTTTTTGCTGCAGTGGGAATTAGACAAAAGCATTTTTAATCCCATTCCACAGTCGTTCTCCAACATCACCTTAATTTTCACCTCTTCAGAAATTCACCGGTCAGGTTTTTTTTTTATAACCGGTCTCTTTTTTTTTCTTTAAAAGGTTTGATTATTCCAATTTTGACCCTTTCAATTGTTTGTTTTTTCTCAAATTTTTTTCCTTTTTCTTTTTTATTCTTTATCCAAAAAGGCAATTACTTGCAGGTTATGTAAACAAAGTAAAAAAGAAAATGCAATAGTGGGAGTTCTTAGTTTTAAAGCCCTAATGAATGGGGGGAGGTGGACTAAAAAAGTGATATAGAAAATGTCAAGCGCAGATAATAATCAAATCAAATTTTACTTGATTGATTCTGATTTTTGACCTATTGAAAGAAGCATCTCTACTGGAATCTGTGGTCTGCAAATCAAATATGGCAGAGACTTTATGCTTTGATGCATTAATGATAATAATCTTGTAATTCCATCATTTTCTGATGGATTCAAAACTCCTACATCATCCACCGCAGCACCCACGACCCCTCATCTCTTCTATGTCACATAATCTGTCAAATAACAAGATCAAGAAAACATCACAAACACACTGCTCAGTTCCCAACGCACCCAAAGCCAGTCTCTTCCTATGAACACCTGTCTCAGGTGATGCAGGTACTAATGTAACAAAAACACGTCTCGCTGTTTGCAGACGGAAGAGAGTCGGCTCCACAAAACGGGGGCCAGAGGAACATAGTGACCGATCTGCTTTACACCCATTTAATCAAATTCTCCCAGAAGGAGTGAAGCAAAGAGAAGAAGAAGAAAAAAAAAGACAGGAGGGCGAGAGGGGCGGGATGTAATTACTTCCATGTTAAAATAACACCCAGCCTGCCGATGATCGCTGTGAGTCGACAGTTATAGATGCCCTTACGTAATTTAGCCGGCGACTTTTAGAGACGCAGGAGATTCTGTTCTATAAAGAGCGTAGGGGGGCAGGGCTTTTCCATGTGGCCATTAAGTCTCTCAGGGCTGCTTTAACAAGAGCTACTCGCTAATTCAATAAAAGTCGAGCTCTGAAGTGCAGGATTTACTGTTTTGTTTTGGGTTTTTTTGTAGGGGAAGGGAGTTCCTTATTGTAAAAGTATGCAGCACCCTGCAAAAGTATTCATGCCCCTGGGGCGCGTTGTGTGGCAGTACGTCTACAGACTTCAGCGCATTTTACTGGGAAACTGTTTGGCGGACAAACGCATAAATGAAACGCCCTGCTCAACTTCCCAATACACCGTCAGCCAAAGCCAGTCTCTTCCGATAAACAACTTGTCTCGGGTGATGCAGGTGTCAATGTAACAAAAACAATAATGTAACAATTGTGCATTCTTGGAAGACAAGAACGCACAATTTTCAATTTGTTTACAGTGAAAGTCTTTTTTTTCCTCCCACAATTTTTAGCTTTAATGCCCATTTATTTTGATCAAATGAGGGGAGCGACATTTTGGGGAGGGCCTTGAGCTACATTTGGATTCTTAATAAAAATCTTCAGAAGTCACCTCATTAGTGGAGAGCTTCAAACCTGTGTGTAATCGAAGAACAATCTGCAACAGGAAAATCATTTTTGAGGGTCGACTTTAAAAATGAAAATGTTACGTTCAGGTGTACGCGCGAACCCATCCCCACCGTGAGACATGACAGTTTGAGCTGTTGTGGCCAAAACAATGCGTAAACTCTACCTTGATCCCAATGAAATTCACTAAAGTTTGCTGTTGTGATGGTACAAGATATGAAAAAAGTACCGCTGCAGCGGACCGAAACCCGTCCACTGATGTGTTTCTCTTTGATGATGATTTATCCGAACTCTTCTGACAGAAGGGAAAGAGCAGTTTGGACCAAGCAACACATCTAAGGCTTTCCGATTTAGCCCTAGCAACCCGGGCTGCGTGTTTATACTTGTGTTTGGTCAGAGAGGTGGAAGAGGACGTAGAGGAAGAGGTCAGGAAAACCACAGCGCCCAAAGTGAGGAGAACAAAGTGTCACAAGGATCCAGGCCACGGCCACAGGAATTCTGGGACAAGTGACCTATACTTTACATGCAGCCGAGCCAGTCGAGCGCAGAATTCTCCCATCACAGCATAATAACACAGGGAGAAAAGTTCAGGAAGTTTAGGTACAGTGAGAGGAAAAGGCCACTTTATAAGACTGAGAAATAACCCAATAAGCGAAACAAATCACTTAAAAAAAAGTGTCATTTTTCAGATTTTCCCATGTTATCTCCAGAGTAAATCCTTAAAAAGCACCAAAGTTCGGATCCCGACTAAGCGACGGGGAAAAGAGCAGCGATTCCATCCCATCCCTATAATCTAAGCACAATATCCAGTTGCCATAGCACACAGTCTTCCTCCGTGATGGGAATAAAATTGCAAACACAAACACAGACTGCACCATCTGTCCTTGCATAAGTTGTAATCATAAGCTTTTCTGTGCTGTGGGCTATTTTTCATTTGTTTTGTGGCTTTTAAGGATCGGGCAGCACAAGATCCACTGGTTTTGGAAAAAGCCATTCTGCTGTCGAGTGCTGGCTCGCCGACGGGGTCATGCGGCAGAACTTCAAACTCCCCGAGTCTCCCGTTGATTTTCAATTTAAACTTTACTGTCTGCTTATGTGAAAATAAGTAAGTGGGCGTATAATAAGGTCTGCATCACTTTTGACGGCTCGCCTGGGTGAGTTCTGGGCATCGGCCGGTTACCGATACCAAGGTACTAAAGAGTTACGATGTTAAAACCAATGAAATTCTCCATCATGCAATCGTACGGTACAATGAGCTTTCAATGAGATGCCAGAGAATGCACCACCAGAGTTCCCCACTTGTTGGTCAGCATTAGCAGCTAGCTTAGAGATGGCTGCTACAGCTTATGCACAAGAGACAAGATTGACCAATTGGGATTACATTGTACTATTGAAAGTATTTACTTGAAGGCTTTCTTCAAGGTTTAGCAGTGTGTTTTATGTGACTTTTTTGTTAGATTGTTATATCTGCGAGGTTAGACACTAATCAATCAGCAATTTTTTAAAAAAAAAAGCTTGAATTGCCGATTGGTTGATGCCTTTTTTTTTTTTTTTTTTTTTGCTGCTGCTGAAATGTTGCTAAATACAGAAAGAACAACAGTGGGGTGACTACTGCCAAATGTGAACATGAAGGCATGACCCATTGGGTGGGTCTATCAGCCAATCCTCTCTCAGAGTACAGTGACTAATTTTTAGACCTTAAGGAGGTAGAAAAGATCGGCTTCACGTTTGACCACTCACAGAAGTCCCAAAATTAACCCTTTCATGTATGGTCACTACAGTGGACAGCTATCTAAAAGTAATTTTCTTGTGCTTCTTGTGGATTTTTGTGTAATAAATGCACACAGACCATTTAAGTGGACACTAATGCATCATAAAATACGGTATCAACTTCTGGCCATAAGCTGCAAATGCAAGAAATAATTTTTGTTAAATCCAATATGGCCGACAGACAAAAAAGCATGGAACTGACCCGGTCCCCACTTCTACTGTAGACGACTCTTGCAGGTAAAAATATATATTGTGACATCAGATAACCCCTGAAGAACAATATTACTGATGTATTTCTCAAATAACAACTTTGTATTTGAAGAAAATTACAACTGATCACCTAAAACAAATAAAATAAAATAAACTTTTTTTTACTAAATGCTTTTTCCTACCTTGTTTTATGCCTTAAGAAAATAAAATAAAAAAATTGGAAAAAAAAAATCCTGACACAAAGGAACATAATTCATGCATGAAAGGGTAAAGGAAATCAGATCCGATTTATGGGCTGGTCCATTTATTGACACACCCCTAATCTCTACTCTAATTTTCCTACAAGGTATTCTACAGGGTTAAGCTCAAGGAACACCAGTTGTGACCGGCTATTCATGCACATGAAGATCGACTATTTACGTGGGAGTAAAAAATCAATTGCAGGAAATTGCTAGCGGTCTGCGAGGCGACGTTACCTTCAATGTGTTCTAACTGCTGTGTACATCATCTGCAAACTTGACTTGGTGTTGGGAAATATATCGAACAATTGTCATTCCAATACACTCTCTGCAGTATCATAATCACAAAGAGCAGCCAAAATGTAATATTGGGTAGGTTGTTATGTTTTATTTTACATACTGTGCAGGATAATTCGATTTTCCAGTGATATTTGTGGCTATATCCCACACATATCCAAAAACGTCTTCTAATATCATGCAACCCAAATCAGAGATCGGCAGGTCAAGTGTTTTCTAAAAAGGGATATTTTTCCTCTTGTTCATCAAGAGCTAAGAACTTCCACTGTTTTTATTTCTAAAAATACTTTAACTCAGAGCATACACTTTAATAAACTTTTTTTTTTAGCTTAATTACATATGAGTATAAAGTTTAGGAACACATGCTTTGATAAAGAAATAGAAACCAACTTTGCAGCAGAATCTCTGAGTTCTGATGTTATTTTAAAACATCAGTCAGAACAGAAACGGCCAGTCAGACCTCAAAGAAAATCAGAAATCGGCTCATCTCTAATAATAACTCTTAAGAAATGTTTGTGTTCAGACCAATATCAAGTGGAAACCATGTTATTTTTACTCGATTCTGTCATCCCTCGAGAATGTCATACCAGCCACTGCCTGGCGTGATCATGTGTTCCAGTCGGCCTTGTCAGTGAGGAATGCACCGTTTTGTTTCAACTTCATCTTTTTTCCCCCCATCAAAACGGCCCTAAAGCTGCATCTTTCCTGCTCCGACACGCTCCTCCGACTGATTGGGGTTGCTGGGCGCCTGAGCAGTGGGACCGTCACTTGGGGCCAGAGAGGAGTGGGACAGCTCGGGGTATATCTAGTCGCCCTGTTGCGTTTGCAGCCACCTGTTAGAGTGACGAGCAGAGCACAGATATGCAGCAATCGGGTTATTAGTGACCCCGGCTCTTTTTATAACCTTCCTGCGACCGCCCCTGGATATTTAATCTCTTATAAGTGAAGGCAGTGTTTCGAAGCTGCTGAAGGCTTTGTGGCAACCTTGTTTCATTCCACAGATTGGAGTCACTTGTGTTCTGAAAATAGCCTCTGAATGCTGGTTGCTGGAGTTTATTTGCAGGAGCCTTGGAGGGGAGAAAAACAGAAGTCCAAAAATTCCATGTGGTTCTGCTCTAATTTTCCCCAAACACATCCAAACGTTAAAAACATAAACACGCTCATATTCTACCACAGATTTCTGTCAGATCAACTCACCAACTTTCCATGGTTTGCTTTGTTTTTTGTTTGTTTGTTTGTTTGTTTCCATAAGGGAAGGTGATTCCAGCCCTGTTTACCAAAGGGATTATCCTACCTTGTGTGGAGCTTTGAGGAGCCGGTGGACGCCCGCTAGCTGGTTGATGAGGGGGATGTCCTCCCTGAAGGTGTACACCGGGGGTCTGGTCGGCTCTGGAAAGTTAGTGCTGTTGAACGGATCGGTGTCATCTAAAAACTGAACCCTGCAGACGAACGTGGCCATGCTGCATCCATGCAAGTGGCTTCTTCTGAGGGGACGGACGGGGCAGGGTAGAGGGTAGGAGGGCAGTCGAGGGGGTTTTGGGGAGGGGGGCGGTGGGAGAAGCCGGAGCGCTCCTCAGCCGGTTAGCGACAACAAATCCCCGTCGCCAAGAGCGCCCGGAGCGAAGTGCCGGAGAGATGCAATCGGGACAACTACGTCGCCCTTTCCCCGTCTGCGGCGAGGCTCGCTCGGTCCTGAGCTGTCGGGAGTTATTCTCGGAGAGGCAGGTGGCCGGTGATGAAGAGGAGGGAGCAAAGCGGAGAGTGAAGGATCAGCGCAGCCTGGCTGGGACAGCCGGTCTGCTGTATGTCTGAGCCTAAATCCACCCCACCCCTCTCTGAGTGAGCTGTGTCTATTTTCCCCTCTGCCCTCCTCTTCCTCCTCCTCCCTCACTCTCTCCTGCTTTCCAGTGGCTTCCTCCATGAAAATCATCTGAGCACTAATCCGATCTCAAATAACAACAGTAAAACATTTTAAACAGAATAATAATTGTAAAAAAATAAAAATAAACAATAATAATAATAATAATGAGGGGTTTCGGGATAACATTTAGGGTTCGAAATTTGGTAATCTATACTGATTTATTTTGGCTGTAATTTATTCATTTATTTATGTTATTAACACCAGAACTTTGTTTTGAACGTTATTCCTGTGAAAAATTGATCTCTGGCGACATCTTGTGGCCACACCTTGCAGCTGCAGTCTCTTTAGTCACTGTGGCATTACAGCAAACTCCGTTGAACTTTATTGGTATTTTCTATACTTGGACCAACAAAAAGTTGTACAAACTGTGTTTTTTTGCTTGGTAGATTTTTTTATTTTTTTATTTTTTTGCTGCGAACTAATGGATAAGTATATCACTCTGCTGTTTTTGAATGACCAAATTCCTCTTTACTAAAATCTGTATTCAATTTTAAAGATAATAAAATATCAGATCGATTTTAAGTAACTTTGAATTAGTTTAAAAATATAATTTTGAAATGATAAACTCAAAATAAAAAAAAATCAATAATGCCTATGAAAAATCGGTGAAAATAGTTGATTCTATCTTTTAAAAAAAAAGTGTGAAAAGCATATCAGTATCGCAATGCTGCCATCTGCTGGTTAATGAAGCTATTCTGATTACGCAGGACTCAAATTTATCAACACCTTAAAACGATAAGCCGCTGAACATTAAAGCCTAAAGCTTTTACAAACCTCAGTAGAAACTGAGTAGGGTTACAGGTTAAACACAAAGCACAATAATATTATTTTTTTTAACTAGTCATAATTAATACTGAAGATGCTGGCCGTCTGGTCTGGCAGCTGAATCTAGCGTCAACTTCCTGAGTAATTAAAAAGAATTGGAAAAATATCTCCTTCATACCACAAGGGGGCAGAAACTCTCTGTTTTAACCGGAGCTAAATTAAGTGAGTTGGTTGGAAAGCTTAAACTAAGACTTATAAAAGTCAAAAGTTTTCTCACATATCCACTGCAGTTTCATTTAGGAGGCTTTCCGACACAGATGGGAATTATTCTAACACCGAGCTGTGATTGGATTTCATCACCAATCTGAATACAGCTGCAATCACAGGAAAACATTATGAAGATTGAATAAATAGGGTCGTTAGAATATATTTTTCAAACCCAATAAATATTTCACAGAATTTTCACCTGTAGCAGAGTTAATGTTTCTAACAGCGGCATGTTTTTAATCTATATTTTTTGCCCCAAATTTCTAGGAATGCCAGATGATTTTTCAGGGCAGAAAGTTAAATAAAACGATAAAAAAAATTA
>NW_006800046.1:691033-725797 GCF_000485575.1 Poecilia formosa | reverse complement strand
TATATATATATTTTTTTTTTTTTTGTTTTTTTTTTTTGCGTTTGCTGTACCAACTCAACAGTTTCCAGGCGAATGCATGGCGTAAATAACTCACTTATCAGAGAATCCTGTTGTATTCTCGTTTTACACCGAGTAAGTGAGTAAGTGACAAAGTCCAGTTTCGGCAGATTTTGCTGAGCATCTGCAAATTTGTTTATGTATTTGGCAGCTCCTCTTTCAACCTTTGGCCACGTGGCATGTGGCGATTCTTCCTGGTCAGACAGGCGTAGCTGCGTCAGGTTTTTCTCTGATTTTTGTTTCCTCTGTTTTGAAATTTCTTTCAAAATGAAATGTCGGTATCTTGACAGCAGAATTCGAGGGATTCGATCAGAGCGCCCAAAACCCAATCTTATTCTTTTTTCTCTAGTATCTCAAAAGATGATTACATTTGCATATTTCCTACAGAGTCTTTTTGTCACTCATTTACAGTTGCTAATTTCTTCAAGAGTTAAACTTTCAAACCCATTGACCTTCTGGTCGGGGGATTGTGACAAAATCTAAATACTGTACACTTTAATGAAGCGACAAGGTTAAAATTTAGCTGAGGGATGCAGAGTTTTTATAACTTGTTTTTAGAACATTTCATCATCACAGGTTTGTGGCTTAGAGATGAGCCAGACGATTCCTCTGGTTTCATTCTGGGTGTTTTATAGAGACAGGCGCAAAGACAATCGACTGAATTTACCACAGCCAGACTCCATTTAATCTGACAAAACATCTCAACGATAACCAGTGGAAACCAGCAGAGGCTGTGAATACTTATGTAAATTAAATTTATTTTATTTTTGATGAATTTGCGAAACAGGAGCATTGTGCGTGTAATTTCAAGGGAAGAAAATAATTCAACACAATTTGGAACAAGTGTAGCATAACGTGGTAAAAAGTGAAGTGCTGTGAATTCTTTCCAACTGCAATTTTTTAAAAAATATATATTTTTCTTTCCATATTATTTAATGGACAACTTTAAGGTTTTCTTGATTTCATGATTCTTCAGTCAGAGGCGTCTTCAAATTCGTTGCGATACAGATCCCTACGGGAGATCTTTCCTGACTGCACCACAGTCGTTACCTACGTTGTTAAATTTGTTTCACAATTATCAAACAAACAAAATATATAGAATTGTAATCAAAACTTTTGTATTTGCAAAAAAAAAAAAAAAATTTGATTGAATAATTTTGAAACAAATTTAACTCCATAGTCACTATCAACAATAACTCTTCAAACAACTGAGTTAAAACAACATTATATTATCCTTTTGGGATCAATAAAGCATTTTTCAATTGAATTGAATTAACACAGTCACATAAAATCACGATAAAACACACTGAGGTTTGTGTAGGGTACAAATACGTTTTTTAAAGATGATTTTCTTCCAGTGCTGCTGGGGGGATATTGTCTCATGTCTCCTTCATAAGACCGTCCTCTGAGGAGAAGCATGTAAATGTAAATAGAGCACGCTGTTGTTTTGAATCTGTCACGGTGTGACAGCCTAAAACATGTTCCTGAAAAACAGATCTCCCAACATGGGGGACAGGAAAAGCAAATAAAACAGACAGCGATGGTACATAATAGCTCACCAGCTGTTTATTTATGCAGCCTGTAACGTTTTGGACGTGTTTTGCTGCGTTTCAGACCTCCGGTATATCCACACAAAACGGGGGGAGGTACTCACTTAAGCCAAGCATTACATTTTAACGTTCAAAACTAATAACGAAAAGTGGAAAGGCTAACATTTAAAAGGCTTGAATTAGAAATACTAAAAGCCTGCCTTACACAACTGGGATGTGTCACCATGAGCCAGCATTTACACGCGCTTTAAAGCCATTTGCGTTAAATATTAACTCAGACAGATGAGATACGTCTTTACAATAAAATGCTAAGATACCAATTTAACAGCAATGAATGACTTGCACTTTAAATCACGGGATGTAAATATTTCTGAGGCGTGTTGCTCTTCTGTTGTATAAGAGCTGATTAGACGGATCCTGATCTTTGGGTTTTTATCGTTCATGTTTCCATGAACACTCTGAAAGTTCAAAAAAAAAAAAAAGACAGTTGCATTTAATCTGTTTTGGCTTTTTTTTTTTCCCCTTCACATGGAAATGTTTCAGATCATCAAATATGTTTTTTTTAAATATACGACAAAGACGACCTGTGAAAATACAAGAAAGCAGTTTTTAAATCATGATTATATTAAAACTGCAGCATATAGCTTGAATAAACAATCCTAGACAGATAATAAAATAAAATAAATCTTTTCCACCTCCTCCCTGAACTACGATAGCAATTCTCAAAAAACGATTAAAAAACATCCAATCAGAGCCAGGAGGAGTGTCTTAGCGCTGTCAATCAACCTTATGTACACGCTGCTAAATGTGCTAACAGCAGAGAAACAACTTACTGAACCATTAAAGATGTTTATCCGCCGTCATTGGTGGCCATGCTAACTAGCATGAGTGGCACATACACAAGGATGGTTGACAGCACTAAGACCTGATTTTGACTCCCTATTAAATGTAAATCAAATGTGATTAACCACGTTCTTCTAGGCAGATGAGTTCAACTGACCTGTAGGATCAATTAATCACTTAAATAGCACCTGCCTGACAACATGAAGTAGGATGAAGGATCTAAAACAGCAACAAGTCTCAGCCTGATCCAATATGACAGAAAACACTGTGATCCATCAGTCTGGAAAGGAGGACAAAGTCTCTTCTAAGAGCCTCATTTATTAATGTGTTTGATTATGGTTCATTTAAAACATATATACGTTTCAATAAAGGACTGAACTTCTTGTAACGGCAGCACCAAATACGACATGCTATTCAGTCAGTACACAAAACGCTTCCTAATTAAAACAAACAACCAGGCAGAGCATAAGCTCCAACTAAAAATTTAAATGAAGTCAAAAATATATCCCTTTAAAAAAAAACCATTCTGCGCCTCGTGTTTTCTTTACTTTCAAGCTGCTCCTGTTGTTTTTTTTGGCCGCAACCTTTGGTTTATCCTGTTATGACGCCACGTGGTGAGGGCTATAAAAATGTCATAAATTCATTTTGCTGTCTTCTGCCGTTATCTGCTATCTGTGGAGCCGAGCGAGATACACAATCAGAGCCTTTACCGTTTGTTGTCACGTTTATAGATGTGCTAAAAGCTTTATTCTGTTTTTAGAAAAAAAGACAGATCAACCTTTGTCGCAGAAGCACAGACCCACAGTGAAAAACCTTTTCAACAGCTAAATCTCCAAATCCAGGTGTTAGAAAACAACAGCCGCGGTTGGCACCTCAGGATCACCTGGTCTCCATAACAACCATTAGAAGCTAGTTACGTGCCAACCAGTAACTGGGATGCATGTTAGTGGGGAAAAAAAGCTTTTTCTGTTCTACCATGTGGAGTTTGTTGCCCCCTATTAAGGCTTTAACTGAACTTAAAAGACAACTTTTCAGCAACAGAAACTTGGTGCCTTAGGAAACGTAAAGCTGTGGGTCTGTAGCTGGACCTTTAACAAGAAAATGATCAGAATCATAAGAGAAATTAAATATTGGACACAAAATCAACCACTATCTCATATGTCCCCAGGACTACCATCCTTCGAAAGAAAAGGTTGTTATCAGAGTAGAAGATAGCATTGAAGACCCTTGATGATGACCTTAGGAGATTGTGTAAAGAGGAATGGTCAAAGTTCCCTTCCGCTGTTTCCTCTAATCTCCTGAAATGACACAGGAGAAGATTAGGTGCTGTCCTGTTGGGAAAAGCGTTTCTTGCCTTAACAAAATGCAATAGAGGACAAAAATGATTTCTAATGTGAGATTTCTAGAAGATCTGAACGGAAGTTGAACCTACAAAACAAAATGTACGGTGGCAGAGGGCACTGTTCGTAAAGAAGCAGGTTTAGCTCAAAGGATGTATAAATGTATAAAATATGTCTCTTTTTCACAGGTTGACGCAATTTCCAGAGGTCTTCAAGAAATAACTGTGACATGGTTTGGGAATAAACATGTTGACGAAATTAAAAAATTACCTTAAACCTATAAATCTGCTATAGTTTATGAATAATTCAAGTCTTATCGTTGAGGACAAGTAGTGAGAATGTCGACAGCGAGCACTAAAAGTTTGTTTGATTTCTTTTTTTTTTTTTTAATATATGACACTGAAAAGAACGGGCAGTGCACTGTGTCATATGAGTGGCCTAAAGTGCATGAGTCATGCACATTCCTCTGGGGGGGATCTGTCATGAGATTGGCCAGTGTTGTGGTCTGATCAGAGACCACCCGTCTTCAGCCCTCCGGACACTGAAGCATTTCCTACAGAGAGTTCACCAGAGAATAAAAGAAAAGAAAAACACCACAGTTAATAGAGGATGCATCATTCACGATGTTATGGTCTGCAGCAGGTGTTGCTTTGGAGAGGAGATACGGCAGAAAATACAATAAGGAACAAACAGAAATGCAATGGTTGCATTTCCACTAGAAATTTGCGCAATATTCCATATTCCAGTAATGTTCAAAAGAAAAGACAATTTTGCAATTGCATTGTTTCCATTACATAAGAAACAAAATTAAAGAATAAGTTTGTTCACACAATAAGTCATTAAAAAAACAATGCCGCACCATAAAAGTCCAACCACTTCCTGTTGTTTTTCATCCAGTTGTTGATCATGTGTCACAAATAAAAGTGATGCCATGACAGTTTTGCGAAATAAACCAGTATTGATGTGGCTAAAGAAAACCGCACCAATCCTAGTGGCAAAACATTCTATCCAAATAGTTTTTTCGAAACTGGTGTATTTCCATTGAGCAAATTTATTGTTGAAATGTCAAACTGCACAATCAAAATAGTCAAAATGCTAAATTTCAAACCCCAAAACCTCACATGTTCCTTTGCTAACCGCTTTACTGAATGAGCACCCGCCTCAACGACATAACGAGGAAATTAAGAGCCGTAATGTTGAGTTGTTGAAATATACGAGCCACTTTCTCATGTAGTGTTACGATACTTTTAACTGTCCTGATAAATCTCATTGTTTTATAGAACAAACTTATCTCCATCATGGGCAACCCAACCTGTAGTCTCACTCTGAAGAGAATGGCAACAATATAAATGTTCGTAGCTCATATCTTAATTTGCTGCTTGAAATGTGATATTTTTTTCTTTTGCACAGTTATGAGTCTCTCACTTTATTGTTGATTGGTTATTTCACTTCCTTCTACTTAGCTCACTTTCAATCAGGTTCAAATATTTTTTTCAGCTATTTCTGTTCTTGAGATCACACACACGTTATGACCAAAGGACAAAGCTTCAACTACCCGACACACACTGCCTCATGTTTGACTCTAGAGAACTTTGGGGGACTAATGTTGCATTCCAGTTGCCTTGAAAGTTTGAACTCTGACCTGGGTTTGAGGTCAGACCCGAAGTAACAACTTTCTAGTTAAGAAACCGGAATTTCAACACGGTAATGCCCATGAGCATTGTCTGCAGTAGCTCATGAGTGAACACTACTTTAAATTTAGAGTTCTAGGTGCTACATGTAGCACTGATTTTAGACGCACTCTTACATTCGTGTCTTGTAAATTAAACGTTTCTATTTACTTACTTACTACTCTAGATGCGAGGAGCGGCCATATTGAAACGCAAAGTCCGCCTTAAAAGTCACACCTGGGGGCTAGACGTGAAATCTGACTTCAGAAAGTCTCCCAGTTGATTTTTCAAGCTGGAGAGTCAAAATTTCACAGTTCTGAGTACAACTGGAAAGGAGTTCATGAACAACTGAATGGCTGTTTTTCCATTGACGATATCCACAATTAGACATTTCCCAAGTAATTTTACTCAATAGAAACCAATTTCAAAAACTCATTTTTCAGTAAAACGTTTTGGCACCGTGATTGGGTGGTTTTCTTTAGGTCAAATTGACATTGGTTTTTTACGCAAATCTGCAATGGAAACACTTTTTTCGCATCACACGAGTCACGTGATCAACAAGCGGATGTTGAAGAAGAAGGAAAGAGGAACTAGTTGGATGATGATGGCGTGGCATGACTTTTAATGTCTTACCACGTGAACAAACTTCCATGTGATTTGAATTGTGTTTCTTATGAAATGAAGACATCGCAATTGTGAAATTGAATTGTTGTTTTTTGACATTAATGGAATATAGACAAAGTTTTGTGCATATTTGTAATGGAGTTTAGTGACTGCAATGTGCCCAGGTTCTTCACCACCATCACCCCAGAACACAAATGTACATGTTCTCAAACTGAAGTTCTTTCATGAGCATTTAAAATGCAAAAGTACTAAAAAACACAAACATCTTAAAAGTGACTTTTACAGACTCAGTTCAAATAAGCCCCATGTTAACTGGTTGGCCCATCTTTGGCTAATTATTGCAATATATAGAAACGCTGAAAATATTTGATCATGACAAATTACACTGCTGGTGAATCTACAGGAGTGCTACACATAGTTAGACTGAATATTTGCTTTTTTTTATTTAGAGAAAATAAAAAGGTGTCCCTCAAAAAAGTCAATTGCACTTTAGTCCTTCCGTGACTGGTCTTCATAAACTTGACGCGCAAACTCATCAGCGGGAAGACGTAGCCGCCAGCAGCTCCTGTGATGCATTAACCACTATCAATGAGGTGGTGCTGTTTTTTTGTTTTTTTTCCCGTGCATACCTGCTGACATTGCACAGACAGTAATGAGCTACTGATAACTGCAGTTAAGGTGCCAGATGTGGCAGTCAATACCTCACTGACTCTTCCAGCCGCAGTCAGAAGGGACTGAGGACTCAGAGGGAGACAGTCAGCAACCGTCTCCAGAGAGAAGGCTGTTTCTCAGATAGAAAAAAAAAAAGGATTCGGCAGCTGGGAGGGTTTGCAAAAGAGTAACAAGTGGTTAAACAGATTTAGGAGCTACATTTTTTTATTTTTTTGGGGGGGAGGGAATTTTACAAAAGGAGACACGATGAGGCTGAAGCTGAAGCTGCCAAATCCGGGACTGGATGACAGGATCCCGTCCCACGGGGACCTGGAGAAGATGGAGAAGGACGAGGCTGGGGACCGACCCCAGTGGGACAACAAAGCCCAGTACCTGCTCACCTGCGTGGGCTTCTGTGTGGGGCTCGGCAACGTCTGGAGGTTCCCGTACCTGTGTCAAAGTCACGGCGGAGGTAAGAGGAGAGCCGTAGCATCAGAGACTTTAACGGAAATACGTGGAGTTCGCTCTGTTTGAGGAGATTTCAAGCATTATTAATTACGTTTTCAGAAGAAAACGTCATTCCAAGTAAGTTTTTAAAAATAACTTTTAAGTGAAATTTTAATGTCCATTAAGCTTTCGTGTGAAAACCTATTCAGAAAAATGGATTACTGCATATAAAGTGAAATAAAATGAATTACTCTCATTTGTTCCTATGGAAGATAAAAATGTGAATCATGGTTTATAAAATAAATTTTTAATCAGGTTTGTTTATAGCTGTTTCTATGCAATGGCTTGTTTGTGCAACTCACTGCTAAATACTTCTCCCTTGCTAAAGAACAAAAAAAAAGAATTACTTTGTAGAAACACACAAAATGTTTTTTGTTTTTTTCCCCCTTTCAGGAGCGTTTATGATCCCGTTCCTGATCCTGCTGGTTCTGGAGGGAATCCCGCTGCTCCACTTAGAGTTCGCCATCGGTCAGCGTCTGAGGAAAGGCAGCGTGGGCGTATGGAGATCCATCAATCCTTACCTGGCAGGAGTTGGTGCGTACAAAAGAAAAAAAACATTAAAGCAACAGAAAAACATGTGATTTTGAATACATTTGTAGTAATATTGTGTCAACATCCCTTTACTATTTCTCATAGTTTAGTATTTCTGATCAATTCAGAAATTGTAAAACTGCTAAAATCTCAAGTATAATTTAATACAATTGGGCGTTTCTTATTAGAAGTTATTGTATTACACAGCAACTCCACTAACTGTGATTTTGAGTTAGAGTTACTTGGTCAAAGCGATGCTGGAGGGACATCAGTATAAAATGTTTTTCTTGTCCTTCGTTCGCTTGCAGGCATCGCCTCCATGCTGGTGTCCTTCCTGGTGGGCGTCTACTACAACACCATCATGGCCTGGATCATGTGGTATCTCTTCAACTCCTTCCAAGACCCTCTGCCCTGGAGCCAGTGTCCGCTCAATGCCAACAGGACGGGTAGGTGCTTGAAGCGGAGCACCCATTTGCTTTTATGGCGCGGGGTAAAGAGTTTCCTGCCGAGGCTGTTGACACTCGGCTTCCACTCGACTGATCTTTAGTTTTTACCGCCCCACTTAAGGATACGTGGAGGAGTGCGCGCGGAGCACCACCGTCGACTACTTCTGGTACAGAGAAACGCTGAACACTTCAACGGCCATCGATGAGTCTGGGGGACTGCAGTGGTGGATGGTTCTCGCCCTCATCGCCGCCTGGACTGTGCTTTACGTCTGCTGCATCAGGGGCATCGAGACCACCGGCAAGGTCTGAAGGCCACGTTGCATCTGGAAAACTCTTCTACTGCGGTGGCTCCTGTGTCATTGTTCAAACATCCATCTTTTTTTTATTTATTTTTTTATTTAAGGCCGTGTACATCACCTCCACTTTGCCGTATCTCGTCCTCACCATCTTCCTCGTCCGGGGACTGACTCTAAAAGGCTCCACAGAAGGAATAAAGTACCTCTTCACACCAGATGTAAGTGATGTTATTACCTAGTAACAGAAAAGAAAGAAGTTTGACTATTTTTGATAAATATTGTGACTGGTTTCTCTCAAAATCTTGCTTTCTTGGCACTATGTTGGTGTAGCTGTCTTTTGGCAATGAAAGCATTCTGTTTGGCCGAAGGTCATTTTCCTTGTTCTGAAAACTGTCTTCTAAGGGTTTTTAACCCATTATCCTTCTGACAATGCTAGTAGATTAAAGAGTGAAACAGTGTTCACTTCTATGTTGGGTTTGACTTCTAGTTCTGCTAATCTGTAGCAGGAGAATGAAGTGACCACTGAGTCTAGTTGCTCCTTTAGCGATTGGTTCTCTCATTTGGTGGCCTTATGCTGCCATTTTGTCCCAAACAATTGCACAGTTTTCACCCATTGCATGCTTATTTATTTCTCTTATTTCCAGTATTTGAAGCAGCATGTAGGAAAGTAAGGCTAAAAACAATGCTCAGATCTCACATAATGGTTTCATCTGTAGGAATTTTCCCAGGGTTTCATGATATGCCTCTTTTCCCATTTTGGGAGATTTTTGTCCTCAGCTAGTCAAGTCTTACGATATATTTTCTTTATTTTTAAAAATAAGACAGGGCAAGGCATATCAATGAACATTCTGGTGTAAATATGTTAGCCAGGGGGATAACTTTCAATCCTAGACCCAATGGCAAGAGATTTTGACAGATTTTTTGACAGACTATGATTCCTGTCCAGCTAAATCTCCTGCTAAATTGCTCATGAATTCTCCCAAACACGCTTTTGTTTTTATGCGTATGAAGCGAGCTATGTTTCTGTTTGATACAAAGTCCAGTCAGGAGTTAATAAACCAATTTAGTTTTTATGGCTATCAAGATTGTGTTATCTGATTTATTGCTATTTTAATAAATGATCCACTTTGAAGTTTACTAGGCTTTGTGCTGCGGATAAACTTTGAAATATTATTTAGTGTATGCTATTGTTAGAGTTAAACTCATTGACAGATATGGACAATAAGATAACTGACTTAATAGCATTTATTTCCATGCTCATCTATCAGATGGTAAAAGATAAAAGTTGGCAACTGCAACCTTATATTTACAAGATGACCATAAAAGTGCTATTAATCTTATATGGACACAGCCTGCATTTCCAGAAATGACCAGCAATCTTCTTACCTTTGTGATAATCTAAATCTACAATAAGTAGTCGTATGATTGGAGGAAACATGAGATAACTACCAGATGATAAAAAGATGAGATTACTGTCAAGGTCTCTGTCATGAACCTTCATTTCAAAACTGGTAAAATCTCATGTTGCCTTGAAAGATGAACCAATGTGCTGGTGGCTAACTGGTGATGGTCGTTTCCCCTCGTTGCCTTTTGTAGTTTGGATAATTCTGTACCCAACGTCTTTAACAATTAAGTTAAATGGGATGTTTCATAATGTACCAGTACATTTCGTACCAGCAATTGAAAGTAACTTCAGGGTTTCCCTCAGTGTTTTATAAGCCTGGCGGGCCACCAGGCTTTAAATGTGCCCCCACAAGGCTTAGCATTGCTTATTTATTTAAGTCTTTTTAAAATGTCTGCATTTTTTTAAGACTTTAGAGTTGGTGTTCTGGTGTTGTTCTTCCACATAACATATAATTATCAAGTTATACTTTTAATTTCCTGTCAACTTTAAATGTTTTTTAACTCAAAAACACGACGGGCCACTGGATGAACGACTGCCCTATTGCCCAAACACCGGGGTTAGCAAGTTTTCTGGGGGAAATCCTTAACATAGTAACATTCTGCAATAAGAAAAGTTCAAAAGAAAAGTATCGACAAACAGAAGTTTGTTTTGATCAGCAGCTATCCTCCTATTTGACTAGACTCTACCAGACCCCAAACATTTTGGATCAGAAGGAACAAAATAATGTTAATGAAAAAATATCTTCAGGTACATAGTTAAGTTATAGAAGATTTAAAACTTTTTATAGGTATTTATCTTCATTATAATGAAGAAAAGTACCTTGACATGCAATGGTTTACCTACAAAGGTACAAAATGGACATTGGATGGAAGGAAACCACAACTTGTGTGTACAAAATGGATCAAAATTGGCTGTTTTTCTGTCTAAGTGACCTGATGTCACTTAGACAGAAAAACAGCTCATGTTATTTAGCAAATTCATCCACTGGATCTTATCTTTTCCTGTTGTGTCAAACAGTCAATCTTCTAATTTAGATGTGCCATTAAACCTAATTATTAAAGCCCAAGGAAAAGTTTAACAACATTCTAGGAAGTAATAGTAGTTTTTCCTAAGAATTTTTTGATATATTTTTTTCAGGTAGATGAATTAATGAATCCTTCAACCTGGCTGGATGCAGGAGCCCAAGTATTTTACTCCTTTTCTTTGGCTTTTGGAGGTCTCATCTCCTTCTCCAGCTACAACTCTGTGCAGTAAGTGAGCTGGTGGTTCAGTAAAAACGAGGGGAAGGTATTTTCTCCAGCCCACCTCACACAAAGTCCCTCAAAATGCTCATTTCAGCAACAACTGCGAGCTGGACGCTGTCCTCATCTCCATCATCAACGGCTGCACCTCGGTGTACTCGGCAACGGTTATCTACTCCATCATCGGCTTCAGGGCGACACAGAAATACGATGAATGCTTCGGAGAGTGAGTCAAATACTTACAAAGTGAGCTTGTTTTATTCAAACTGGATTCAAATGATACTAAGGTGTTTTTTTTTACAGCAATATCTTGAAGCTGATGAACACTTTCAACTACCCCGAGAACAACATCACACAGAGCAACTACGACGAAATTCTGACTCACCTCAACCACACGAGTCCGGATGTCATCCAGGGATTGTCCCTGCAGAACTGCGACATGCAGACTTTCCTTAGCCAGGTAAGACGATGTGTATTCTTCCATTTTTACAAAGAAAAAGAAAAGAAGTCTTCCATGTATGGCAGAATAATGGGGTCTGTGTTTCTTTAGGGTGTGGAAGGAACAGGACTGGCCTTCATTGTGTTCACAGAAGCCATCATAGAGATGCCGATTTCCCCTCTTTGGTCTGTTCTCTTCTTTGTCATGCTCTTCTGCCTCGGCCTCTCCACTATGTTTGGCAGCATTGAGGGTGTTATAGCTCCTCTGCTGGATCTCAAACTGCTACCCAGGAGTTGGCCCAAAGAAGTTATCAGTGGTAAGTTTCTCCTAGTTTCGTTGATCAATGCAGAGTCAAACTTTCTCCATATGCGATCCGATGACAACAGAGTGACAAATTGCGTTGTGTTTTCAGGTCTGACATGCTTCATATCTCTAGCTCTTGGGCTCATTTTCGCTCTTCGCTCTGGGAACTACTGGCTGGCTCTTTTTGACAACTTTGCAGGCTCTATTCCGCTCCTGGTCATCGGATTTTTTGAAATGATTTCTGTTGTCTACATCTATGGCATGGACAGGTGAGTCACGGGCAGTCAGTTGTGATTTTGCCCACAAATGTTGATATTTATACCATAGGACGTAAAGGTTTCTCTCTTCAGAAGTCAGGAAATGGCTACAAGATGATAGCTACTAGCTGAACCTGCCCATCTCTGCAGTCAGAGCAACAGATTAGAAGTTTAAAAAAGCTGGAGCTACAATAAACATGGATGGTCAGAGGCCCCAAGGGTATCTTTATTTCCAAAGATCACTGTGTACAATTTTTTTAGTGAGACATTATGCTACTGTAATAAGGCTTTTTACAAGAGTTATATTACCTTACTTCAGCTTGCATGAGCTAGCCAACAGTAATTTAAACGTTCATTATCAGACGTGCACCAAAGTTGGCTAAAACGTTTATATTATCACTCAATATGGGATTTGTCATCCCCCCAATAAGGGTAGCTTGGGCTCTCTGTGGAGGTCAACGCTGTAGTACGTCGTCATGGCAATGGCTATCCTAAGAAACAAACCAAACAGCACACATTTCTGCCATGCTGACAGGGACTATAATTCTCCCAGAGGGTGCCACCAAACACTCAGATAAAGATAAGAAGGTCAGGCAATGAGCAGAAGAATGAAATGCAGTGAAAAGATATCTTCTATTTTCCTGCAATAAAGTTAATAAATAAATAAAATTGCACTGATTGCTTAGTGATAACTCAATTCATAATTTCTTTGGTCAACAAAGCATATCTGTTTGTCAAACACCAAAATTGTGTCTCATTATCATGAACCCTCTGCCTCACTTCGTGTCATGATTTGGATATTTTGCCACATTCTGGATTCAGAAATTATCCATTCAAGATTTTTGCTACAAAATTCGCCTGCCTGGCCTGAACATTTTTTTTTAAAATGGGGAATTCACGCAAGACCATCGATGAACACAGTGTATCATTTGAATGGTCAAAGTCAAAAGTACAGCCATAAAAAGAAAAAAAGGCTGAGACTAGTTCTAGTCAGTGGTGGTGTCTGATGTTCAGTAAGATGCTTTTACAGTCCAAACAAAGCAGGAACTAGCCAAGTGTTATATTCTGTCCTTGTAGGGGAGATAATGTGTCAGAGTCATCGGACAAGAGATAAGAAAAGTACAGAATGTGTCTTGCAGCCATTTGGAGAATGGAAAATATGATTTGTGTTTTGTTTTATTGTCCCCACCTGGGTTATGAGTTAAGAAAACATTTATTTTTAGCTGTTACTAAAAAGGTAATAGAAGCCTATAAACATGTAAACATGTTTGAAAATCTTTAAGTCATCCATTGTAAAATGTCATATAAAGAATGCAAAGATGTTTGTATCTAAATCTGTTGAACTTCTTGAGATATATTATCAGAAAAAAACAACAAGGTTGACTTTTACGACTTCCGTCAGATTCACCTCCGTGCATCTCTCTATTATTGCTTTGGAACAGGTTTAATAAGGACCTTGAGTTTATGATCGGCCACAAACCCAATATCTTCTGGCAGGCGACGTGGAGAGTGATTAGCCCCCTCATCATGATTTTCATCCTGATTTTCTACTTTGTCACCCAAGTCACGAAGGAACTCACCTATCTGGTCTGGGACCAGGAGGCGGTAAGTTTGGCACTCCATCGGCTACAAATATGCAAAGAAGAAAAAATTCACCCCAACTGTCTTTTCTTCTAATTGTGGTTGTGGGCAAACCTTGGTTTGATAAATCTTCTGCTCTGCTTACAGGAGAGCTTCCCCACCCTCGCTGAGCGTTACTACCCACAATGGATCTACGCCATGATCTTCATCCTGGCTGGAGTTCCCAGTTTAGCCATCCCCATCTTTGCCCTTTACAAGCTCATCCAGAGGAAATTCTGCAAAAAGGACTACAGCGACAGTACAGTGGACACAATCTCTGCCAAAATACAAATGAGTGACAAAATGAAGTTTTAGATAAATGTACTTCTTTTGGCTATTTAATATCAACGAACTTGTAAATTATGTTTATTGGACTTTGCTGGTGTGTTGTAATGATGCAACAACACGCCGAAGACTCACTGTTATCTTTGAAAGGCAAAGATAGAGACGACTAAATACTCCACAAGAACAGAGAGGTTTGTTCTCTCTGCCAGGGCTGCAAGAACAACGTCCAAGTTCTTTCATATATAACCCTTGTGCACAACTTCTAGAAAGCCATCATAGTTTCCCCAACAATGTCTGTCAAGAAATATCAAGGAGCGGTAAAAGCAGAATCACGTCACTTCGTTCTTGCATCCTTGGGAGAGCGAACAAATGGCTCTGTTCTTACAAAGCATGGATAGGCCTTACGTTTTAGTGTTTTTACTAAAGAAACCATCCAATTATGCCATGCAATGACAGCAGTAAAGGTATTATTGACTAGGTTAAGGCATAAAGGGATTGTGAATAATACACTTACGTAGTATGAAAACGTCGCACTGTGTACAATATTGGCAATACAAATAGCATGAGCATCATGGGCTTGTGCATGAAGATGTACTTAAAGACAAACTAGTTGTATCTCTGTATGCTAGTACAGAATAAACAGTGAAATGAGACACTGAGCTCTGTAGAACCTTTATTATTTAAATAGTTTGGGATAAATAAGAATTCACCTAATGGGAAAGTCACATAGCAACACAAACTGTTTGAGTTGATGAAATATCAGAAACATTGTTGTAAGCACTAAAATTATTGATCTTGTTTGTGGGTTCTGGTTGATTTGAACAGTACTGTTGACGTTTGGGAACCTAGTTTGTAAGATGAACTGGGGTTTCTGATTGGGGAGGAACCATGTTGTTCAGTATTTGCCCCAAGCATGAGCGGCTCTCCTCTCTGTATTGTCCATGTGGGGGCGGGGGGGGCAAATAAATCCAAAGTACATCTTTGGATTGATATATGGGTTACTCCAATAGAACCATGAATGGGTTTAGTCATGAAAAGAACATGGGGGGGACATAAAGTAATACATGATCTGTTTGGTAATACTGCTTAGGGTACTAAAAATTGAGACACTTTGAATGTTTGGTCAAAAATAATTTTCAATATTTCTGAGTCACATCACTGTAGGTTACCAGCTCAATTCATGAATAATTTCCAGAGAAGTAGTTTGTAGTTTGATCCTTTAAATACACCAAGTATTGTTCTAGTTTGGGAAATTCTCTTTTAACTGTACCTGTTGAAATTATTGCTTAAGAAACACCAATGTCTGTTTTTGACTTCGACAAATCTTTGCAGTTCTGTTTTACTTCCTATTAAAAGTAACATTACATGTTGGGTTTATCCAGGTATTCTCCACTTTCTGCGCGTTGTATTCTGTACTAAACAAAAGAAATTGGAACTCATCTTGTTAAATGAAAACTGGCATCATCTTTGTTTGCATAGCCAACATTTTGGAGGTTGTGTGCTAACCCTAAATGCTTCAAGTGCTGTTCCGATAATATGCAGCATAGCTTAGCTAAACCTGATAGTTAAGCTAGGTTTATTAAACGTCAAGAATTGAAATGCCAGAATTTTAAAACAGTTTTTGGAGTAAATACTTTAGGCTAATAAAAATCACAGTTTGTTTTTAAGCTAGTTCAGCTGCTTGTAGCTCAGAAACATTAGCTTGCAATTTATGTGAGCTTCAATGCAAAAATGCAATAGAGACATGAAATAATCTTATTTCTAAGTCTTATTATTCTTTTGATATTGTGTTAATAGTTTTTTTTCTAATATGTTCAAAATTATGGTTTAAATGTTGAATATAAGCTGTTTAGATGGATAGTTTCTGTTCATACGTTTGAGCACTACATAACGTTTGACATTTCTGTGATTGGAAAAATGTAAAATTACTTTGTCGAAGGGGTTTACGTTTTTTAGGCACCGCTTTACAAAAATTAGTCCCCGTGTTAAGATATTTTAGGTCGCACGTATATTGCCACTCCACATTTACAGTTGATATGATATGTATGTGCTCATTTGCTCAGATGTAAGTCAAAAATAAAAATACACATAACACAATGAAATAGTGGTTGTGCTTCTTAAGCATATGTTGCAGTTGTAGAAATTGACCACAGTAAACATACATTCATTACGCCTAAAAGGAAAACATTTATGGGGGGGGGAAGAAAATTGCAACATTTAAATAAGGGCCAAAAAGGAACAAATATATGTTTTTATTAATATTTTAGTACACAAATTTTCAAATAAAAAAAATAATTTCCTTCATGAACATCAAGTTCTTCGTCAGGAAGAGCTTCACGGAGCAGCGTTGGCCCCGACGACTGAAAATACATTTATGATCTGCTGCTGCTCTATTAGTGGCCATCAGTGGCACCAATCACAGCATCAGTAACTTATACAATATCATAATATTATTATGTAATACTTGCATATCTGGTCATTTTGATGAAACTTTAAATAGACATGAAAGAAAAGCATATTTCAATGATTATTATTTAAATTCCGTATTAAATTAAATAATTGCATGCAAAAGAAATGCATTAAAATTCCCAATCATCAGACATTAGATGTAGTAATAAATTAAGTATTTGTATTTTCTAAAGTAATTTTAATTCTGCTTTGGAAGATAATTTAGTTGAATTTGTGTTCAGGTTAAAATTATTGAGATGAACAGTTCAAAAAAATATATATTAACTAAAAAACAAACAAACATATATACCAAAATAATGACATAGTTTATGAAAACATTTTAATACAGATTTAAAATAAAAATATGAAAATGTAATTATTAGCATTTTTAAAGAATCTAATGACACTCATTGACAAATAATTGTTTGGTGTATATTTTATATATTATTAGTTTATGTAAGTTATTGTGTGAAATGTTATTTCTTATTGGCCTGTTTAGTGCTCAATACAACAACATATGTACGCACATATATATTAAATATGTGAAGATAATAGATAGGACGGTTAATGAATTATTTAAAGATTTGACCAATAATTACCTTTTGACTAATTAAAATCAGGCTCTTTTTGCCCTCAACGTGTTTTTTTTTTCTTCCAAAGTTTATGAGTAATCCAGGACTTTTATTTTTAGCTCTTTGCATGAAAAACCACTGAGTACTCAAAAAATAAATGCACAGCTTTGCTATTTGTTTATCTATTCATGGAGCAAAGCAGTAAAAGACCATAAATTTGTGTAATGACCGCTGAAGGCTGCTGTGTAAACAGCGACTTGTGCGCACTCCATCTCCTCGCTGCAAACAGGCGGCAGCAGACGCACGATCGGTTTTACACGCGGCTTCAGCATGAGACTGGTGCTCCCCAACCCGGGCCTAGAGCTCCG
Source organism: Poecilia formosa (assembly GCF_000485575.1). Taxonomy (NCBI): domain Eukaryota; kingdom Metazoa; phylum Chordata; class Actinopteri; order Cyprinodontiformes; family Poeciliidae; genus Poecilia; species Poecilia formosa. The sequence goes on along the minus strand of NW_006800046.1, from coordinate 708,344 downwards.
GATCCCCGACTACGACGACCTGGAGAGGATGGAGAAAGAGGATGCGGAGGGGCGGCCCCAGTGGGACAACAAGGCCCAGTACATTCTGACCTGTGTGGGCTTCTGTATCGGTCTGGGGAACGTGTGGCGCTTCCCTTACCTGTGTCAGAGTCACGGAGGAGGTGAGTGATGTGAATAACGGACTGAAATCTGAACGCATGATGATGCGCACTAATTGTACTTTTTTTTTTTTTTTTAATCTAAAAGGCTGAAATGCTAAAAAAAAAAAAATAGCTGAAATTTTCTTCCTGTGAAGAAAATGACTGGTCCAGTGAACCTACAGCCAAGCAAAGAGTTAATAAATCACTTATGGACGAGTGCAAAGCACTTTGTTCATGAATTTGCCAAGAGGTTATTTTAATTATTCTCAGGCTTTAGATGCCTTTGCTTAAAGATTAAAGATAATTTACGTGTGTGTTTCCATTGCATATGATTTATGCGAGAAATTAATATTGACGCTGCACATTGAGCCACAGGAATTAGGAAATGTTTTAAAAGCAGTCTCTATCCTATGTTATTCTGAACTGGACTGAGTTTCATCTGGGTTTATTAGTTCAGTTCTTCTGTAACTGATGTCTAAAATACTGACAAATAGCATTAATTTAGAGATTAAATAAGTAAATATGTCACACGTAAAGGGAGCACTTCATTAGAATAAGCCCTCGTTATGTTCTAAACAACGTCTAATCTTTATAGTTGTTCACGATTAGTTGTGACTGATTACCGATCTCTGATGTGTCCTTTTGTTCAAACAGACATAAATAAACGCTGCCTGCACCTGCGAGGTGATGGAGGCTTCCTGTCGGCAGTATCATATCTAAACAATAAATCCCTTATTCCTCACTTTACACAGCATAAAGCCTCAGTGACTAACTTGGACAATGGCCTGGGATGACCTCTTCCTCACTGTCTCATGATCAAATAGATACATGAAGGTAACACTAGGGTGTCAATACTGATGTTGACATTTCAAACAATCGCTCTCCAGTTGTTCGGATTCTGATTAATGCTCAACATTTTTATGGTTTCTTACCATGTTTTTATGTATTCTGTATTAGGGATTGGTTCCAATTAAATTCAGTAGATGAAAGAACGTACGCTAACACGAATTAGCAGAGATTATTTTCTAGTCCTAAACAAGAAACACAACAATTTTTTTTTCATCCTTCCTTTAAGAATCTGCAAGAGAAAAAAATATTTGTGAAATTTTGAATTTGAGTGCAAATAAAGTTGCACGCGGTTTGCTTTGTATTAATAATAGTGCAAACCGACAGAATTGGGTAAAAATAAAGAGCTCAAAATAACAGTAGAACCACCTCAACATATTATTAAGGAGAATTAAAAAGTAGCTATCCAACAAATTGCTGAAGTAAGAGTAAAGAGAACTCTATGTGTAATTACTGACCTGTTTGATTGTTTTGCACAAAAGGACGTAATTAGATAAAAAATAAAACGCATAAAAATTCAGTATTTTAAAGATTTAAATTAAAAATAAACAAATTCAAAAAATTAAGGAATTCAGGTAGAACCTCCCCCTCCCACACACACATATTTCCCAATCTTTTTTTTTCACTATAAAGTATTGGAAACCAATGTTTAAATGTTTGAAGAGGACAAAGTACCTTCAGTAGCAATAATGTTTACAAGGTGAATGAGTGTGAACAGGAAAAGTGGTGAACATCCAGTCTCGTCCAAACTGATTAGATTTTATAAGACGACACAACAATCGGGCAAATGGCTGGACTTTTAGCTCGTTTGGATGTCAAAGAAACATTTTAGAGCTGCTGTTTGAGAGACTGCTAAAATGCTAAAATTTGAAATAAAATTTGCTGCAGTTTTTTTTTTTTACAAACAAACTGCAGTAAACCCTGATAGCCTGTTCTTGATTTGACCAAGATAGTCAACCTATTATTTTTGTCAGTTTCAGTGTTATGATCCGTGTGTTTGAGTGTTTATTTTTGACATTTTCTGTGCTTCTGTCCTGTTTCCTCTGAGTCTCTGTCCTGTCCTCCCCGTTGATTGTCCCCCAGGTGTGTCTACTTACCTGATTACCCTCCCTGTGTATTTAAACCCACCTGTGTCTGTGTTCTTCGTCGGGTCCTTGTCTAACATTGTCAAACCTTTGCCTGTTTCCTCGTGTCTCCAGTTGTTCCTTCGTGCTGTTCTGCTGGATTTATTTTCATTAAATTTATTATTTTTTCATCTACCTGGGTCTCAGCGTGCGATCCTCACTATAACCACACCGCTTCATGACATTCAGTTTCTCTATTATTTATTTTACATTGACTGTTATAATCCTAATGGCACTGTTGGATTATTTTTACTAAGCTTGTGAAGCTTTTGGTGTATTTCAGTGTGCAGTACCAGTGCAAAGTTATCAAATGAATTTGAAGTTCAGTACTTTTATGTCTGTGTTTAAGAAGCATTTTAAGTCAATTCAGCATCATTTTGTGTATCGGATCGGTATTGGCCGATACTAAACCTCAGATATCTGTATCGGTACCAGAACTGGAAAAAGCGGATCAGTGCATGCCTTCTTTTCACAGCTTATTTTTCCTTTCAACTAACATGCATTAAGCATTCCACTGAGAAAACTTAAAATTTAGTCATTTTTCACCTCAAAATTCCAAATTATAGTGAAAGAAAAGTGTCGGCTAGCATGGACTGCTACCTTTTCCAGGTGCCTTTCTGATTCCCTACCTGATCCTGCTGGTGCTGGAAGGAATGCCTCTCCTACTGATGGAGTTCGCCATTGGTCAACGTCTGAGGAAAGGCAGCGTCGGGGTGTGGAGCGCCATCAGCCCCTATTTGACTGGAGTTGGTGGGTACAAAAAAATACATTACATTTCAGTACCTTGACTTTGCGTTACATCTGTCATGATGTCCGCACAAAGGTATCGCCTCCATGCTGGTGTCTTTCTTGGTTGCGTTGTACTACAATACCCTGATAGCCTGGATCCTCTGGTATCTCCTCAACTCTTTTCAGCAGCCTCTACCATGGGCTCAGTGTCCACTGAGTGAAAATGGGACAGGTATTCAGTTACACCTTTTCAGACAACACCTGTCCACATCACCAGATACAAGATATCATTACTGACTAGCTAACTTTAATGTTTTTTTGGTTTTATTTTCCTTATTCAGAATTTATATCGGAATGCCAGCGGAGCTCCACTGTGGATTATTTCTTTTACAGAGAGACTCTGAATAGTTCTGCCTCCATATCTGAGTCTGAGGGAATCCAGTGGCCAATGGTGGTTTGTCTGCTGGGAGCATGGACAATTGTTGCGATCTGCTGCGTTAGAGGGATAAGCACTTCAGGGAAGGTTAGTTCATTTAAAAAAATAAAATAAAAAACATGGCAAATTGTCATTCGTCGTAGAGAATGAGGGAACAGTAGACGAGATGAGTCTGATCAGAACCAGTAGAAAGCTTCTTCTGTACAAATGTTAACTTTTGTGACACTTCCCCCTGCTGGTGTGGAGGTTCAAATTCAACATAGCAGCCTTTATTGTTTGTTTCTGCCTTGGGCCGACCATGCCCTCTAATAACCACTTATCGCAGGTTTTTTCTCTCATCATGACCTCAGGCGGTTTACGTCACAGCAATCCTGCCTTACATAGTGCTGGCCATCTTCCTGATCCGAGGAGCGACTCTGAAAGGTGCTGTGAGCGGGATAAAATTCCTCTTCACACCAGATGTGCGTTTTATGCTTTTTTTTTTTTTTACAAACCAAACATTATTTTGTGATGTCACAAGTCGATGCTACAGGAGGTGAGAGCAGATACTGTTTTTTCCCCCAGTGGTTTTCCTGATATAACAAGTTTGTCCCTTGCAAGGTTTTCTCAAGATAGCAAGTTAATTTTCCATTTTTTTTCAAGATAACGAGTTAATTTCCCGTTTCACAAGACAACTACTTAGTTTTCCAAAGTTTTCATCAAAGTAATGAGTTAATTTCCCAAAGGTTTTCTCAAGATAAGTTAATTTCCTGATGCTTTTCTCGAGATAACGAGTTCCAGATGGTTCACGAGTTTTCTCGAGAAAAACCTGAAGAAACTTTGTCAGTCATGTTAAGGCCTTTAGTTTTTTTTTTTGTGAAATCACAAGACGATTGGTGTGTGTGATAAACCTGACTCCATCTTTCAAATGAAATCTGGAAATTAACTCCTTATCTCGAGGAAACCCATCAGGAGAAACTCTGCCACGTCTCTTCACTGTTTCTCTCTCTCTAAGGCGGAGGAGTTGATTAAACCAACGACTTGGTTGGATGCAGGAGCTCAGGTGTTTTACGCCTTTGGTTTGGCATGGGGAGGCCTCATCTCCTTCTCAAGCTACAACCCTGTTCAGTAAGACGTGGACATTTTGTGGAAATGGTGCATCTTTTCTTCCCAACACAGTGCAGTTTCTGAGTCTCTTCCCTTTTCTGTACATTTCTTTCCCCCTCCAGCAACAACTGTGTGCAAGATGCTGTGATCCTGTCTGTCGTAACTGGACTCACGTCGATCTATGCTGCCCTGGTGACCTACTCCATCATCGGCTTCAGAGCCACTGAGAAATATGACACCTGTATCAGTGAGTAAGTACGGTACGTTTTGTATACAACACATAAAATAACCAACGCTTTAATCGCATCTAAAACGATTCAAAATTCTCCTCTGCTTTTCGTTTTAGAAACATTGTGAGGTTATTAAATACGTTTGATCTTCCTGAAGACAACATCACGTCAAGCAACTACGATGCAGCCTTAAATCACCTAAACAGCTCCTATCCCCATGTCATGCTTGGACTGAACCTCCAAACCTGTGACATGCAGAAACTCCTCAGTGAGGTAAACTCTTAAAATAAAAGAAAATCCGTTAGGGATTCACCCAGGAATCACCTTCGGATGATTTTATAAAATAATTAGGAGCTTAATGAGTCAAATATTTTTAAATCTGAATTTTTTTCCTGATTAGTGAATGCAACAAATTGTAGATAGTTTGTGCAAAAAGTAACCTTCTTCTGTTACTGAGGGAAGAACACTTGAAGATATTTTCTTCAAAATGTCATCGAGGTGTTTAAAATCAACACCAGAGGACGCACAAAATCTATTTGAAAAGAACGGCATTTTCTGATTTAAGCTTCTACAACAGTCGGTGCTGGTTAGTCTAATAAACACAGACAATACAGAGGGAGCTGAACACACAGAACCCTGAAAATAACACAAACAGAACACAAGAAAGAAGCTAAACGACAAGGAATTAACTATACGACAAGATTTTGACCACAATAATTGGCAGAGAAAGGAACTGAATATGGAAAGCCTGGAAATGTAACAAAAACCGCAAAATGATCAGAACACAAATGAAAACTAAAACACAAACATCTGTGGATCATATGTTCTTGTTGATGAGACTAAAACATTTTAGGAACACTTTTCCCGAATAAATTTAGCATAAATATAGCATTTTGTTTCCAAGAAGCCACGTGTGTAAAAAAAAAACTTTATTGTGTTTCAAATCTACAATAACTTATATATATGTATGTATGTATAGAGAGAGAGAGAGAGAGAGAGATAATTCATTAATTTATTGCTTTTTAATTCATAGAATTACTTTAATTCAAACAGAATTAATTAATTCTAGCTTTTACAGAAAATTTGAAAATGTCTTAAATTTTTATTAGTAGGCCAAAATTTGATAAAAACTGGAGTCCAATCCACAAGTACAATCAGTTCGTCTTTTAAAAAAATACATGAGATTTTTTTTTAATGCTATAAATAATTAAAGTGATGATCAACGTGTGCTTACTCGCTCAGGGAGTGGAGGGAACAGGTCTGGCCTTCATCGTCTTCACTGAGGCCATCACCAAGATGCCCGGCTCTCCTGTCTGGTCCGTCCTCTTTTTCGTCATGCTCCTTTGCCTGGGACTCTCCACGCTGTTCGGGAACATCGAGGGAGTGGTGGTTCCACTGAAAGACTTGCAAATATTTCCTAAAAAATTGCCCCACGAAGCACTCACTGGTAACCCGACTATTTCCAGAAGCATTCGACGACCACTGTAAACTATCCACTCAAGATACTATCTTTAAAATTCATCCAAGTGTGCCAGTTATTGTTAAAAATACATTCTCTTTTAAAAACAGGTTCAACAAGGACATAGAGTTCATGGTTGGACGTAAGCCGTCAATCTTCTGGCAGGTTACGTGGAGAGTCGTCAGTCCGCTGATTGTCTTCGTCATCCTCGTTTTCTATCTGGTTACTCAAGTACAACAGAAGCTCACCTACTTAGTCTGGGACCCCAACTCTGTAAGATATGAAACTGTGACCAAGTTACATCTGTTCATTAAAAGGAACGTGCAAAGCTGGGTTCTTTTGAAGTTGGGTTAGTTGGACTAGTTTTCAGTGGTCTGCACCTTACCAGGGGTAAAAAGCAGTCAACGAGTTCTTGCAGAATCACGGCGATGTTCTCGTGAGGATGTAAAATCATAAGCTACTCTGAACACTGTCTGCTCTCAATTGCAAATTAATATAATCTAAAATGCCACTAACACATATCTTTAGTGGTAGCTTGACAAAAAAAAACAAAAAACAAACAAACAAAAAAACATATTAAGTTGTATCACCTTCTGTTATTTTTCCGTGAGGCAATCGTTTCCATCTTGTTTAAAAGTTTGTGATAGTTTTAAAAGTTTTAAATTTACAGCAGTTTTATCTCCTCTATGTCTCTTCCTTTATGTAAATAATTATAATAACGTGTATTATCGACATTTCACCGAAGTACGCGCTGATGATAAAGTTTTGTGCTTACAGGACGTGTTTCCGGCTCTGACGTCAGTGGAGTATCCCTCGTGGATCAACGCAGCGATCTTCCTCTTGGCAGGAGTCCCCAGCCTGGCTGTGCCTGCGTACGCGTTATGCAGATGGATTTATGTTTTATGTAGAAAACAATAATTTTCAGATCTTAAATCCAGCTATGTTTTTGTTTTGTTTTTTTAAGTCATATATTTCACCCCATACCCTTGTGCTGCTTTGGTTAACAGGTTAGCATTCGCACAATGCAGACTCTGTTAACTCCATTTCAATGTTGATCACAACTCTTACTGACATTTTTTATATATATTTTATGGTTTTAGTAAAAAAAATACTTTGATTTCAATTTTCTGTTGATTCATCTTGTAAAAGAAATTATGCTAATTTTAATTTCTGTTTGATTTATTTTGTTACCGCAACATCAGAAAATGCTTAAAATGTAAGGTGAGCTTGGTGTGTTGGAAGACCTGAAATTACAACAATAATAATCTTATTATGCAAATATTCACACAAAACAGCCAGAAGATGCAGTGCATAATCTATGCCAAAAGATGGTGCCCTAATGTTGAATGAACATTAATAATCAGGTCAGAGCATCACAGAAGACAGCTGTGATTTATTTTTTTATTTTTTTTTGCAGAAAATTCACAGGCCTTTTAAAAACATACCTACTATTCCAAATAAACAATGAAAAACATTTAAATAAATAAAGATTAAAAGGTTTATACTCGTAAAAGAAGCAAATTATTGTAGAATGGCAGAAAAAGCATACATGGTGAATAACACCTTTTTGTCATGCAAGGTGCCTCAATATGGCATTTGTTACAAATGGGTGCAAAATAAATACCTTCAGTTAAACCGGCGTTCATGTTAAACATCTCGATTTGGTGTGCGATCAGCGTCTTTGACTAAAATATTAACAGACTTAAGCACAAACAATATGGAAGTCATTTTATTCGATCTCAACAGCAAACACAGGGCTTCACTTATAACAGCCTACTGTTTCATAAACACAATAATCAATAGAAAATCACAATGAAGCGTTGTTTGAGCCGCACTGAACAGTTGGTTTTCCTTGTCAATCCAACGTCCTGGTAATGATTCACACACTTAAAGATAAATGTTAGATAAACTGACACACTTGACATGCATGTTCACACACTGGCATGTAATAAAAAGCTTCCTTTATCACTGAGTGACTTATTATTATGACTGTAAGGACTCAAAGCCTGAGTATGATCTGGGACTTATATAACCTGGCTCCAGACTATATGTATGTTATTCTTACAATGTCATATGGAACTTTGAAGAGTATTAAATATTAGTTGTTTCTTCAAGCGCACTAGTTTGAAAATGTCGTGTGATAACAGTAAGGCTCATATGTTAATCTATCTGTTTGGTTGATTCAATGCAACACATAATGACAAAATCATTTGGTCAACTTAGGTCTATGCTGGGTCTTTAAATGGTGTTGAGAGAATTGCTTCAAATTGTACAGCACATCTAGAACTCAAACCCACAGCTGTCCTGAACCAACCCGTATGGGTCCCAGACAGGCATAACCTGGTTATCTCTATCAAAAGTCTTTCAAAAGTTGTGGTTTCAAAGCCGCTATAATATTCTGTCATTTGTTCTTATGACATTTTAGTTTGTCTAAAGTTTCCCAGTCTTGGCGTGAAAGCTAAACTTTCATCTTTTTAAGGGAGGATTGTTTTTAAACTAAAGTTGGTAAGACACAGCCGGTATGTTTAAAGCAACAATTGGTTCTGGGCATTTTTACAGTTTCTGCTCTGTAGTATCGGTGCCTATGGGGATTGTTTGGTCCTTTTCTTAGAATTTTATTGCCATTTATGGGCAGGTTAAAGCAACAGTGCCAGCATAATGGTACAATTACAGCAGTTAAACCTCAGAAATTCAATGGCGGCTAAATTTATTGGTATCCCTGGTAAAGATATGCAAATAAATACTCTATGCACAGTATTTATTTATCTTTAATTTCTATCTTTATCTGTCCCCCTTCCTCTTTCAATTTTTATCAACTGCATCTTTCTCTGTATTTATCAGGTTTATTTCCTTACCAAGTTCAGACAGTCAGTTTATTTCCCCTCTGAGAGCCAAACCTGGTCAAAACTTTAATTCGGTGATGACTGAATTTTAGCTGCGTAGTCACTTTAATACTGACAGTGTGTCAATGCTAAAAAAAACGAGAAGCAAAACACCCCTATGCCTCTAACCTCACTATGACTGTTAGGTTTATTCTTCAAATGAACTCTGAAAGTATCACAAGGACACAAGCTTCTCCTTTGCAAAAGTGGAGATGTGTGTCAGACTTAGCTACATCAGACGTGCTAACTCCAACAGGCCAACTCCCACGGGGGCTTGCAGCCCTTCAATATTTATTCACTTCTAACCATAGGCGTGTCGTCATAGTGATAATTCAACAGCACAGGCAAGTACAGGAAAATGCGTTCCATATATGGTAGCTCTTTAAGACAGCTTAGGTTTACATAGGATGTTACCTATTTTTGTAGACAACTGTGAAAGCGTCTGCACATTGGAAACATCTTTAACAGGAAATCATATCTTGCAGAAGTATAAAAACATCCGACACATCAGTAAATAAATGGTGAAAAGTATCAATTCCCTATCAATGACATTTACTGCATTGTCCGTTTTTAATAAACAGTGCTGTGATAAATATTAACTCCTGCAGTGTTTTCTCCCCAGAAACATCAAGACATTACTGAGCACATTTAACCTTCCTGAGAACAGCATCAGTACAACCAGCTACGATGCACCATTTAATCATCTGAATGTGTTACCCCGAAGTTGGCCTCACGAAGCATTGACCAGTATACTGTCAATGCTGTATACTGACTGTTGTCAAAATTTACAACTTCAGATTGATGAACTGTCGTTTTTAACCTTACCTTCATGCTTCAGGAGCAACATGCATCATTGCCTTCATCATCTGCCTCCTCTTTGCACAACCCTCGGGCCTTTACAGGGTAACTCTCTTTGACAACTTTGCTGGTTCCTCTAACGACCATCGGACTATTTGAGCTGATTGCTGTCGTCTATGTCTACGGTATCAACAGGTGAGATTTTCCTTAAGCTGCAACCATTTGAGATACTCTACTTCTCTCATTTGACAAAATTATAAACACATTTTCCCGGCAGATTCAACGAAGACATTAAGTTCATGACTGGACACAAGCCGCCCATCTTCTGGCAGATTTCGTCGATGGAGGTTCATCAGTCCTTTAATCATCTTGGTTATCTTAGTTTTCTACCTGGTGACTCAAACTCAAAAAGGGCTCACGTATTTCGTCTGGGACCGAAACTTTGTAAGCACACTCCAGAGTTGTCGTCTCAACTGCGTAAAATTGTTAAAATGCTAAAAAAAGAAAAAAAAGAAGAAAAAAAAAGAAAAATGTGTTGTACTTTATGTTTCACAGGAAGAGTTTCCGGTTCAGGCATTGGTACGCATTATGTCGGCTGGTCAACGTTAAGTGCAAGCAGAAGGAAAAACCCAGTGAGAGATCGGGCTAAAATTCAGAAAAACATCCCGACACCATGCTTGAAACAATTGCTTGATGAGTTTACCTTTATCTTTGGCAACATTTTATGTATTACCCCAAAGAGTGTTTTGAGTATTTCTTGCCATAGATATATTTCATTGATACATTTCTGTTTTCTCAATCATCTGTCTCAATCATCTGTCCCCACAACACTTACAAAGTGATGTCTCTTTATCCATTTTCTATAACTGAAAACATGTTTTCCTATTAAAACACGCATGTCTTACTGCCAGGCAGAATAACATTTTTGAGTGAATGAATAAAAATGAAATCTACATTCTACCTTGGATTCAATGCATCATTTGTTGCCAACAAAGTCAGCAAAATTATTTCCAGTGTACTTTTTTAAATAAGGCATTAGTTGAAACGTAGAGGATGTACAACTGTAAACTGTCCAGTAGAGGGTGATCTTACAAAGACAAAACCTAAGGGTGAGTATAAACAAAGAGGCGTCTAAAATACATATTTGCATTGAATAAACAAATGGAATGTGTTTATTTCAAAGACTTACAGGCTCTACAATAAAGTACAAAGAAAAGTTTGCCAACGCTAGACAATTACTACTCAGGTATTAAAGCTAATCTAATTGCTCCTTTGTTCTGCCAGCTGTTTGGCGTCATTGTAAGAATTTCTGTCAACGGTTGCACACACAAGTAACCCGTGAAACATTGTGTTTTGTTCTTTTTGCTCTTGGCTTCTGTCTGAGTAAAACTCCCTCCTTCACATTCTCCCTGCAAAATGAAAAGTGCTGCCCTGGAGCAGCCTGATTAAAAGAAATGATCATACAGACAGACTGCCACTGTTGTTATTCAGATTGCATCATTTAATGTATAGTTTTAGGCACATAACGGCATCTTTTTACTTAATGAACATTCTAAATTATTTCTAACCAGATACAAGAAGCTTATTAATAAATAAATAGATTTAACACCAGTTTTTAGTCGTCTAAAACGTAACTTATTAACTCAACTGGTGAATGTTGATTCCTGCTCCCCCTTCCCACCACACTTCACATGGGTGGAAATATTAACACAAAAACAACTTACCTAATTTTCTTGGGGAATATTTCATCTGCTTCTTTCTCTTCGGTCAAACAGGAACTTCTTTCTCTGGTGGCTGGTCCTCATTATCATCCTCCACAATCGTAGCATCCCACTCCCCATCCCACTATTAGCCAACTTTGTCCCCCCCCACCATGTGTCCTTAGCAGTACTATGACAACTATATTGGTTAGCTCTTGAATTGCTACAAAATAAAGCTGTATTTCCCTCAGCCCACTGTTATCATATTGGAGAAAGTCTCATCAACATCAATAACTTTGACTAACATATTAGCTTTTAATTTGCTAGATTAAAATTGGAGGGGAAAAAAACAATTTGCCTGTCTTTAAAATATGTTTAATATTAAGGGCTAACGTTACAGTAATGGAGTTTAATAACTTTAATTAACTTACAGCAAGGTAGGATTGGCTTGAATTGCTCATAGCTAACATTACATTTGCGACAGTCCTCTACGTTTGCTTCAGTCCTCGCACGCACAAGAGTTAAAACAGTCTTAAATAATGTTTCAAATGCTAAGTTCATTAGTGCTTTGTAGACATCTTGCTGTAAAACTTTAGGATCAATTAAATTAAGAAAATTAAGACTAAACAACATGGCAGAGCTTTATAATATTACTACATAAAGCTAATTTTTAAAGTTTAATTGGTAATACTTTTATAACAATTTATGTCAGATCATGATGTCTTGGTTATTGACAAATTGTCATAACAAAGACACTTTGTCTAGATTAATGTCAAGTTGTCATAACAGACATTTTGAATAATGTCAACTTTGTATTAAAAGTGTCATGATTTACCAAATGACACTTTATGACAACAGTCATAAATATTCATGAAGACTTACTGGTGTTCATGACAGATGTTATGTCATGTTTATGACAGTGTCATGTCAGTCTTATTCACCCCTCTTCAAATAAAGTGTTACCAAATTTTTTTGTATTAGTCTTTAAATTGATCTCTCTAAATTCTCCCAAGGTGTGTGTGTGCATGGTTGTTTGTCTTGTCTGTCTGTGTGTTGCCCTGTGACAGACTGGCGACCTGTCCAGGGTGAACCCCACCACTTGCCCGAAATGTTCACTAGAGTTAGGCACCAGCAACCCACCCGACCCACTAGGGACAAGGATGTGTAACCCAGGTTAACATATCCCTTGTAAAAGAACCATTACCAACAATAATTTTTCTACTAATTATTCTTATGTTGATTTAACGTGATCAAATTAAATTACTAAAACTATTGTAATCATGTTTTATCATCACCGGAAATGATGCAATATAACAAAGACAATAATTAAATATGATTGGACAATAATAAGAGCGGTATTTTGAATCTTAACCAATAAGAAGCCAAACAAGATAATTTTAAAGGTATCGCGATTGCCGCGCAGTTTCTTCTGACTATTCAGNCCTCCACAATCGTAGCATCCCACTCCCCATCCCACTATTAGCCAACTTTGTCCCCCCCACCATGTGTCCTTAGCAGTACTATGACAACTATATTGGTTAGCTCTTGAATTGCTACAAAATAAATCTGTATTTCCCTCAGCCCACTGTTATCATATTGGAGAAAGTCTCATCAACATCAATAACTTTGACTAACATATTACCTTTTAATTTGCTAGATTAAAATTGGAGGGAAAAAAACAATTTGCCTGTCTTTAAAATATGTTTAATATTAAGGGCTAACGTTACAGTAATGGAGTTTAATAACTTTAGCTAGCATTAACTTACAGCAAGATAGGATTGGCTTGAATTGCTCATAGCTAACATTACGTTTGCCACAGTCCTCTACGTTTGCCTCAGTCCTCGCATGCACAAGGGTTAAATAGCCTTAAATAATGTTTCAAATGCTAAGTTCATTAGTGCTTTGTAAACATCTTGCTGTAAAACTTTAGGATCGATTAAATTAAGAAAATTAAGACTAAACAACATGGCAGAGCTATATAATATTACTACATAAAGCTAATTTTTAAAGTTTAATTGGTAATACTTTTATAACAAATTTATGTCAGATCATGATGTCTTGGTTATTGACAAGTTGTCATAACAAAGACACTTTGTCTAGATTAACGTCAAGTTGTCATAACAGACATTTTGAATAATGTCAACTTTGTATTAAAAGTGTCATGATTTACCGAATGACACTTTATGACAACAGTCATAAATATTCATGAAGACTTACTGATGTTCATGACAGGTGTTATATCATGTTTATGACAGTGTCATGTCAGTTTTATTCACCCCTCTTCAAATAAAGTGTTACCAAATTTTTTGGTATTGGTCTTTAAATTGATCTCTCTAAATTCTTCCCAGGTGTGTGTGTGCATGGTTGTTTGTCCTGTCTGTCTGTGTGTTGCCCTGTGACAGACTGACGACCTGTCCAGGGTGAACCCCACCTCTCGCCCGAAATGTTCACTAGAGTTAGGCACCAGCAACCCACCCGACCCACTAGGGACAAGGATGTGTAACCCAGGTTAACATAACCCTTGTAAATGACTTTATTAATACATATTTACATACTTACATATCTATTTATTTATTTATTTGTTTATTTGATGCTTTTAATTTGAAAGAGTTTTTAAAGGGACACAGTTGCTAAGTGATCTACACAAACTTCTGACAATAACTGACAATTAACTGTTTTGGACATAGTGCAGAGAGTAAGAGAGCGTACGAGTCACAGTTAAAGGGAGATAACTTAGGAAAAGTCCAACTAAGGTCTAAACAATTAATTAGTTAGCGCTTGGTTGATAAGGGATAAAGGCAAGTGATTTGACGAGAGTAATGTTTATGCTTCGACATGAAATAGTGTTAATATTTGATTAACTGTCGAACAGTTGAAACAGTTGGAATACGTTTTAGTTGATTTGTACACTGAACAAATGAGAATTGTTTTTTTTAATTTGCACAAAATAAGTGCAAATTATTTTGTAATAAGTTAATACTACACAAATAAGTTAATACTACACAATTCAGTCATCTTTCTTGTATTTACACGATTGAATAAAGAACCATTAACTTAATTACCAACAATAATTTTTCTACTAATTTTTCTTATGTTGATTTAACGTGATCAAATTAAATTACTAAAACTATTGTAATCATGTTTTATCATCACCGGAAATGATGCAATATAGCAAAGACAATAATTAAATATGATTGGACAATAATAAGAGCGGTCTTTTGAATCTTAACCAATAAGAAGCCAAACAAGATAATTTTAAAGGTATCGCGATTGCCGCGCAGTTTCTTCTGACTATTCAGCCACAAGAACACAAGACAAATCTTTGGAGGCAGTAAGGGATCTAAATGTTATTTTTTGTAGTTGGGAATGTTTCCACAAAGATTATCCATCTGTATGAGAAGTCATTTAAACCTTCTGCATGTTCTTTGGTTTTCACTTTGCTAGCTATCGTTATTAGCACCGGGGCTTAGCTCTAGTACAGATCAGTACATCATCGTTTATCAAAGTAGTTCACAAAAAACAGTTGTTACCGATCAAATTTGTAAGTTGTGTGCTTGGGAGAGAGAAACGAGGCGGTCTTGATAGCTCGGCAAGCGAGTGAAAAGCCACCAGGAGGATGCAAAGTGTTCGTGTTACTTTTTTTCCTCATGGCTACTTAGTCTGGCTGTAGCTGTTGGAGTAACGGATTCAGTGTTCTGTTCTTATTGTGGAAAATGTTTGCATGTCTTTTGTTGTCGAATCATGGTACACTAACAGAACCGATGTCTGTTGTTATGGTAACGGGTCTGCTTATAGCGTCGCTGACAAGAGCGACAAAAATAAGAATATGAGGGATTTTGAGTACTTCGACTGTTTTCTGCGTTATTTTTCCTTATCTGTGGTGCACTGCGCTACGTTAATAATCCCCTCCATCTCCATGCTTCGTTTTGCTAATGTAATGGTTCTACCGCGGCAGCGGCGCCATGTGGATGGCAAGGCTCAATGCTCCAGCGTGCTGGGCTGGAGCACAGTATTGAGTATAAATTCAGAATCTTATTTGAATCCAAATGTCTTCCAGATGCTCAAGTCTTGTGTAAAGTGCCCTCTGTAAATATCTACTGAGAAGTGCAGATGGTGACGTATGTTTTTCTTAAACAATGTTATACAAGTTTTTGTTTTTTTGGATGTAATGTTAATCTAAGATGTCTAGGCACATTTACTTGACTGTTCACTTCTGTAGCAGTGATTGTTGGGCTCTATGTTGAACATTTGAAGCTCATTACTTTGTGCTCTTTTTTTTTTTCCAGATAAACGCTGAATTTAAGAGAATTACCACTTTGGTCAAAGTTCTTGTCTCAACTGGATCTCCATTTTGACGACCTGATGAAGCTGTTCAAAAGAAGAGGAGGACAGCTTGGACAAATGCGAGGACAAATTGTTGCACAAATGGATGATGTAAGTGATATAGCAACAACACAACTATCAATCTTTTTGGATAAACTTTTTTAATGTAGAAAATTACATTTTTCTTGTGTTAAATGTTCTCACCTTGAACTTTTACACCTGCTTGTTTTCACTTAAACCTCTACTTTAACTTTATTAGTTTGTATGTCTTCACTTTAAAAACAGTTGTGTAAAGTAAATTGTTAAACTTCAAGCATAATGCTTGAAAAAAGATTCTAATTCCATTAATTTCCTTCAGTGTGAAGATGTTGATGCTGCATGGGAGTGTGTCAATAAGGAAATCTACATGTATATGGGAGAAGATCCAGCCAAGTTTATCCAGGAGTATGTGGTATGTATCTATATGTGTGTTTACACAACTAGAGATAGATAAATCTCTCTAAATATAGAGAAAAATTTCGATCTGTATATACATAATTATATCTATCTAGACTTAGATTTCTCTAGATATGTAGAAATATATCTCTTTCCACATGGATAGATGGATAGATCTATGTGTCATCTATCTAGACATCTATGTCTATCTCTACATTTAGATATACTTAGAGCAGTGGTTCTTAACCTTTTTTGAGGTACCGAACCCACCAGTTTCATATGCGCATTCACTGAACCCTTCTGTAGTGATAAATAAAATATGATTTTTTTTTTCCTCCAAATTCAATACATTGCCACTACACTCACTAAGTCTTATTAAAAGGTAGAGTCTCTGAAACAATTCTTCAAAATATAGTCAGTGTTTCAGCAAAGTTGAGCTGACTGTCCAGGAACAACCCAAGGTATTTAAAATTTGCCACAGTTTCAACAGGTTGGCCATCGAGAGAAGCTGGAACCACTTTAAGGGCTTGTTTAGATTATTTAATTAGCTCTACATTCTTAAGAGAATGAAAAAATTATAATAAATAATAAAGACTTTGCGGTATTCTGATTTAGTAATGTAATTATATTAGTTATTTTACCACCCCCACGCCACTAGAGGCAGTACCAACCCCGAAAAGATGCCACTAAGGAGCAGATTTAGAAGTACACCGAAAGCTACAGAATTTGGTAAAAACGTTGAGTTTTGCTGAAGTAATTAAAGATACAAGTTAAAATCCATGCTGAGAGTGGAGCTCCTTCAATCAGTGCTCCTCCGCAGCACTGATTGGCTAAGCAATGTAACGTGATCATTTGCAGCAAGTGATGGCAAAGCGGGCGTCACGACTTTACACAAGTGTGTCTTTACCCCCGCGTTCCGCCGAACCCCTGAGACCGACTCATCGAACCCCTTGGGTTTGATGGAACCCAGGTTAAGAACCACTGACTTAGAGATATCTATATTAATCGAGATTTACATTGATCTGTCCAACCTTTTAGAGATAGGTCTTTGTAGAGCAGTGGTTCCCAAACTTTTTCTTCTGCGCCCCCCCAGTGGTTTCCAAACATTTTCTGCGCCCCCCCA
>NW_006800046.1:685019-690286 GCF_000485575.1 Poecilia formosa | reverse complement strand
ATCTATCTATCTATAAGAGAGATTAATTTGTCATCACTTCACATAGGGTGTGGATGAAGCTACCATTGAAGAGGCTATTGGAGCCACCACCATCGACGGTTTTCATCTGAAAGACTTTACGTCATCGCCTGAAGACATTGGGATCTTTGTTGAAGGCATCAGGGTGGTGTCCAATTTGGATAGTGTGCCAACAGCTGTTGTAATACTTGTTGGACTGATAAATGGACTGAACCTCGCCTACCCTGCTGACCTTTACTACACTTTTGAGGTGTTACAGAAGATAATGGAACTGGATGGAGGTAAACTGTCCAACAAGACATTATTCCTTAAAAACCACCTCTATGAGTGAGTAAATGGACATTTTAAAAAAATGTTATTTAATAATGTTCTAATGTTCAGTTTTTGTGTTTTCTGTTGTATTCCTCATTGCAGGACACAAATTTATTATTTTTTTAATGATTAACTGCAGAAATATGTTGAAGGTCAACTTTTAAGTTGCAGTATGTGATATTTATAAGCAATAGGTTTTTTAAATATTTGTTTATACTGTCACTATGATATTGCATAGTAAACAGTAAAACATGAAACAGGTAATCTAAAAAAAATTAAGCTGTCTTATACTGACTTGACATAATAGTAATTTTAACAAATATGTACAAAAGAATTGCTACAAAATTTACATTTGGCAGCATGTACATGTTCAATAAAGTTGATAGAAATCTATCATAAACTTGACATAACATCTGTCATGAACAGGAAGGAGTCTTTACGAATGTCTATGACTGTTATGAAGTGTTATTTGGTAAATAATGACACTTTCAATGCAAAGTCACGTTAATAGTTGCTTTAAAAGGCCCAATTTTGCATTATTTTGTAATAAACCTTTAATGCAAAGTTGGCACTTTTAATGCAACTTTTGGAGCAACTTTGCATTAAAAGTGTCATTATTTACCAAATGACACTTCTTAACATTCATAAAGACTCTTATGTTCATGACAGATGTTATGTCATGTTTATGACAGTATTATGTCAGTCTTGTGCACACCCGTCAAATAAAGTGTTACCCAGATTTCTACAAACTGTGTTTCAACATGTATTAATATGAAATTAATGCTGCAGTACGTAACTTTCTTTTCACATATTTGTTAGAATTATCAGTACGTTATGTAGGCCTGTCACGATAATAAATTTTGCTGAGCGATTAATTGTCTAAAAAATTATTGCGATAAACGATAATATTGACTAATAATGCATGCGATTTCTTGCCATAGATAGATGCACTTTATTTTCAAAAGAACACATAACACTGGAACTAATAAACAAAACAACCAAAAATAAAATTGATTCTCTGTCTCCATTAACAAAAAACTTACTTAAATAAAAACTAAACAACATAAAACCAAAGTGGAAATAAATACTGGATTCAACCAAAAGAGTGCAGATTATAAAGTCTTTATACTGTATTGCCCTTCAGTAATCACTAGATTTAAATAGAGAAGATGGGCACATCCGACTCCCTAATGCAATAGTTCATTCTACACGATTTTGTGCCCCCATTTTGCCCTTATGACAATCTTAGAACGTTCGCCGATCTAAGATTGTCGCTGGTGATTTCATAACCGATCGTGCTGTAGTGTATGGTGAGTTACTGTAGATCGTCGTGGCCGCTCCGATCTAAATCGGGCGTTTTCCCCGACTGGGAGCTTAAAGCTGAATGTGACAGGTAGAAAGCATGGATTCTCCGTGCTTTCTGAGGGGAAATTACGGAGGGGAATCCCAAACAGATGACACGGAGCAACCCGAAGTCCAGCGGACATCGGAGATGATATGTGGAAACAACATTAATGTTTATTCAACATTTCGTGCAAAGAATATAGAAATGACAAGGNGCAGCTAGGTCTAGAGAAAGAGATTAATTTGTCATCTCTTCACATAGAGTTTGGATGAAGCTACCATTGAAGAGGCTATTGGAGCCACCACCATCGACGCTTTTCATCTGAAAGACTTTACTTCATCGCCTGAAGACATTGGGATCGTTGTTGAAGGCATCAGGGTGGTGTCCAATTTGGATAGTGTGCCAACAGCTATCATAATACTTGTTGGACTGATATATGGGCTGAACCTCGCCTACCCTGCTGAACTTCACTACACTTTTGAGGTGTTACAGAAGATAATAATGGAACTGGATGGAGGTAAACTGTCCAACAAGACATTATTCCTTAAAAACTGCCTCTATGAGTGAGTAAATGGACATTTTAATTTTTTTTATTTAATAATGTTCTAATGTTCAGTTTTTGTGTTTTCTGTTGTATTCCTCATTGCAGGACACAAATTTATTATTTTTTAATGATTAACTGCAGAAATATGTTGAAGGTCAACTTTTAAGTTGCAGTATGTGATATTTATAAGCAATAGGTTTTTCACATATTTGTTTAAACTGTCACTATGATATTGCATAGTAAACAGTAAAACATGAAACAGGTAATCTAAAAAAAATTAAGCTGTCTTATACTGACTTGACATAATAGTAATTTTAACAAATATGTACAAAAGAATTGCTACAAAAGTTACATTCGGCAGCATGTACATGTTCAATAAAGTTGATAGAAATCTATCATAAACCTGACATAAACATCTGTCATGAACAGGAAGGAGTTTTTACGAATGTCTATGACTGTTATGAAGTGTTATTTGGTAAATAATGACACTTTCAATGCAAACTCATGTTAATAGTTGCTTTAAAAGGCCCAATTTTGCATTATTTTGTAGTAAAACTAGTGCAAAGTTGGCACTTTTAATGCAACTTTTGGAGCAACTTTGCATTAAAAGTGTCATTATTTACCAAATGACACTTCTTAACATTCATAAACATTCATAAAGACTCTTATGTTCATGACAGATGTTATGTCATGTTTATGACAGTATCATGACAGTCTTGTGCACACCCGTCAAATAAAGTGTTACCCAAATTTCTACAAACTATGTTTCAACATGTATTAATATGAAATTAATGCTGCAGTACGTAACTTTTATAACTTTCTTTTCACATATTTGTTAGAATTATCAGTACGTTATGTAGGCCTGTCACGATAACAAATTTTGCTGAGTGATTAATTGTCTAAAAAATTATTGCGATAAACGATAATATTGACTAATAATGCATGCGATTTCCTGCCATAGATAGATGCACTTTATTTTCAAAAGAACACATAACACTGGAACTAATAAACTAAATAAACAAAACAACCAAAAATAAAATTGATTCTCTGTCTCCATTAACAAAAAACTTACTTAAATAAAAACTAAACAACATAAAACCAAAGTAAAATAAAATAAAATAAATACTGGATTCAACCAAAAGAGTGCAGATTATAAAGTCTGTATACTGTATTGCCCTTCAGTAATCACTAGATTTAAATAGAGAAGATGAGCACATCCGACTAATGCAATAGTTCATTCTACACGATATTTTGCCCCCATTTTGCCCTTATGACAATCTTAGAACGTTCGCCCATCTAAGATTGTCGCTGGTGATTTTGTAACCGATCATCCTGTAGTGTATGGTGAGGTACTGTAGATTGTCGTGGCCGCTCCGATCTAAATCGGGGGTTTTCCCCGACTGGGAGCTTAAAGCTGAATGTGACAGGTAACCAATCAGAAAGCGTGGATTCTCCTCCGTGCTTTCTAAGGGGAAATTACGGAGGGGAATCCCAAACAGCTGACACGGAGCAACCGGAAGTCCAGCGGACATCGGAGATGATATGTGGAAACAACATTAATGTTTATTCAACATTTCGTGCAAAGAATATAGAAATGACAAGGAGAGGAGTTGGAGCCAAATTGCAACCGCAGTTGATAAACCCGGTATGTTTTCAGCTGTTCTTCATTAACGTGACATAAATAGGTTATAATGATTTTCATTCAGTCAGGACTTTACGCTGACTCTAGAATAGAATAGAAGTACTTTATTCATCCCAACCAGGAAATTACTGTTACTCTAGCCACATGCATCACAGGTAGATTCTAGTAAAGCATTGATTAATGCCTGGCTTTAAAATTATTTAACTGGACTTGTAGCCCTTATTTTGTGCCCATGTGACTGGACACCACATGGCACGACGAACCCAATCGAACCGTTATACCTAGGATTTCTGTCAGCTAATGTGTGATCTCTCAGGTTTTGAAAATGGGCCGCTGGACATTACACCAAGGAAATGAGGAAGGGAGGGTCAGTAGAGAGCACCGGAGCTGAGCCTTTTTCATTCAGTGTCATCAACAGAAAGAAAAAAAGGCAGGAAGAGA
Source organism: Poecilia formosa (assembly GCF_000485575.1). Taxonomy (NCBI): domain Eukaryota; kingdom Metazoa; phylum Chordata; class Actinopteri; order Cyprinodontiformes; family Poeciliidae; genus Poecilia; species Poecilia formosa. Next base: position 685,984 of record NW_006800046.1, on the reverse strand, counting down.
CGATAAAGCCGATAATTAAAATGAGGTCGATAGGTTTAATTTATGGTGTGATTAATTGGTATATCGTTTATGGTGACAGGCCTAATGTTATGTCTGTATAAGACGAGGCTCAGTTTTTTTCACAGATTATCTGTGAAAAAAACGTCTGATGTTTTATTGTTTGAAATGTAATAATGTAGTGATAGTTTAAACAAATATTAAAAAAAAAAACATTTTGTTCTAAAGAGAACATACAGCAGCTTAAAGGTTGACCTTTAACATATCTCTATAAAAGATAAAAGGATTTAGAAAAGTGTTGGCAGCATACATATTCAACTTTTTTGAACATGTATGCTGCCGAATGTAACTTTTATTAAAAAAAAATATTTTACATATTATCTCATGTCAGTCATATGCGCACCCTGTCAAATAGGTATTGAAATCTGACTTACTTTTCTACATAATCTTGTATATCTTCTGTACAGATATGTTCCAGATTAACCTTTAAACCTGCAGTGTGTAACTTATAAAAATTAGGTTCTTTAAAAACAGTTTTATAAGCTTTCCCTCGTCATTACAGTAAAGCAAGAGACATAATCTGTGGAAAAAATCCAGCGTTGTCTTCCACTGACATGACATTGTGATAGTGTTGACAAATATGTAAAAAACAACATTTTACTATAAAACTTACATACTGCAGCTTTAATGTCATGTTACATGTTCAAAAATATTGTTAAAATCGGAAATACTTTTCTATATCATGTTAAATATGTTTTGTAAAGCTTAACTGTTATATTTTAATATCCATTTTATATATTAAATTATAATATATAACCACCTGAACTTCAATCTAATGCCGCCTGCAACCAGTTTTCCAGTTTCCTTTCAGAAAAAATTCAAAAGATCAGAGAATTAATCTGCACATCCACTCCAAAGCCAGTACCAATGCTGTGCCCAAACAAAACAAATGCAGGAAAAATGACCCA
>NW_006800046.1:683639-685009 GCF_000485575.1 Poecilia formosa | reverse complement strand
AGCTGTTCTTCGTTAACGTGACATAAATAGGTTATAATGATTTTCATTCTTTACGCTGACTCTAGCCACATTCATCACAGGTAGATTCTAGTAAAGCATTGATTAATGCCTGGCTTTAAAATTAGTTAACTGGACTTGTAGCCCTTATTTTGTGCCCATGTGGCTGGACACCACACGGCACGACGAATCCAATCGAACCGTTATACCTAGGATTTCTGTCAACTAATGTGTGATCTCTCAGGTTTTGAAAATGGACCACTGGACATTACACCAAGGAAATGAGGAAGGGAGGGTCAGTAGAGAGCACCGGAGCTGAGCCTTTTTCATTCAGTGTCATCAACAGAAAGAAAGAAAGGCAGGAAGAGATGATAAAGTCGATAATTAAAATGAGGTCGATAGGTTTAATTTATCGTGTGATTAATTGATATATCATTTATCACGACAGGCCTAAGTTATGTCTGTATAAGACTTGGCTCAGTTTTTTTCACAGATTATCTGTCTGAGGTTTTATTGTTTGCAATGAAATAATGTAGTGATAGTTTAAACAAATATATAAAAAAAACCATTTTGTTCTAAAGAGAACATACAGCAGCTTAAAGGTTGACCTTTAACATATCTCTATAAAAGATAAAATGATTTAGAGAAGTGTTGGCAGCATACATGTTCAACTTTTTTGAACATGTATGCTGCCGAATGTAACTTTTATTAAAAAAAAAATTATTTTACATATGTCAGTCATATGCGCACCCTGTCAAATAGTTATTGAAATCTGACTTACTTTTCTACATAATCTTGTATATCTTCTGTACAGATATGTTCCAGATTAACCTTTAAACCTGCAGTGTGTAACTTATAAAAATTTGTTTCTTTAAAAACAGTTCTATAAGCTTTCCCTCGTCATTACAGTAAAGCAAGAGACATAATCTGTGGAAAAAATCCAGCGTTGTCTTCCACTGACATGACATTGTGATAGTGTTGACAAATATGTAAAAAAACATTTTGCTATAAAACTTACATACTGCAGCTTTAATGTCATGTTACATGTTCAAAAACATTGTTAAAATTGGAAATACTTTTCTATATCATGTTAAATATTTTTTGTAAAGCTTAACTGTTATATTTTAATATCCATTTTATATATTAAATTATAATATATAATAGGGCTGTTGTAAACGAATATTTTAGTAATCGAGTAATCTATCGATTATTCTTACGATTAATCGAGTAATTGGATAAAAAAAATTATAAAATGAAATATTGGTAAATCTGGCATAATACCGGTGTTACTATCAGATATCAATCAGTCCAATTTTTCATATTTGAGCATCCCTAACAGTTGCTTTTTTGTAGTTTAGAAAACTAACCTGTAA
>NW_006800046.1:681329-682579 GCF_000485575.1 Poecilia formosa | reverse complement strand
GTTGCTAATGATCTGATCCAAATAGTGAACTCATCGCTTTCTTCAGGTGTTTTCCCCCAGGCTTTGAAAACAGCAGTTATCAAACGACTGATAAAAAAGAACAATCTAGGCAAATAACTACTGCAGAATTACAGGCCGATCTCCAACCTCCCATTCATCAGCAAAATTGCTGAAAAAGCAGTTTTTTAACAATTAAATAACTTCCTAACAATAAAGAATCGCTTTGACTCCTTCCAGTCTGGTTTTCATGCTCACCACAGCACGGAGACGGCCCTCGTAAAAATGTTCAATGATATCCATATAAATACAGACTGTGGGAGAACCACAGTGCTGGTTCTGTTGGACCTCAGTGCAGCTCTCGACACTGTTGACCACGACATCTTACTGAATCGACTGGAGAGTTGGGTCGGACTCTCCGGCTCAGTGCTCAACTGGTTTGAATCTTGCGTATAGAACAGGGATTTCTTTGTTTCAGTCGGAAACGTGTCATCAGAGAGGTCAACGGTCACATGTGGGGTACCCCAAGGTTCAATCCTAGGACCCCTTCTTTTCAATATTTATATGCTCCCACTGGCTCAGGTTATAACAGGAAATAAGATTAGCTACTATAACTACTCGGATGATACACAGCTTTACATTACGATGTCACCAGGTGACTGAACCCATCCAATCACTGAACAGATGCTTAGAACAGATAAATGTGTGGATGTGCCAAAACTTTCTCCAGCTGAACAGAAACAAAACTGAAGTTATTATATTTGGACCTAAAGAGGAGCGAACTAGAATCAATGCACATCTTCAGTTATTACAACTAAAACCAGTGATCAGGCCCAAAACCTGGGAGTAGTGATGGACTCTGACCTGAACCTTCAGAGCCACATTAAGACAGTCACAAAGTCAGCCTTCTATCCCCTGAAGACCATCTCCAGGATTAGAGGACTAATGTCTCAGCACGATCTAGAGAAACTCATCCATGTGTTTATCTTTAGCCACATTGATTACTGCAACAGTGTCTTCACAGGTCTAACTGATAAATCAATTAAACAGTTGCAGCTGATCCAGAACGCTGCTGCTCGCGTTCTCACTAAAACCAGGAAGATAGAGCACATAACACCAGTTTTAAAGTCACTACACTGGCTCCCTGTAGCTCAGAGAATAGACTTTAAAATACTGTTAGTTTATAAATCACTAAACGGCTTAGCATGAAAATATGTTAAAGATCTGTTGTTGCTGTACCAACCATCTAGACC
>NW_006800046.1:675067-681319 GCF_000485575.1 Poecilia formosa | reverse complement strand
TGTTATTGCTGTACCATCCGTCTAGACCCCTCAGATCTTCTGGTTCTGGTCTGCTCTGCATCCCCAGAACCAGAACCAAACAAGGAGAAGCAGCATTCAGTTTCTATGCACCACGGATTTGGAACAAACTTCCAGAAAACTGTAAAACAGCTGAAACACTGGGTGCCTTTAATTCTCAACTTAAAACCCACCTGTTTAGAGTTGCTTATGGCTAAATTAGTACTACAGAGTGGGTATTGATGTCTTCTATGTTTTAATGTTTTTATCTTTAGTTTTTATCTATGTATTAATTTCTCTTTCTTACTGTTTACGTCTTAATGATGTAAAGCCCCCCGGAAAACGTCCCAGTTAAACAACGTTTAACTAAAGTTCTACAGGGTTTAGAGTCCCAGTTGATGGCGTTTCAACTAAAAACCTAGAGGTTGGAGTCCTTGTCAAACGGTGTTTTTGACTAAAGTTCCAGAGGGTTAGAGCCCTAATTAAACGATATTTAAATGAAGTCCTAAAAGGGATGCAGGTTTTAATGTTTTTATCTTTTTTAATCTTTTTCAAAATGTTATCTTTTCTTTTTATCTATTTATTAATTTATTTTTATTTGTCTTTCTCACTGTTTACGTTTTAATGATATACATGATAGCAACAGAAATGTTAGTGAATTTTAAAAGAGCTATATCTAGAGGTTGGAGTCCTTGTCAAAAGGCGTTTTGACTAAAGTCCACAGGGTTGGAGTCCCAGTTGACAGCGTCTCAACTAAAGTTCTACAGCTTTTTATTTCTTTCTCACTGTTTATTACATGCTGTTTTTATTTTAATTATGTAAAGCACTTTGAAATGCCTTGCTGCTGAAATGTGCTATACAAATAACATTTGATTGATTCATTGATTAAATATTAATATATCAAAACTTGATGTCATTTAATATCTTAAATAACATGTTTAAACATGTTTGTTCATAAAAAAAACTGTATTTCAGGTAAGACTCAGTTTAAAAATGTGTCTTAAATGTAAAAAATGTTAAATACAAAATGATATGATTTAGGAATGTTCATTTAAATAAAGTTTAATTGTTCAGCAGCACTTGCACTCTTTGTCTTTCTTGTCAAAGATCTGTTTCTTTTTATCAAATTTTTTGACATTAGAAAGGTATATAGATAATTTGAAAAAAATTAAGTAGGATTTAAAGCTGTAACATATGTTCCATTAACACAATACAATCGTGTTTGCACAACACAATTTCATTGAGTAATACTGGCAATGAAAAATAAGCTGGTGTTATTCATTATAATATTGTTGCTGATATAAAAAAAAAGTTATCTGTAATATGTAATATGTTTACATTATGGTAAGAGATAAAATGTTTGTAGTTTCAACTTAATATTTTCAAGTAATCTCATGTAAATAAAATATGTTGATTTGAGAAGCGCTAAGTATTTGAGGGAAAGAGGGAAAATATGTCTGTTCTACTTATTTGCATTGTGTGGAACGGATGTACACAATAGAATTAAGTAAATTGAACAGCTTTTTTCTTTCAGTGTAACATATAAATGGTATAGTTAATTAAATACATTCTATTGTAAATTTAATGTTATTACATAAAGTAAGGTTTATAGGTTAAGGTAAAAGGTTAGAACTACTAACCTTTTACCTTAACCTAATGGTATTTTATTTATCTGTTTGTAGCTTTTACGGTGTGTTCATGTACAAAGGCTGTTGAATAAAGAAACATGAACCATCAGTTTGAGAGACCATCTTTTCAACCGGGACGCTACAACCCTCACTAAGGTTCTGCTGGAAATTTTCTTCTCGAACCATGTTCAGTATCCATTGTTACAGTGTGTGATATGTGAAATAATAGAACTATAACCTAGGTTTAAATAAATAGTATCCTTTAGTACCTAACAATAGGTTTAAATAAAAAAAAAAAGGATTAAATAAATTATTCTGAAAGATACAGGGAAACTATTTTGTATTGAATTTTGTGTCATTGTATCTCAACTGTTTGTGTTATTGTTGTTTATTTTCTTTTCAACAAATAATAAGCCGCCAGTTTAAACTTATTTTCTGGTCTGTGGTCATTAATGAACTTACACTTCTCCCTACTCCCATAGCCGAATCTAGCACTGGTCCTAATAACTGTAAACATGTCGTAAGTGTTACAGATGTACAGAAAATGAATGAATGAATGGATGGATGGATGGATGGATGGATGGATGGATGGATGGATGGATGNATGTACAAAGGCTGTTCAATAAAGAAACATGAACCATTAGTTTGAGAGACCATCTTTTCAACCGGGACGCTACAACCCTCACTAAGGTTCTGCTGGAAATTTTCTTCTCGAACCATGTTCAATATCCATTGTTACAGTGTGTGGTATGTGAAATTGTTTGTTGGGTTTAAATTAGAAATAAGAGGTGGTTAAGACATGGTTAAATCTAAAATAGATTTAAAAGGATTAAAAACAAACTAAATTAAAATAGATTAACAGTATCAACTTGAACTTAAATAGAACTATAACCTAGGTTTAAATAAATAGTATCCTTTAGTACCCAACAATAGGTTTAAATAAAAAAAAGGATTAAATAAATTATTCTGAAAGAAACAGGGAAACTGTTTTGTATTGAATTTTGTGTCATTGTATCTCAACTGTTTGTGATATTGTTGTTTATTTTAATAAACAAATAAATTCTAATAAACATAATTAGAAGAACAGATGTGAAAAACAAGGCAAAATTAAATGGAAACAGCTAAGGAACACCAAAAGAATCTGAGGAATATTCTGATGGACCAGCAGCCTAGGAGGACGCCGACGGCGGAACAGAAACCTAGCAGGATGCTGGCGAACAGCAGCCTTGGAGGACGCTGGCAGCGGAGCAAGTACCTTGGGGGACGTTAGGGGCAGAGTGGGAACCTTGAGGATCCTGGGGATATGTCCGTCCTGACCTCCTGAGCCTTGTCGCAGGTCCTGTCGACATCCTAGCTGACTTCCTGAGCCTGGCTTGGAGGTCAATGGGACCTCCGACACTGGCAGTGGAGCAAGTACCTGCCGGCGGCAAAGCAGGAACCGGGAGGCCGATGGGACCCATGACGAGGCTCCGGAGGCCGATGAGACACACAACGAAGCCCTGGAGGTCAGCCAGGAGACCAATGGGACTCGCCATGAAACCCTGGAGGTCAGCCGGGAGACCTAAAGGACTCGACACGAAACGCTGAAGGTCAGCCGGGAGACCAACGGGACTCGCCACGAAATCCTGTAGGTCAGCCAGGAGACCAACGGGACTCGGCATGAAACCCTGGAGGTCAGCCAGGAGACCAACGGGACTCGGCACGAAACCCTGGAGGTCAGCCTGGAGACCAACGGGACTCACCACGAAGCCCTGGAGGTTGGCCAGGAGACCTAAAGGACTCGATACAAAACCCTGAAGGTCAGCCGGGAGACCAACGGGACTCGCCACTAAGCCCTAGAAGTCAGTCCGGAGACCAGTGAGTCTGATTGTCTGGTGACGAAGGAGACCTGAGTTCGATGGCGTGAAGTTCCCATAGCACCGCAGTCCTGTGTGCCTCAAGCTCTTCTGCCAACATCTTTCAAGCGATTAGCTCTTCCGCCATCAGCCCCGCAAGTGTAGCCCCCCAAGTGTCAAGCTCCTCTGACACCTCAGTCCTGCTGTCCTCAAGCTTTTCTGCCACCGACAATCAAGTGTGAAGCCTGGAGCCCTCATGACACTTCTTTATTTAGAAGTACCATGGTTGAACCCAGTACCTCAGATTGTCTGTTTTGTACATTTTCAGTAATGTATTGGTGAAGCCTCTGACCACACGTCTGAATATAGATGGCTGCTCATGTGGCTGGTCTGGAACCGACTGGCTGTCTTCGTGGATTTCTTCAGATGGCTGCTGGTTCTGCTGCTCCCCTCTGTCCCTCAGCCTTTGGTTCAGCCGTTTCAATTCAAGGTGCAGGTCAGTATTTATGTGCTCCAAGGCGGTGTTTTTATGCTCCAAGGCGCTGTTTTTCTGCTCCAAGTCAATGTTTCTCTGCTCCAAGGCGGTGTTTTGCTGCTCCAAGTCTGTGTTTTCCTGCTCCAAGTTGGTGCTTTTCTGCTTCAAGGCGGTGTTACGCTTCTCTACGCCTCTTTAAGGAGGCGTAATGCTGCCTCAAACTGACATTTTGCCGCTACAAGGTGATGTTTGCCTGTCTGACCCTTCTGCAATACCTCTGCAGTTCATCGAAATCTTCCTGCAGATTGATGATTCTCTCCTCCATGGCGTTTCTTTCCAGCCTCTCTGTCCTGCTTCTCTCCTCCAAGTTGTTGTTTCTCTCCCGTAAGATGGCGCTCATTTGCTCAAAGATAGTTTTTTCCTGCATCAGGGTGGTGTAGTTCTCCTTTAAAGTTGTGTTTACTTCCAACTGTTTTTTTAGTTCCTCGTCTTTTTCCCGAAGCAACTGATCTTTTTCATGTGCAGCTTGTTCCATGTTTGTAACTTGAATCTTCAGCTCCTCAGTTGTTTTAATCAGAGTCTGTCTCTCCATAGACATCATGCTGATTTTTTTCAAGATTCTTTCTAACTTCTCTGCCTCTCTAGGTAAGGTCGGTTGTGATTCATTCTGGGAATGAGAAGATGACGCCTTACTAGTCGCACTCATTCTTGTTCCTTTTTGTCTGGAGAAATTGAAAAACTGCTCAATGTTTTCCTTTATTTCTTTGTTAGGAATTGACTTTTAAACTTGAAAATCTTTTGCTTTCAATCTCTTGTTAGGTGACAATCCTTGTGCTTTCTCTCCGACTTCTGCAATGGTTATGACCGTGCAGCTTTGTGATCAATTTACATGATGTTACAAATTGATATCACTACCTCAGCAGGACAACTAGAAAACTGCTGAAGTTGGAATAAAAACAAACTTTACAGCTGAAAGCAGCTCTGCTTAGCTGATGGCCATTGGAGACAGTTCAACTGGTAATATATCACCAAGGCTGAAATCCACACTTGAGGACAATGGACTGGACGGCAGGGTGCGAGGTCCAACTGTCAAAAGGAAACATTGTGCCCAAAAACAGAAGAAGGGGAAACGGGTGGGCGTGTTGACCCAGCTGATGCCTAGGAAGCCACCAATTCCGACTCTCTTTCTGGCCAATGTCCGCTCACTGGGTAAGAAAGTGGATTTGTTAGATCTGAGGTTAAGAGTTTCTGCAGAGATGAAGAACTGTGCTGTTTTTCCCTAACGGACACCTGGCTTAACAGCAACATGCCAGACTTTAGCCTTCCAGATCAATGGTCTTCAGTTATTCCAAGCAGACTGTGACCAACGGTCAGGAAAAACACAGGGAGGAGGACAATATATGTAAGTGAATGAAGGTTGGTGTACGAACTGTGGCCTGGTTAAAAGCTGTCAGCCATACTATCTGCCTCGGGAGTTTGTTCGTCACCATTATTTACATTCCGCCGGGTGCTAACGGCAACGAAGCATCGAAGGAGCTCTATGACACCATTAGCTCACTAATGGTGTCATAGTGAGCTAATGACACCATTAGCTCACTAAGGTGCTTCATCTGCCTTTGGGTGCAGATGAAGCACCCAAAGGCATTTTACATGGTTGCAGGGGACTTTAACCATGTGAAACTGACGGACACTCTGCTCAGTTTTTATCGGCATGTCATCCTTCTTACACTCTGGATTGTGTGTACACTAACATTCACGGTGCATACGAAGCTTTTCCTCGCCCCCATCTTGGCCTCTCCAACCACATCTCCATCTTGCTGGTGCCAGCATATCGTCCGCTGATGACACGGATTAGACCAAGGAAGAAGACAGTCCCTGTGTGGCCCAGGGATGCAGCCTGTGCGCTCCAGGACTGTTTTCAGTCCACAGATTGGCAGGTCTTCAAAGAGGTGGCTCCTTATGAGGGAGAGATGGACCTGGAGGAATACACCTCCTCTGTTCTTGGCTTCATCTCCAAGTGTGCTGATGATGTCACCACCACCAGGACAGTAACCTGTTACCCGAACTAGAAACCTCGGCTGAATGTTGAGGTGAAAGCTCTGTTGAAAGCTAGGGACGCTGGGTTCAGGACAGGTGAGGCATCAGCACTCCGAGAAGCAACCTTGGAGAGAATATACTCAAAGAGAGAATATACCAACCTAGGGTTAGAGTTAGCCTAAGCCTAACCCCTCACTGCCAGATGCACTTAACAAGTCCTACTCCCGCTTTGAGCATCTTAAAAAACCCCTCAGACTGTGTATTTATATTCTATTTCTCA
>NW_006800046.1:652033-661361 GCF_000485575.1 Poecilia formosa | reverse complement strand
AAATTATGATTCATCGATTGAGATTCTCGTTCTCAACAAAAGACAACGGATTCAGTCCATTAAGATTTTAGGTTTTCAGGCTTCATATTTATTTCTCCTGAAAAAGCCTCTCCTCTCATGAACACAGCTGTGGCTGATTAGCCAATTTAAATTTCTGCTCTGCTCATCAGGGTCTTTGAGTCCCTTTTTACTTTTGTAATGGTACCGAAATGCACAGAAAGGCGCAACACCTTGTTTAAACAATAATTACTGAGATTATTAATTTTGCTGGGCCATTAATTTGAACAGTTTTGTTGATTTTATCCTTAATAAGATGTATTGGACGCGCTGGTGTCAACATCCTGGCGGCGTTCAGTTTGTCACCTACTGCCGAGATCAACTCAAAACCTTCCGCCATCGTAATTGAGCACCTATTGATTAAATATGACTGTAGTTGGAAAACAAACATCAGCATTAGCTTACCGTGCAACGTCTGGGCAACCGGAGGATCCTGGACGGACAGCAGTGGTGCATGTCTGAAAGATGGCCTCGGATGCAGATCTCCAAGGCTTGGCACTCTCATTCTCTCAGCTCGATGCTCCATAGAGCTGCCACTGGATATTGCAGTTCACTTACGATGTACAGTAAAGTCTGCTCCTTAAAGTTGGATCACAGCTGGTAGCTACGAAGGCGTCCTGAACCTTCAATCGTAAGCCAACTTCAGCGGCAGCTTCGTCCAAACTATAAAACCCCCGACGGTGAAGCTCTGAGTCCATGAGAGCCGCCAGCTGAAACACGTTCTGTCTGAGCGGCCACACAAAAATAAAGTCAGGAGTAATAAGACTATTTTCTAATAAAGTTAATGAGCTTCAGCTTATTGATAACCCGGTAGTAGGTCGCCATCTTTCTTGAAGCAAAGTACGGTGTGACGCTAACCAACCAATTGGAGAAGTTGTAGCCTGATGACGTGGCTCTCCTCATTTGCATTTATTGTTTTCTAAGTTTTGCGGGGAAATAGAATGTGATAAATAAGAAAATAAGGAAATACTAAATGAATAAGGGAAATTGGAAAATGGGAAAATAAAATTTTTTGCAAACAAATGTTAAATGAAAAATAGATAAAAGAAAAAAAGGGTAAAAATTAATCAATTTCTCAATATGAGAAATTGATTAATGAAACTGGGAAACAGAAAATTGGGTTAATGGAAAAAGGAAATTGAAAAAAATGGTTAAATTAAAAAATAGATTAATGAAAAATGGGTAAATAGATAAAGGGATAAATGAAAAATGGACAAATGAAAAATAGATAAGAGAAATTGAGAAATAGATAATCTGAAAAATAAATAAATGAAGAAAATTGGCTTAATGAAAAAGGGAAATTGAAAAGTGGTTAAATGAAAAATAGATTAATGAAAAATGGGTAAATGGATAAATGAAAAATAGATAAATGAAAAAGAAATTGGGAAATTGATAATATAAAAAATAAATGAAAAAATTGGTTTAATGAAAAAGCTAAATTATTTATTTAACAAATTTTTTATTTATTTCACTCATTTTCTTCATTTTTTAATTTATTTTACTCATTTTTTTATTTATTTCACCCATTTATTTATTTAATTTTGGCTGAAATGGCTCTCCATACACCTAATTGTACCAACGTGTAAAACATTTTTTACTCTTCTCAGTAACCAAAACACTCCTTAAAAAACAAATCAAAAAGGCTTCATTAACTTAATTAGAGACACGGAGCACATTATTCCCCCCAAAAATAAATAAAACCTACAACACAACAAAAAACAGAATAAAGAAAAAACCCACAATTAAAAAGTTAATTTATTACACAACCCTACTAAATGATACCAACTTGATTCTTATAACTTCTCAAATAAGAAACAAGAAAACAAAGAATTAACCACGAACAAACAGTTGTTAAAAAATTCTTCTATTAAAAAGACCACAGAAAATCCACGAAGAACACAAGTAACAATTAGAATTAAAAACCAAACAATTAATTAATATTTTAAATACATTACTTGTGTTCATAATCGATTAGGACCTCCCTTAGCCCTAGGTTAGATGTTAGAGAGAGAGGGTGGAGGGAGATTAGATTTAAGTCTGGAAACGACTGGGGTTAGGTTTAGAAAAAGAGTTTGGTAAGGCGTTAAAGGAAGGTTTGGGAGGAGAAAGAGGAAGGAGAAGAAGAAAGGAAGAGAGGAAAGAAGGAAAAGTGTGGAAGAATCAATGTCCTAGGGGGATGAGGAAAATAAATTTGTGAAAGCTAAAGTGTGGGGAGAAATCTACTCTTATTTTTAACCAGGGGGAGTGATCAGGGATGGGAAGTGGAAGGAAAATGCGGATGGTGGTGTGTGTGGGGTGGAAGGGATAATGTCAGAATACTGGGAAAACTAGTTTTTCAATAATCCTAGTGGGTTTGGTAAGTTGGGAGCTATAAAAGGATTAGGTGATAAACTTAGATTTAATTCTAAAAGGAATCCAAGTGAGTATATATATTTTTATTTTTCTGTTGGAGTGGACTGATTTTCAGAACAGATCTATAATGAGGGATAAGGATCTTTGTGATTCTTTAAAAAATATTTTATTTTTATGGTGTATTAATGTGTTTCTTCAGATTTGGGGATATCTTTAAATATTTTCTAAATCCTCTTATTTATTTCAATTATTTATGTAGTGTTGGGTCCTAAGTTGATTCTCTTTTTCTTAAAAAAAAATTAACTAATGTAATAATTTAGGATGTTATGGTCAAATATTGTATTAAGATTCAACTATTTAAGTTATAATAGTGTTCATTTGGATTCTTTTTTGTGTGTATTTTTATAACTCATTTAGGCCATTTGGTGTTTTGGTGTTTAACTTTTTAATCCATTGTCTCTCCTACAGCCATCTTTCTCTCCTGGACCAGTCGGGGTTGTGTTCCAATGGTCTGCCCCTTAGTGCTTCAACTCCATGTCTGAGGAAGTGTTTCACCAGGGTGGTTTCTGTTTTCTTTTTGGTGTTAATGTTGTATTTATGGTTTGAGAAACGTTTTTTGAAGGAGTTGACCGTCTCGCCCACATATTGTTTTTTACATTTATGGCACCAGATTATGTAAACTACATTGTTCTGTTCGGGGGAAATCCCAGCAGGGAGAGGCCAGCGTTTGTTGGTGGATATGTTTGTTTCTTTTTGGGGGGTTTGTTTTTGCTGGAGAACTTGGAATGAACTAGGAGGTCTTGTAAGTTTGGGCTTTTTTGGGGTGCTGTGATAATTTTCCAATTTTGGCTCTGTGGTAGCTCCTGTTGTAGTTGTTTGAAATGGTCTCTCAATATTTTGTGATTCTTCCATGTGAAGTTTGAGTAGGGGCCTGAGAGTGTGATTACGTGTGGTTGTGTTTCTGGGTTTTTAATTTTGTTGGTGTCCTCTTTGTGTAAATCCTCTCTTCTGATTTTTTGCAAAAGGGTTCTGGAGTATCCTCTTTTTCTGAGGGCTTGGAAGAGAGTTTTCATGGCTTCCTCACGGTCTGCTTCGTTGGAGCAGATTCTCTTAAATCTGATTAGTTGTGATTTCACAATTCCTCCATTGTGTCCCTGTGTAGAAGTTGGTGTGAGTCTGTAGGTTTGAAATAAAGTTTGCTGTCCAATTCGCCTGTTTTTTGGAAGTTTTCGCCCTTGAATGTTATGGTGTCCAAAAAGATTACCTGTTGTGTGTTGATTGTGGTTGTGATTTTGATGGAGCTGTGGTGGTTGTTCAGGATTTGCGTGAATTGATCAAAATCATCTCAGCTGTGGTTCCACAGGCCCCGTATGTCGTCCAGGTACCTGTAATAGGCTTCTGGGAGTTTTGGGCATTTTTGAAAAGCTTCCTTTTCCCATTTGGCCATGTAAATATTAGCATAGGTCGGAGAAAACTGTTTTCCCATCGCTGTACCCTTAATTTGTAAGAACCAATTATCGTTGAAAAAGAAGTCATTTCTCTCGAGGTTGATTTTGAGCAGTTCCAGAATTGTTTCGTCTGGCCTTGAGGGGTCTGGATTTTCCCGGAGGCATTCCTCAATTGCTTCCAGTCCTTTTCCTGTTTTGATGTTAGTGTAGAGGTTCTCAACGTCCATTGTGAAAAGAAGCGTTTGTTCAGTGATTGTGTGTGTGGCCATTTTTTATAGGGAATCTGTTGTGTTTTTTTTTATGTAACTGGGGTGTTTTTGTGAGAGTGGGTTCAGATAATGGTTCAACAGGTAGGCCGAGCCATAAGATTCGCTGCTGCAATCCGAAATGATGAGTCTCCCTTTTGAGATTTGGAATGGTTTCGCCTATTCAGCGGGTTCTTTGTGAATTTTTGGGAGCAGGTAGAAATACCTGGGCCTTGGTGGGTCAGTGTTCACTAGAAACTGGAATTGTTTATGGTTGATGAACTTTTTCTCTTCCAATTCTTTTAAAAGTCGACGAATCAAAGTTCTTGACTCCGGGTAGATTGGTGTTGTTAGTGGTTTGTAATATTCCCTGTCGTTTAGTTGCCTGTTGGCCTCCCAAACATAATCTGTTTTGTCCATAAGGACTACAGTGGAGCCCTTATCTGCTGGTTTGATGATGATGGAGTTGAGGTTTTTTAGTTCCTCCAATGCCTCCATTTCCTCCTGAGTAAAGTTTGGTCTCTCCGTTTCCACTGGTATTTTTTTGACTGCTCTTTCATCCTGTTCAATCAACTCCAGAATGAGGGGGTGGATCTTATGTATTGGTGGTTCTCATTAGGAGGGAGGGAGGAAAGGTAGGGGCGGGTCCTTACTTTAGTCATCTTTGAAAAAAATCTGCTAATTTTAGTCTGCGGTGGCAACGTTGGATTTGGCTGTTCAGTTGTTCTCTTATGTTTGGTGTTCTGGTGGAAGATGGTATAAAAGTGAGGCCTTTTGCTAAAAGTTTGATGTGGTTTTTCTTCAGGTGGAATGTGGAAGAAAAAATGAGGATTCCATCTTTTGTGTCCAATTTGTTGGTTTCTGGGTGATTGGTTTGGTTTTCTGACTGTTTTGTTGTTTCGGTTTCGAGGCTGGTCTGCCCATATGAAGCACACACATTGTGTGAAACATACGGGCCTAGCAGTTTAAAGACTTGCACCAGTGTTCCCAGATATGTTGTGCTGTGAGGGGTGTCCAGTGTATTCCGTCTTCTGTTGTGTGGAACTGTGTTTGTGGGATGAAATGGAGGTTTAGTTTTTGGGAGACTTCAATGATCATTCTATTAATTTTTTTCAGGTTTTGTTTCTGTATGAAATTGAGTCCTACTGAATAATTTAGCAGGGGGATGTAAATGTCCGCATATGGGAAAGTGTCTTGTGCTGTGCTTAGGAACCTAGTAAGTGTGTATTTTGTGTGGGTCCCATTGGTTTCTGTTTATTCCGAATGAAAGTAGGATCTTCCTGGTTTCGTCACATGTTTTGGCTCTTTTCAAAATTTGGTGTGCATGCATGAATTGGGCTCCTGGATAGCAATCAATTTGGATTTCTGGGTTATTGGTTGGGGGCAGTTTTTGGAGGTTCGACTCTCCCATAATTATTATGGATTTGCTTTTAGGTGCCAATTCCTTATTTTGTCACCTTGGTGGTTGCAAATGTGAATGGTTGTTATAGGTTTGGGGGCTATTTTTAAGGGTTTTAGTGAGGTTTTTAAGATTTCTGTGAGGGTCAATGGTTCAAGGGATGTTGGTTCCTGTAAGGTAGGGATCTGCTACTCTGCTCCTTACAGCAGGGTAACCAGAAGCTGTCAACATCGCCACCTTGAGAATTGCATCCAAGGAATTAGACTGCCAGTAGACTGCCAGTAGGCTCGAGGTTCGTAACCAAGGAGAACAAGACTTTTCCAAAAAAATGAGTTACATTTTATCGTTTCATGTTAAGAGACAATCACAACAGGAAGGGAGTGTACAGTACTGAGGCCTACCAGCAGGGGGAGGGCGGTCCAAATGGGAACTGGTTCCTAAAATAAATGTATAAATCCAAAATAAATCACCCCAAACACTTGTGAACAGGCATTCAATCGTGAAGAAATCCCAACACCGGGCACTCGCACGACACACAGTTCCAGTCTCCCAAGAGGCCCCTCCCACTACCTTCAGCTCTCAGCCTGGAGACAAAAAGGGTGGGGTTAAACAAGCAAATACAAAAAAAAACAAATACTACAATTTAAACTTGGCCACAGACTAAAATCAGGTTACCTCCAACATAACCAATTAAAATCATCAATGCTTTAATAGAATAGTCTAAAAGAATTCATGGCTGCTACCTGCAGCAAGGCTGGAGGCCACACAAAACAGAATGTTCCAAAGTAAATTTAAACCAAAGAAAACCCAAAACTAAGCAACTAAACAAAACAAATTAAACAAAACAGTTACAAAAATGAAACAAAAATCAACCAATGAAACAAGATAAACTAAACGAAAGAACAGTGAAACAAAACAGCAGGGCCTCCAGTGAGTTGCAGCAGTGTCAGAGCTGGAATTGGATGAAAAGGTTAGTAGGTGATTTACAGAAGATGGAAACCATCGTCACCTACCAGAGTTGGATAACGTCACCTCAAACCAGAGGATCCTTTCCGGCCCATAGCAGGAGGATCAGCTTTCCAATATGTTCTATATATGAATAATTGTTATTTTTGGTGTTATGGAGCTGTATGGGTGCAATAAAACAATACATACCCGTTTTATGTGAAAACTACACTGGGGAGGGTGAATTACAGCCACTCCCCAGTACCAAGCAGGAGACTTCCAGAGGTTTCTAGATTTAAACAATTCAAATCAAACTCTGAATTTGTAGGTCATATGCAGAAGGAGAAACATTACTTACTGATGTTAGAGCTTAAGACCTGCATGCTTTCCAAGCGACCTTCCCAACAGTATGTGACCAAATGCCAGCATAAGCAACCAGGTGAGAGAGTCTCCCTTTTTACTCTCCAACAATCATGAGGTGATTAGGGGCCCAGGTGTTCTGAATATTGGGGCAGGCTTCTTCCTGCTACAATATGTTGGTTGTTGTGGTTTGTTTGTTTCGTGCTTTTGTAATTTTATTCCAGGCTGTAGCTAAGTTTATTTGTTTGATTCCCTTTATTTTCTTTTGTGCTTTTTTGGTTGCGCCATTAAGAATCCATTGTAATTGTTTTCTTGGGGTTTTTTCAAATTTCATCAATATAATTCTCATTTCCTTTTCTATCTGTTCCCGGTTTGTTTGAGTTATTTGTTGTTCCAGTTCAAAAATTTTAAAGGCTAATTCAATCAATTCGGTTAATGTTTTTTGTTTGTTTGGCATCTTTTCTTTTTTCTCTTTCTTTGAGGGGGAGTTAACAGATTAAATACTTTTTTATGCTTTGAGATTGTAATTGTTCGATTAAATTGTTGTTTTCAAAATTTGACTTTTAATATTTGGAATTTTGTTGGGTGTGTTCAAGCTAATAATGTGGGTTTTTTCTTGTGACGCGCTGTTTCTAATTAAGGGGAATTAAGGTTGTATTTATTTTCGGATGTGCTGTTTTACATTTATTCTGGTTTTGTAATGCTGTTAGAAACAGAACAACAGTGTTGTTTTGATTTTGGTGATTTATATAAAAGGTTAGCGTTAGCCTAACCCTAACCCCTCACTGCCAGATGCACTTAACAAGTCCTATTTCCGCTTTGAGCATCTTAAAACCCCCCTCAGCACCAGACTAATACCACCTCCTGGTGACATGCCTCTCTGTGTGACCACAGCATATGTGAGGAAGTCCTTCCAGGAAATCAACCCCTGTAAGGCTGCAGGCCCCATCAAGGGAAGGTTCTGAGGGACTGTGTACATCAACTGTCTGAGAGATCTTCAACACCTCAATGTTACTGTCACCTGTCCTCTCCCACTTAAAGACCACCACTATTGTCCCTGTTCCCAAGTGCTCCACAGTGATGGGCCTGAATGACTGCCGACCGATAGCCCTAACATCAGTAGTTCCCACTAATATTTAAATATGCTGATCCATGGATCAATTCAATTTAAAAATACTTAAAAACAAATAAATTTCCTTGTAAAAGTAGCGATGATAACACTTTGAATTAGGTTTCTAGAAAAAAAGCGTGAAAATCTGTTCAGTCTTTAGCGAGTTATAATTAATTAAATGCGCTGACATTTCATTGTGCCCCAAACGTACAACGTTGAGTGGAGCTGGCGACCACTGCAAGATGGCGGCCCTACGTCACGTTTGCAACAGCAGGCAAGAGCGGTCCATGAGGCATCTATTCTTTTATTATGTATATGGCTCAACCTCTCATGTCTAGCTAAGCAAGGATGGTGGAACCAACTAACTTTCTCACTCTTTAGTTGCCTAGCAACTCACTCACTCTTTGGTTACCTAGCAACAGCCTGTCGAGTCACTTGCGCAGCTGCAGTTTCTGGTTTTGCCTTCATTCCTCATAATTGCTTAGAAATAATAAAAAAAATTTTAAAAAACATTGTGGTGTGAAAACTATGGATAAAGCAGTTAAGTATTCCAAATATTTAAAACAGAAAAACTAATAAAAAAGTTTTGATACAGACTGATATATCATGCGTATTTCATGATATTGTAATATTGTTCAGTCTTACCATAATTAGACTATTTCTATGTTTAAAATCCATTTTAATTAGTTACTATTTAGGATTATTTTCTATGAAATTGAGTTTGATTAGTTTGAATTTAATTACTGAAATTCATAGTTTGGGTAATGTTATCATTAATCAAATCTACATGAGTTATAACAACATTTAATTTTAATTGAATTTAATTATTTAGAAGTACCAGGGTTGGTTGAACCCACCCATCATCCCGTTAAATCTGACTCCAGCTTTTCAAGTATGTACTGAAGTAAAAAAAAAAACAACTTAAAAGTGGTTGAACTTTATTTATTTTGGAGCATCATAGTTAGGTGGGGTGATAACAAATATAAATGCAACACTTTCCTGAACATTGCAAGATTTGTGAAATTCATATATTCTTATACTTCAACTGTTGCATCTATCTCAAGGAAATCTAATAAAATGTAGAAACAGTTTGTACTGGATTCATTATGAAAGGTTTATAGGGACTGTTTGATGTAGAAAAATCAGGCATATTTAAAATAAAATTCCTCAGTTTTATTTATTGTTGACTCTATAGGCCTTCCACATATGTCTTTTTTCACCTCCTTCACCATCCTGGTGTAAGGACATGCTCAGGTTCCCGACTGTTCATATTTGCAGGTTTATCTCATGATCCCTTGGAGTTCAGGTTCTGCTTGTCGCCTTCTGTTTTTGTCGTCCCAGTCACGTTCCGTGAGCGATTCCCAGTATTTGTCCTGCTCTGAAGTGTTTACATTTTAATCATTTTCCCCCT
>NW_006800046.1:641162-651342 GCF_000485575.1 Poecilia formosa | reverse complement strand
TAAACAATCTTCTCAATGTGTTGCACACGGTTGTTGGCTGACACCAGTTTCTGGTTCTGTGAAAGCAAAGTGAAAAAAAAACAACAAAAAAAACAGAAGGATAGAGAGAGAAAAGAAAACAAACACAGCCATGGTTAAACATTTTCACATTGGTCTGCAATAAAACACGAGGAAACGTGGACCAAAGAATAACTCGCCCAGATGAGACACCATGACAACCAGAACATGGAAAATTGCAAGCAATTTGCACAATTTTGACATAAAACAGCTTATTGTGACAGTCCGACATTTATTACAGCCGAGCTACAGACAGAAAATATCAAGACATTGAGTGGCAGATGTGGAGGTTACTGATTAATTATCCGATTTTGATTACAAAACAGTGGAGGCCATTGAGCCTTGTAGGCGAAATTAAAAGATTGAAATTTCAGCATGTGGAAGCTAAAATAATTCCTGGTGGAACTTTTGTGGTAATCTTTTTTTTTCCTTCTTGATTCATTGATTAGGCTTTACTAACTCCTTCTTTTGTTCTAACTTATTGACTTAAAGCTCATTCTTTGTTTAAATCTACCTGCTGTGCTACTATGGGAGAAACGCAGACAGTCATGGTTGTGGATATGGCTCACCTCCCAGGGTAGAATAGCCTTGGGGGGCATCGCAAGCACAGTTAACTTAACCACTGATTATAATGTTGGTATTTTAGTGAAGCTTTTGATTCAAAGCTTAATCCAAAGTCTGATAAGTGGATGTATTATCCACAACTGATCACTCCACCATTTTATGCAACTCATAATGCATTTTACAGCTTTGTGTATCCTGCATTTTATTGCACTTGTAAAAACTTAGCAGCTTTATCACCTAGGCAAGAATTGTGTTTTTTCTTTTTTTTTTTTTTTTTTTTTTTCTTTTTCACCGGGACTTAAATAAAAGACATGAGTAAAAAGTTTAAAAAGTGACACTTTTATCTAACTTGAAAACGGATATCTAAATTCCCATTCGCCATAAAGTAACACAAGATGACAGCTTTTTTGTTTCTCCTGCTTGCACATGTACATAAAGTAGCAACAGCTGCTTCACTGGATTGGACATTCGGATCTGCAGAACCACAGCACGCAATTACAACTTGTCCTGTACTGCAGCCTGCTGAGCAGATTAGCAGTAAGTGGGAAAAGTAACGAAAGAAAACCTTTAAAAAAAATTAAAATTAAAAATTACGTCATTTGTGTAAAGTGTTTTTTTTTTTTTTTGTTACATTCCGACTCGGTCAGAATGTACCCTACCGCGTCGGGAATGTGCTTGGTCGGGAAGAGCTGCCGTCACGATGCCTCTGTGTCATCGTTTTTCCCTGTGGCTCACTGCAGCGGATAGAATCACCAGGTTATCCATTAATTAGCCGGGAACACTCCCATTTCAAACACGTAGGGAGGCTTAACCACTAAATCACTCGTGCTGGGTGCTCTCACTCCCTCTGTTTGTGACCTGATTTCACCATAATAAAAAAAAAGTCCAATAAAAAGCTGTTGCTCCTGAGTCAGAAGTAGTAGTTCCATTGGAGGAGAGTCAGACAAAGGACAGGGAGAGGAGCTCCAGGCATCACTCTGACAAGACGGTTCTGGACTGAACTTAGGAGAATTCTGGACCAAATCAGAACTACCTGGATGAGGGAACAGGACCTGGGTTAACACAACAGCTGAGCCTTCTTGTTATTTGCATTATCCAAGGATGGGGGAAGCAAAGAATCCTGGTACGGAGGAGAGACCCAAGTGGGACAACAAGGTCCAGTACCTGCTGACATGCATTGGCTTTGCGGTCGGGATTGGAAACCTGTGGCGGTTTCCCTACCTGTGCCAGATCTACGGAGGGGGTGAGGATGCTGCCTTTGAGTTCCTCGTGTCCGACGTTCGTTCTCATGCTTGTCTGGATTTCTGACATCAGGAGGAAATATGTTCGGATCAATGCATCCGACTTCTGTGTTTACTTCCTCATAGTTCCCAGGGTGGTATGTTAAAAGCTACAGAGTTCCAGAGAACAGGTGAAGTTGTGTAAGCAGGCATTTCCAGTAAAAGGTGTTCAGCCTCTATCAACTTTACATATTGACTCTGAGATTTAGATTCGCACAGGGGGGGGGATTTGACTCTCTTGGGTTTTTGTATAACTGCCTCAAAATGATTAGCCGGTCACATTGACGTGTTCTTAGATTCTTGGTTACAAATCTACAGTTTTCTCAGAGAATCTCTTAAAAAAAAAGAAAAAAAGAAAGAAAAAAGAAAAAGCTACTGTTTAGTAACACAATTGTTATGATTTATTGTATAACGCCTCCTTGCCTTGAGGTCTCAGTTTCATTGGTGTTATCAGGTGCATTCCTCATCCCGTACCTGATTGCGCTGGTGTTCGAGGGCCTCCCCCTGCTCTACCTGGAGCTGGCGATCGGACAGCGGCTCCGCATGGGCAGCATCGGCGTCTGGAACAACATCTCTCCGATGTTGGGTGGAGTCGGTGGGTGGAAGTTCAGCTCCTAATCCTGAGGGATGCGTCCTTGCTTAGTATTTGTTCGCTTCGTGGAGTTAAAATTTTAAAACCATTTAAGACAGGTTTGTCCAAAGCAAAGTGTGAGCCGGGGCCACTCTGCTGATTTTGTGTGGTGGCCCCGTGGCAGCAATGTGAAAATGTGTCAAATTTGCCATCAGGTGGCCGATGCAGGCGAAACTTTTTAGTTTTTAGGCAAAACTTTTTACCCAAAAATGTACTTTTTTGTGTTGTTGACACTGATGCAAAGTATTCATCACTCCTTTGGCATTCAACGAATAAGTGACTTTTACTCAATAGCAGATTTTAATGCACTCAATTTTGATTTTAATGAATTTATTGAGCTCTGTCATATATGCTGAATAGGTCAGATACAATACGATATTTGACTGTATTTTATGATCAGTTATTATTGAAAGAGTGAACCAAATTATATTCTCATCCCAGAAAATAGACTTCATTTTTTTCCCTTATTTTAAATTGAGCCAAAAAAAAAAAGTTTTTCTCTTTTTATTTTTTCCTCTCCCAGGTGCTAATAAATTTATGATTTCAGACACAGCTTACTTAAGATGATTATGACTGAAACTTTATCCCAATGTAAAGTACAGAAATACCTTAACCTATAACTTGCTTGTCTAATAGATGATATTTGTTAATTAATAATTAAAGAACATTAGGTATAACTATGTCCATTGTGTGTTTTAGTTCTAGCAATGATTTCTGGTTCTGATAAAGCTTTAGGTTAACTAACCTTAAATACATTAGGAAGCTTGAAAATGCTTATTGCTTGTGTGAGCCAACTACTAAAATCAAAAGTTTTCCAGTCAAATGTTGCACATTTTGGTAGTAGCCCTTTGAAAAATTACAATAAGTGTGATAAGAAGTTGTTTACTTGTGGTATGAAAACCTGTCTCATGTACGGCTACACTGTTTCCTCAGGCTCCTTTGGAAAACCTCCTTCCGACTGACTGTTTTTTCCCCCTTGTGTTCAGGCATTGCCTCCATGGTGGTGTCTTTCCTGGTCTCCATGTTCTACAACACCATCATAGCCTGGGTGCTCTGGTACTTCTTTAACTCTTTTCAAAACCCGCTGCCGTGGAGCCAGTGTCCTTTGAATGCTAACCAAACAGGTGAGGGGGGGGGGGGGACAACAACAAAAAAAGACCTTGGTGTTGTGTTGCTGCTTTCGATACATTTTATTGAATGTAGTGTAATGACAATAAAAGAATAACGATTCACCAGGAACGTTAAAGCACAGTGGAGCCAGTGGAAGTTGTCCGAGAGGGTGGGGGAATTTGCTTTGAGAAGATAAACTGGAAACTAAAGTTAGGGATTACCACTTAACAGCCGAGTTAACCATCAATCTTTGAGCGGGAATTATTTTTGATGGATTTATTACATTGGCATGTGAACTGCTTTATGACATCAAGAGTTATTGATTAAAATGTGTTTTCTTTTAAACCTGTCCTGTAAGAAAATCACAAGTAATTTTAAGAAAAAGATCATCTAAAGATTCTTTATACATATATAAATATCCCAGGTATTGTCTTATGGGTGTGGTGTGTTCCTACAGGCTATAGCTCCGAGTGTGAGAAGAGCACTTCGGTGAATTACTTCTGGTACCGCGAGACGCTGAACATCACCGAGGACATCGGGATCAGCGGCTCGCTGCAGTGGTGGATGGTCATCTGTCTGGCCACGGCCTGGTGTGTCATCTACATCTGCTTCATCAAAGGCATCGACTCCATGGGAAAGGTCAGCACACAAAATCTGTGCTTTTAAAAAGGTTTTAAAAAGTCAAGATTTCACAATTTTATGGGATTCTAGAGAACCTGTCGAAACATTTTCAATCATTTCATGGAAACAATTGAATTACTCTTGCTAATGTAACTCTGGTTTAAAAAATACAGTGAGGAAACTACGAGCAGTGTGCCACCTGCAGGAAAGTTACTTGAGCTGTTTCCTCAACTAAATACCAGTTTTTATGCTCTCAGTGATACTCTATCACACTACATGCTAGTTATTTTTACCCCTTCGCCAATTTGTACCTTTGTAGTTTTCTTCATTTTCCAGTGGTGGGCACACATCTGCTAATCGGCTAATGGGCTAACTCCGGAGCTAATTTTGTACGTTAGCATTTTTTGCTTATTTTGAGAACATTTAGCGCAGTTAGCTTCCTCTTGTTTTATACGATTAAATTCTGATTTATTCTGCTATTTTGTGAACTTTCAGTTGAATAATGCTTGACATCTTCGCTGAAGTTTCAGTTATCCACCATTAAAAATTCTTCAAGTCGTAGTCATTTACACTCATGCTCTTATTTTTAAGTGGGTGAAAACTAAACTCATGAGTTTCGCTTTTATTTATTTATTTCCAGAAAACTCTGAGAAAACTGCAAATATACAACAAAAAAACAAACAAGATACAAAATAATTCAACACTTCCATAAACAACCAGGAGTGTTAATCAAACGCATGAAAAAATTCACATATACGAATTGGGTTGAGAGCATTCTCACATTCTCATTGTGACACTTTGGATTTCAACATTGTTGAATTTAGCGCTTTAACAATAGATCCTGCCAAATACCATTTTGGCAGGTTGTTTTGTACCCACACCAGTCAGTTAAAATCTCTAGAATATTTTTAGATCACTGTAAAGTCAAACAGTTAATAAATGCTATGTAACCTTTTTTTTTTTCCTGAAACAATGAAATTATGGTAATTGCCTAAAGGTCATCTGATAGCGTTCCATGCCTACTGCTGATGAATAAACAACTACCTTTGACTTAAAAGAAAACCAGACTCTCTTATCGAGACGTTTTGAACCTTTCCAGGCTGTGTATGTGACAGCCACATTCCCCTACCTGGTTCTGACCATATTCCTGATCCGGGCCCTCACTCTCCCTGGAGCTACTGATGGGCTGGTGTACCTCTTCACTCCTGACGTGAGTTTGCCCCTGACATAACATGTTCTGTATCCTAGACAAAATCAAAAACCAGACGTAATTGATATGTTGTTCTCCTTGCTGCAGTGGGAAATACTTAAGAAGCCCCAAGTTTGGTTAGACGCTGCAACCCAGATCTTCTTCTCTCTTTCTGTGGCTTTCGGAGGTCTAATAGCATTCTCCAGCTACAATGCGGAGAGGTGAGGCATCAAACACCCGATCAAGTTGAGAAGCAGAGATTGGACTGCCGCTTTATTTCTTTTTCTTGACTTTTAGGAACGACTGTGAGAGAGATGCTCTTGTTGTGGGAATAACAAACAGTGCCACGTCCCTCTATGGATCCATTCCCATTTTTTCCATCCTGGGATTCAAAGCCAGAACTAACTTCAACACCTGTCTAGAACAGTACGTTTGCATGGATATCTGTGGTTGCCTCTTCTGACAATGAAGTGTGGTCCAGTGAAATTTGTAGAAATGGCGTCTCTAATCTCGTCTACAGGAACATCCTGACTCTGACTAACCACTTTGACATCGCAGAACGAAACATGACAGTGGAAAACTACGACCAGTGGTTTGATTACTTAAATGTGACACATCCAGGAGACATAGCTTCTTTGCCCTTAAGGGTCTGTGATCTGCAGAACTTTCTTGATCAGGTACTTGTGTTTTCTACACTCCTCTTGTTCAATCATGCCACCCACTATGATCCTTTGTGTTGCTCCTTGTCCTGTAAAGGACTAAGCATTATTTTTGTACATGATGAAGCATTTTCTTCTGCCTGACTTTAATCTTCCTCTCCAAGAGTGCTTCTGGAACGGGCCTGGCCTTCATTGTATTCACAGAGGCAGTCTTAGAGATGCCTGGGTCCCAGGTCTGGGCCGTATTGTTCTTCGTTATGCTCTTAAGTTTGGGACTGTCCTCCATGTTTGGCAACATAGAGGGAGTCCTCACGCCCCTCCAGGAGCTCAAACTCGTCCCAAAGTGGCTCCCCCATGAAGTTTTGACAGGTGATTCAGCTTGTATCCGGTCTTATTCCTGGAGGAACTGAATTCCTTCTCTGAATTAACATTTCCCTCACTGCTTTAGCGATTGTCTGTCTGGTGTCGTTTTTGATTGGCCTCATCTTCACCCTGGGTTCCGGTAACTATTGGGTGGAGGTCTTCAACGCCTATGTGGGATCTGTACCCCTACTCATCATTGCTTTTTGTGAGATTGTTGGGGTTGCTTACATCTACGGAATGAAAACGTAAGGATTTCCCCATGTCCCCCAAGATTTACAATCTTGCACAACTATACAATTTAAAGAAATTTGAGTTTGGTTAATTATTTCTTTATTGCAACAATGCTTCTTTGTGATAAATTTTATACCAATGGAAGACCTGTTTATTGACTTTTAAACAACATCACATTGACAAGGAAAATCCAGTTCTACATTCACAAAGTATTAGAGCCACCTTAAGACAAAAACATTTTAAACTACAAGAATAATATTACTGAAATAAAGTCAGAATATTGTGAGAACAAAGTCAAAGTGTTACAAGAATTACAAGAGTAAAGTAGGATGACAATAAAGTCAAACTAATACCATAATAGCATAAATAGGATAAAGTGATAACGAGATTAAAATAAGGCAATGAAGTTGAATACGAGAATAAAGTCAAAGAAAATAATCTTGTAACACATCAATGTCAGTGGTCATGAGACGGTCACATCAGATCTAAATAACTATCAAAGTTTTTTTTCCTCATTGAATTAACTTTTTTCTAGAAATTGAACTTTTTTTTATGATATTGCATCTTTATTCTGCGTATGTCATGACTTTGTTCATGTAATGAAACTTATTACATCATAGGTTTAAACCAGCCAAAAAGATTATTCCACTAATAACTCTTTTTCTGGTGTTTGGATAGGATGTTTAAAGGTCAAATGAAAAGACAAAATGAAAATTTAACAGTTTGTGATTTTGACCAGCAATGGTATGTTGGAGTATCTTACACTACGACCATAGTCTGGCATCTCCTCCATATAGTCACCAGCTTGGTCACACATCACTGTGGGTTGGCATCTCTTGGATTAAAATTTCCCACAGGTCATCCAATGTAGTTCTAGTGATTCCACTGGCATGATAAGCAACAACCCAAACTGAAAAATGTGTTCAATGGAGTTGAGGTAAAGAAAACAAGCCGACCTTGTGCTCCACTCTAAATTCTGAAGGTAGTCTCTGGAAATCCCGATTTTGCTTGGAGAAAGCGTCGACATGTTGGAGGTTCGAGTTTGGTCCCTAAAATGGGAAGATATGGGATATTTTCATGTCTCACTGCATTGACATTGCCTCCACAAAAAGAGTTTTGACAATCAATCAAAATCAATCAAATTTTATTTGTGTAGCACATTTCAGCAGCAAGGCATTTCAAGGTGCTTTACATAAATAAAAACAAAATAAAAACAGCATGTGACATTAAATAAACAGTAAGAAAGAGAAAGAGATTTTGGAAAATTTACTTTTGTTACGGAATTTAAGCGCCGTCCGTTTAGCACGGGTATTATCCAGGCCCCGACAAGGTCTCCAACCTTGCAGCACCAGGCTCCGTCCACCTATCACACAAATTTTTGCGTAGGACTTCGCCGTCCTATACGGATTTTTGTGCACTATTTTTACCTGTTAGAGTCTAGAATTTACAGGCTTTTTCTGCTACTTTTGTTGACAGACAGGATACGACAAGTTTTCATTACATCATCCTTAGGAAGTGACATTGAAAGGGCAACAAACAGGCTTTGCTTAAGAATTATTACAGAGAATCATTACTCAGGAAGGAAAATCAACCAAACATAAAGTTGCTTACCTTACTTTTTGTGCAAATTACATAATTCTGTCTTCCATATATCTCTGTTTCCTCTGACAGATTTAGTGAAGACATTTACTTCATGACCGGGAGGAGGCCCAACATCTACTGGAAGGCGTGCTGGATGGTCATTAGTCCATTGATGCTCCTGGTGGTTTTTGTTGCTTATGTGGCTCTCCAGGCTGGTACATATCCAACATATCCTGCTTGGAATCCAAATTATGTAAGCAAGTCAACTTTTGCATTACATAGTATTTACAGTTTAATTACTTTAATATGGCATACACACACACACACACACACACACACACAAAACTTAGACTCAACTTAGCAAATTGTTGTTGATAATAGTAGAAAATAAATCCAGTCGAACAAATAGAAACATTTGCTTTCAGCTAAAACAAAGTGAGGCTACATCGGGTAGCTAGCTAGCTGTAAACGTATAGTGTGCGTCCTGTTTATGCTATGCTAGTTCTGCGCTCATTCTTTGAAAATAAAATAGCTTGCCGATTTCTGAACAGCCCAAATTTTCAAGAGCGATATTTTCTTTTAGTATTACTAATGTACAGCCACGAATGGTAATGTTGTACGTGTCAAACCGTTTTACCTAACCGGAATGAGCAACATACGTCCTACTTTAAGAAATGTAGCTTAGAAAAAAAGTCATTTACAATATTTTTGCTCTGATAAAGGGTATTAGTTATGATCAAAAATATAGAAATATGGTTCATTCAAGTCAACAGCTCTTTCACTGCATTGTACCTTCATTTATTTTCAAAGTATACTCCATTTTTCTGAGCTTTTGTATTTCTTTTTCCTTAGGAAGATTTTCCTCAAACTGAGACGAAGGAATACCCAAAGTGGGTGTTCGGCATAATCGTCGCCCTCGTCGTTGTCCCCATTCTTTCCATCCCTGTGGTGGCCGTTTACAACCTGATCCGCTGTGGAATTAAGAAGTCTTCTGCCAATGTTTCCGGCCCCAATCCCTACAGCAACGAAGCCTTTGAGATCGAAACACAGGAACGGAACACACAAAGCATTTAAAGGATGAACAGCATTTCAAGTCACCCATCTTACTCCCATTAATTTGATTGTGAAGATGCATTTGAACTGGACATGTAAAATAATAAGAAAAAAAATATTTCTACACTTCAATCAATTTTTACACTTGAAAATACTTATTTAACAGTGGATTCCTTTATATATGTTGTTTGTGTAGCATGTTCTGAAACAGAGACTCAATTCTTTTATTTGAAAAACAGATTTCAAAGATTATGTAATTCCAAATGTCAGAACTTTATAAAAAAAAATTGGACTTGGATGAGTTTATGAAATTGGCAAAAAACAAAAACAAGTAAGTAGGACATCCTGTTGTTAGCGTACAGTATTTGAATATTTTCTTCAGTGACGTCATGCTTTCCATGTGGAAAACTACCACCGCGATTAAACCAAAGTCCACAGACAAACAGTTGAGGGATAAAACCTTGACTGCAATGGTAGCTGGGTGATGTTTAAATATTCATCTTTACAAGATTGGTTGTTGTTTAATAGGGCATGTTTATGACACAGGGTTATCTCCTAAATGTTTTACACCATATGATTAAAGACTGTTTTCCTGTGTGCGTTGGGAATAAAAACGTCAGTTCTTTGGCATGTTGACAGGACAGTAAAACACCAGTTCCTAGAGGTCCTCTCTGCCAACACCAGAAGAAAGCCTTACGTTTTCGTTTTGACAGTTATATCCAATGACATTTGAGGAAACCATAACCCTTCCTCAGTCCTAGCTCAACGCTCAGGAAGAGCGTCGCAGCCGTCAACGGGGAAGGGAAGGGATGGGAGCGTCGCGTTAGCCCGTCAGTTCCCA
>NW_006800046.1:634451-639829 GCF_000485575.1 Poecilia formosa | reverse complement strand
AAATTGCCATTTTTTTTAAGTCTGTATCCAGTCAACGATTAATTGATTACCATGATCAGTTATGATGATTAGTTGATTATTTCAATCGACTGAGAAATCTGATTAATCGCTTCAACCCAAATTAAGATTAGAATATATAAAATGACAAAAAACAAACCACATTTTTATACTGTTATTGATATCATCACGACCTGAACTTGACCCGATATTTTGGCCGGGTCAGGCCAAAAGCATTTGTTTAATGTTCGAGTTGGACTAGGTCTTCTAAGTTTAATAAGCCAATGTCCAATAAAGAGTTTATCTACTTATAGTTTAAAAAGGTGATTCGGTCGTTTACCATGTTGAGGAAAGGAAGAAAACAAGGTGCAGAAGTTCATTATACTGTAATAAGCGCATGCAGCCACACCCTGCTCCTATCAATGACACATCCCAGATGATTTGCACTTGACTCACCCTGTGGTTCAACAAGCAACAGAATGGAGCTGGACGACATTATGCAAAGCTAAAAGCTGGAGACGTTGCACTGCTTACCTAAATGATGCTCTAAAAATAAAAGCAGTAACATTTTTATCAAAATAACGTGTTGGGTTCGTTTCGTGTTCGGGCCTGTAGACGGGTCGTGTTGGACTTTTTTAAGCCTGAACTAAACTCTAGTTGATGCTAAAACATCAACTATGACAATTTTGTTGAAAATTATTCTTGGTGGATACAAACGTTTGTGTAGATGCGTCAGCAGGTCCCTGTAGAGCTGACGGTGTTGGGAGAGCACCAGCAGGAAGCTGAGACAGAAAAGCAGCTCCACCGCCTCGTACTGCACGGTGCCCGTCTGGGCTTTACTGCCTAAAATTAGTCCTGAAGAAAAGAAAAACATGAAACTATGCAGAGAAGATCTAAATATGACACTTTTCTTAGGTTTTTGTGGAAATGTTACCCTTGTTGCTGGACCTGAGGAGCTTATTGGCGTACTGAGCCATGTCCCAGATCATCTGCAGGAAGTAAAGTGGATTCTTAGCAACTGTTTGACCAAAGGGCAAACTCTGTGCACACACATGAAACCTGGAAAAAAAAAATAAAACTAACATTACCTATAGATAAGTACGTTCAGGGACTGACGGGCTGAACAATTACGTTCCAGGTCAGAGCAGACATTGAGTAACATCAGCTTAGTTTGGTATCGGTATTATCTTAATGAGGCTCCTAGGTCAAGGTTGGTGAGTTTACATGGGAAGGCTTGCGAGTCATGCGTCTCCTTCCTGACCTGGTTAACATGCAGAAATCCTGACAATGCAGGCAGGAGGTAGCAGAAGAAATCTAAACAAAAACACAAGGAATGCAGAAAGAGAGTCGCAACTCAGTTGTTTTCACCTGCAGGCATGCAGCACCACCAGCTTGTAGATGTTCCTGTAGACCGCTTCAAGGGAGTTGGTCTAAAATGACATGATTGTTTTGAAGCATGAACGCAAAAAGAGAGAAATAAATTGACATCTGAGAGTATTTCTGTTGTGCGTTGTACATTTCCTGCTTCGTGCAGTACTGCAAGTCTTGTTCTCAACAATGTGCCGAGAGTCAAACCTGTTGGTTTAAATTCATGATGGTTACTGGCCAACATGTAGCATTTATGTTGGCCTGGTTACAGTAAAACCAGCCCAACGCTCTGTACAATCCCACTCCTCGCCATACTTCAATATGGTGGGTGTGGAGGAGCTTCGACTGATTGTGGGACCGCGGTCTAAAGAGGAGAACAGCGGCTTTCGCCTTAGATGTGAAACTGTGGGATGGATCTGGTCAGAGTTTGGCCGTTCATTTCACTGGTGTGTAGTGGACTTAGATAAGGTCTACAGGTGTGTTACCTATGAGGCATTGTGTAGGGGGCGAATTTTGGGAGATTGGTCAATACTTGCATTCAGTGGGAGAGTTAGATAAAAATGGTGTATCAGATTGGTTTCTTAAGCATCAGCTAATCGCCGATCTCCCAAAATCAAGGAAATTAATAAAGATTTCCACGCATCTATCCAGCCTGGTTTGATTGTTAAAGTTGCAACTAGCTGTAACAAAAAAAAAAAATAAAAAAAAAATCCAAGCTTTTTACTGACTGTGCATTTTTCTAGCATCAATCAGAGTAGAAAACTATGTTGAGATTTAACACTTAAAGAGGTGCTTCAATCTCCAACCTTCAAGTCCAAGAAGAGGGGATGACATTTGAGCCTCAGGATGGCCATCAGCTTCCTCTTCATCTGGTGTCCAGCTGAATGGAAAGACCCCAGAGAGAGGGAGTATCGTAGAGAGAGGCCGGCATAGCTGTAAGAGATAAAAATATATATAACTAAAATATAAAAAAGGAAAAAAATCTCAAAAGAAAACTTGGAGTTAAAACGTAATGTAGCCACAAACTTTTGTGTGCCTTACATCCTTAAGTCCACACATCCTTAAGAAGTCATGAATCCATATTTCTAAAACGTAGGCTTTCAAATACCTTAAATGTACTGAATAAAAAAACTAAGTTGGCCTTGTTTAGTTTAATCACAGGTCTTAAACTTTGTTATGGAAGCATATATACTATGAAGCTTTTTTTTTTCTTGCAGATGTAAAAGAGCTAGCTATGCTATCGAGTCAGCTGGCTACTTTTCTTATGACCATCACGGGTAAGTGCAAATTTGGCTATCTGTTAATATACCCTTGCTAGCTAGCTTTCTAAATTTACACTTACCCACGATGCACGTTAAAAGGCTATGCAGCTAACATTTTTACTTACCTCTAGCTGATGGATGTTTTTTGTTACATCCATCATGGGTAAGTGGAGTTTTATTGCCAGCTGACTAAACAATGTTCAAGCCATTCAACTTATTTATTTGTGATTTTCTTTGGACATTTCGGTCGTGACGCGGATCTTGAATTTCATTAATAACAGCCTTAAAGCAACCTTAAAAAGTTTTACATTTGAGTTGGTGAAACCTGCAAAAACCCTGCTACAAAACTCAGTGCTCACATCACAAGTTCAGCATTTCATTGTTATCTGAAAAAAAAAAAAAAAACCTTTGCAAAGCACTTTATGCCAGGAAAAATATCCTCCATTCCAGCGTGGGAGTCATTTACGAGTTGGTGCAAAGTGCATGGAGGAAGAGGTGGCACAGTTTACAAGGAACCATAAAGGAAAGGCAAAAAGCGCAATAACTTGAACCAAACAGACTGCAGGTAATGACTGAGCTGACGACAGGTTTAACCTTGAATAGTCTTTATAGACGTCCAGGGAGTGGGTGTCCAGCAGCAGCCCACACCACGGGAAGAGACAGTGAGGAGGCAACATGCGAATATCCGTACAGGAGCCCACGCTTCCCAGTAGCTGGAAGTTGACTGCCACCTTCTGTGGGTTGACCATTAGACCATACTGTGGTACTCCAGCCAGCAAGGTCCTGCACACAGTGTTCAAGTTCAGACTCATTTAAGTACATATGAGTGTTTTATCTAAAAACAGATAGTTTAAAAATATTTCATTAAAATGAGCCATACTTCAGAAAGGTTTGTGCTTGATGTTGGTCTGGAGTAATAAGGAGGAAGTCGTCCACTAATCTCATCAAACACCTGAGAACCAAAGAGACAAGAGAGATCCAGAAACACTGCCCCCTTCTGGAGAAGATGGACCACAACAGGAGGTTTCTGCCCTACCCTTTGTTTTTTGTGATGTCTTTGAATAGAACGTTCTCCATGTGGCCGTAACACAAACAACAGAGCAGACAGGACACGACCGATCCCTGAGGAATCCCTCGGCACTGGTGGTACGTCCTGCAACGCACAGGGTCGTGGTTTGGAACGAGTGTATTAAACAAACGAGGATGTTTAGTAAGGAGATAAGCATGGCTTACTTCTTTCCGTACTGAACTACGCTGCCTGTTAGCATTTGGGTGAAGAACTGTGAAGCTTCTTTGCCTCGGAGATCAGAGCAGAAATGCTGTAAAAACGGAGAAAAGTTTAGGTTAATGTGGAAAAATTTATCTAAATCCCAACATAAAAGGGTTTAAAATTGTAATCCAAGTCTTACTTGCTCTACTAGGATGGCATGGTGGAGTTTTGCATTCTTCTGCAACGACATTAAAAATCCCTTCATGTTGGTGGATCCCATGTTGTCCTCCAGAAAATCTGCCTATGGCAACAAAGATGACAGGAAAGGAAAACACACATTTTCTTTTCCCAAAAAAGAAAGGTGAAATGTGAGACACGCTGTTATAGTGGGCTCTGCTTTCCCCAACGCCCCTAAAGAGATACAGATACGGTGCTTCAAATGTCCCTCAGTTAGAAATTAGAGACCAACTGTGTATGATTTAATCTGAAGTTATGGCAAGAAAAAAAANCAGAACTCCAACACACACAAAAAAAAAAAAACACAAAAGCGCATGCGGGGTCAGTGGGTTCCTGCTGGGACTGCAGGGTGAAAAAGTTCCTGCTGTGGATTACATTCGGATGGCCAAGAAGTCCACGGGGGTCCTGGGGTTTGAGGCCTGACGAACCCTGGCCAGCCTCAAATCCCCCAGCCGTCGCTCCAGACTGCGCTTCCCTGTGAGGAAGAGGAGAGCGGAGGATGAGGCAGTTTTTTTTTTTTTAATTCTTTTAACAATACAAATAAGCAATCCATCCAGTAAAATCAGATAAAAACTGGCAATAAAAAGCAACTCGTGGTTTTTATAGAAAGTTGCATTTTGATATTTTACCTTGGATTAACACCCATAATGTAGTTCACACTTCAAACAATGGGCTGTCTTGTAACAGCAGTAACTGCTTTCATGCAATTTATGGACAACTTTCTTTGGCAACAACACGAGAAGCAAAGTTCTGAGGCAATAAATTTATCACAAAGTGGGGGAAAAAAAACACATTATGGTAACCCTTAGAAGTACCCGTCTTTGGAGATGAACAGAGGGTGTTAGCGTGCGAGATGTTTTTGTAAAGACCCACATTTGGCCGACATAGGTCCACTCACTTATAACTTTATTATTCCATCTTTGCTTCGCTATACAAGTAAGAATATTAACTCAGGGTTTTAAACCCAAATCCTCAGAATTAACAAATAAAACAGTGATTATGAGAATCCAGTAAAGACGAGCAGAGAAGATCCTGCTGCGCTCTAGTTTAGAAAT
The DNA here is from genome assembly GCF_000485575.1 of Poecilia formosa. Taxonomy (NCBI): domain Eukaryota; kingdom Metazoa; phylum Chordata; class Actinopteri; order Cyprinodontiformes; family Poeciliidae; genus Poecilia; species Poecilia formosa. The sequence goes on along the minus strand of NW_006800046.1, from coordinate 634,700 downwards.
CTTCAGGATGTGAGAAATGAGAAAAAAAAAAATATATATATAAAACTAGGTAAAAAAAAATGTAAAAAGCCAGTTTTCTCAATTGTGAAGTTTGATTATAAGTTGATCAAATTCGTATTTATTAGCTGGTAATCATCAAACACTCCCGCTACATTAAAATATTTTATCAGGTATAATTTTGAAGAGAAGTGCTTTATGAAAATGTAAAACATCACAACAGCAGAGTTACAGGAGCAGGGCTCAATTAAA
>NW_006800046.1:613397-630939 GCF_000485575.1 Poecilia formosa | reverse complement strand
GTCCCTCAGTTAGAAATTAGAGACCAACTGTGTATGATTTAATCTGAAGTTATGGCAAGAAAAAAAACAAAACATAAAAAGTTCAGTTTGCGCTTTGCCACAAACGTAGGGAACAAAGAATGCTAGCATATATGTAAGAAGCTGTGAAACATGGTGGCAGCAGCATCACGGCTGGTTTTCTTCAGCAGCTACAATAGCACAGCTTACATCAACACATTCACATGTGTTAGATTGACTTAGCCAAAGTTTATCCAGTTAGGAATCTAAGACCAGACGAGAGAATAGCCCCCTCCCCAAAAAAAACATAAAACGTGCACACCACATTTCTTAGACATATTTTTGTAGAATAAAATTTAAAAACAATGTGTCTATCACCTAAAACATCTATCACGTATGTTAAAGTTAGTGGCTGTGATAAAATGTGATAGAGTTCTACGGTTGCAAATAGCAGAAATATTGTACTAACAATGAATTTTTTTCTGAGCATGGTCATGAACATGTTTTATAAAAAAAAAATCCAGAACGTAGATAAAAACAGCTGCTAAGATTGAAGAAACAAACATAAATGATAAGATTTTTTTTACTGCAAATGGTTGATTAAAATCAGCTAAATGAGTCAAGAGTATGTTCAATTCATATTTATGATATTAAATTGAGCATTGGGTGTAAACCAGCTACATAAAGTAACTGTATATCCTTCTGTACCATAAAATGATCCTTCTAGCACTACGCTATTCGCACAGCATAGTTATCCACGAAGCCAAATAACAGCACCTGTCTAACAAAGGCCTTTTTCAGGCCCTCGTGGGAATCTGCCCAGATCTTGGCATAGCGGCGGATGGTGAAGAGCTCATCCTGGACGGGGCACAAGGCCTGGCCAATCACCTCTATGAGTTTGCCATGCGGCAGGCTCTCGTAGGCTCCACTCACATCCACCTGTTAGACAAATAAGAAACTGATACAAATCTTCCTTGGTTGCCATTTTACAAAAACAGGTATTTCTCAATGGCTTGAGAGAAAAACCAAACCATCAGATGTCATGACTCACTTTGACAAAGTAGAGCGGTTGCGGTCGGTCTTTCTGGGCTGGTGCCAGAGAGCTCAGCACCTTGTGAATATCCGTCATCCCCCACACCGTGGAGCCGAGGAGGGATGGAGTGGAGCGCACGCAGGCCCTCAGCACGTCCAGCAAGTCCCGCACCCGAGCCTGGAACAACTGCACGAGGAATTAGGTTACGGCTGTAACTTCCCTAAGATGAGGTCTCTAAAAAGTGCCTGCGTACCCTCGTTTTGGGATCCGTTCCTATAACTCGTGTGATAGGCCTCATGCCGTCTGACTTGGGAATGAAACGAAGTCGGGAGATGACGGTGCCTTTGGGGAGAGACGCTGCCTGAGCAGGGGACAACTCCTCCATCTGACCTTTGGAGAGGTGACCTCTGAAAACAAGTTTTTATCTTTAAATGAAGCCGTCTGTTCTGTATCCCAAACTCGGGTGTAAACAGAGAACCGCCTCGGTACATACTTGAAAGCCAAGTCCTGAAGTTTGGTCCAGACTTCCTGTCGGTAGAACCTGATGGCGTTCTTCTGCCCCACGCTCTCCGTGGCGTAGAAACAAGCGCGGACGAGACCCACGACAAAGCCGTCCAGCAGCCAGGTCAGGAACTGACCCAGGATCTGCGTCCGGTACGCAAGCTCGCTGGGTGGGATTCGGCCTGCAAGTAAGACGAGTCGGTTCAGAACGTCAGAAACACGAACCGCAACTAAAACCGCACCATTCAGAATTCTATGGCAAAGTTCACTTCAACCAAACCAAGACCTCGACTTTTCGGCAAACCAGAGTTTGGTTTTTAGGTCCTCATCAGAGTTCAATTGCGCATTTCCACCTCCCAAATGAACTGGGTTTTCTAGGGACTAAACTGTGTGTGTGTGTGTGTGTGTGTGTGTGTGTGTGTGACAGAACCCTCGCCTGTATGAACTGCAGACAACTCTCAACCTATCAATAACAAAAAAAATAAAAAATCCGAGAGCGTATCTGACTTACCGGTTTTACTGATCTTCAACCAGTCGCAGTCATTCACCTTCATGTTCCACATCAGCTCAGCCAGCGACAGCCTCTCAAACTTGCCGCTGTGGAGAAAACTCCTGGCTTTGGCAAAGAAATGAACCCGGTTATGGTCCGAGCCCCACATCTCTCGCGGAATCACAGTAGAGAGGCATTCTCTGACGAACAGGAAGACCCGATGGGGCGCACAATGTTTAGGTAGAAGGGAGCTTAGCTCTCCAGGTCCCGTGTTACGCTCTTCAACCAAAGGGCAGATCCTCTGCAGGATCTTGCTGTAAGGGCATTTCTTGTGTTGCCGCAACAGCCGACTAAAGAGGGGAACCATGTTGAAGAACCTCTGGGGAAGCTTTTTCGGTTTCCTCTCTGAACCGTTCAAATACATCAAGCCCTCGAAGAAGACGACTCGTATCAAGTCTTTCCCTTGTAACCTTCTGGATCCATCGACGCTTTTTTTCTTCCTGTTGAGAAGGAAGCTGTGCAGGCCTCTGCCGCCGTACAGGAATCCCAGCGTGCGGATAAAACATTGTGAGGGCGGCAAAGGAGGAAAAGCCCCTGACCGCCAACTGGGACCACCCTCCGTTGTTGGCATCTCAATTGTCTGTTTGAAACCAGTCGTCCCATTTTCCACATCCCTCCTAGACGTTGCTGGTTCCACAAACCTAGTCTGTCTTTCCTCAACCGTTTGCTCCTGATTGCTTTCTGTGTTTGCTAACCGTCTCCTCTTTCCTGAGGAAGTTCCCATCTCCTCCTCCAGCTGATCGAGTCCCCTCTTTCTTTTTCTCTTGTTCCCTTTTTCCTTTCTTCTTCTCCTAATCTGGCTTTGAGCCAGATTCTCAACCTTCTGTCTTCCCCTAAAGCGCAGTGACCTTTTATCTCTTCCAAAGTGAGACAAACTGCGCCCCGTAAGTCGAAGCTGAAGATGAAACCCACTCGAGGGTGGGCTCGTGGACACCCTGTCATACGCCGGGACGCCGCACACCTGGAAAACGCACGAAGGAGGCACTGCCACGAATACGGAGCAGCTCTCCAGCAGGTACCGTGTGATGTCTGTGCCCAGGCGCAAGGTGACTTTCTTCCACAGGTCACTGCCGTGAACGTAGGCGGCACTTTGGGTCACGTCTCCTTGGAATTTAAAGTGGTCTGCGTCCCGATCCTCCTGCGGCAGGGCCAGCAGGTTGTAGCCATGCGCCAGGACGTTTCTTCTTCTTTTCCTTTTCATGGTGTTGAGAACAAAAGCCAGGAGTTCCGGTAGAGTGCAAATCTAACAACAATATAACATAACTCAGTATTAGGAAAAACCAACCTCTCATTATGATATGGAGGTTGTTTTTCCATCAAAACCATGACATTTATATTCCACTTTGAAAAGGAATATAAATACTTTCTCAAAATACTGTTTATTTTCACAGTTACATAACGCCCTGTGTTATACTGTGCAACTTTGCAACTCTGTATGTAAATGTGTTATTGGCTGGTATATTAAGGAGGCTCAAACTCACATTTTTGAGATTTTTATGAATAAAATGTATACTTTTTTTAAATAAAACTTATAATAAATAAGTTTTATAAAACGTATGCATGTAGTTAATAAAAATCTGAAAAGAGTGAATTTGAGCCTCCTTATTATACCAGTCAGTAAAATCCAGGACAACCAAGTGAATTTAGAAGTGCCCAATGTTTTTGAGTTATGCACTACTTTGTGCTGTTTAATTACATAAAAAGTATTAAAACATGTGTTACATGGACAAAAAGGTCAAAGTGTATGAATATTTTTGGAAGACACTGTTTTTTTTAATCTTCCACCAGTAGTCAATATTTAGAATGTGTCGATAACGAAGAGGGGTTTTGTGCCCTCTTCATCTCACCTCGCTGCAGCTGGGACTCTGCTGTAGCTCCTTATCAAAGCACACAAACACTCCTCTGACAAACGTTTTGAAGCGGTTCGAGTCTGACTGCTCAACCAGAACCGGCTTCTTTCCTTCCTTGAACTCGATGCTGTTAGCGAACTCTTCCAGCGTCTGTATGTGCCGATACAGAGACCGGAGAATGTTCAGCACGGTGGACATATCAGCCGCAGCCATAATGACTTAAAGCCCCCTAACTCACGGTAAACACGACCCCGTCATGTTGGCTAGCAAACAAACTACTTCCTGCCTTGAGGTATTGAGTTCACCCGCCCGCCTTGCCGTTAGCCAATGAGGATTGGGTTTTCATATGCGTCCAATCAGAAAGCCGCATACTTCAAAGGTGAATCCGGAGTTCACCAATCGCCAACAAGAAAATGTTTGTTGTCATAGATCCACGATATGATGAATAGTCGCACGTGAAAGTAAATTAAAAATAAAATAAATTTAATTAAATTTATTTTTAATCATGTAAACCACTTTAAACTGCCTTGTTGCTTAAATGTGCTATGCAAATATTTTAAGTACTTAATGTTATTAAAATTAAAATATTTCTATTGTCTAATTTTTTAAGACATCACTGAAAGATAGAAAATCACTAAAATTCTGTGCATTTGTGAATTATAAGATTGTTTTAGCTCTTTATAAACTCTACTAAAACTAGGGTAATCTTCTGATGAGGGTTGCCACCCGTCCCTTAAAATACGGAATCGTCCCGTATTTGGCTGTTAAATGTTGCGTCCCGTATTGAACCGATGTGGGACGCGATTTGTTCCGTATTTCTATAAATATCCGATAGACACGCCCATCACACATATATCAAGACTAATTGTAACAATAATGACCAAAATAAAACACAGGATATATTAAGGTCAGCTAAATTGTCGTGGTGTGAGCTCAAGGACCCCCAGAACACTACGGACCGACGCTCTTGTGGTTGCCTAGAGACGGACTCTACGCAGCCGTGGTGAGCTGCTATCGACCGCGTCTTTTTAAAACATCCTCAACCCGATTCTCCACCGTCCTTAGAACCGAAACCTCTCGTACAGATACGGACGTGAGAGGGAAGACTCAAATCGCAGGCTGAACATGTTAGTGAAGATGAATACAGGCAATTAAAACGAATGTGTTCGTCCTGGCGTGTTGTGCAGTGCTGCATGATGTCAGACAGAATGGATCAGGAAGAAGACCCGGTTAGAACCTAAAGAACCAGACATCAGCATTCATCCCTCAATCATCTCCTGAGACTGATATGGTACAGAACATTTTGCTATGATTGATTAAGTTTGTTATTGTGGTTTTAATTGACTGTCATGGTTTGATTATTAGATTTGCTTATTTAATGTATAGTCATATCAGCCAAAAATAATACAAATGGCCATTTAAAGAACAAATTATATTAACAAAATACATTTAGTTAGCATAATTTCTTCTGTACCCCTGCTGGCCCCCATCTAGAACCGTCCCTGGGCAGAAGGTCTATGTCTGACATTACTAATACATTAAATGACCACTGAACACTGAATTAATATGCCAACATTTCTTAATAAAACAAACAGAAAGCCCTAACAAATCTTTTTAAAGTAGGAAATATTTCTGTATTTACTGTTAATCTCTTAATATTAAGAGGTGGATTTTTTTTAACCTTCACAATTTTATTTTAACAACGAATTAAAAATTATAGTGCTGCACTTTTAGCTGCTGTATTGAGATAGGATCATACTTTCCATCTGCTAGATCAGGGCTCTGCAACCTGATCCAGCCTGAATCTCTGGAGACACAAGTGGCTCTTTGGCTTACTTGATATATCAAATAATGAAATATTGCTCTGTTTTTGTTTTTTTTTTCATTCTTTTTTAAGTGTTGCCATGGGAAAACACTGACTACCCTGGTCCTCGTGGTAAATTTGATCTAGAACCAGCCTCCAAATCTAACTCCTCACTTGTATAAATATTTTTACAATTTATAAAATTGTAAATTTTATAAATTGAATTTATAAATTTTCACATAACTTTTATACTTTTGGAGCCCCGTTTGAGGACACATTGTGATTATGAAATTAGGTAGTATGATCAGTTACTCAGTACTTGAGCAGTTTACCAAATATATTTTACACTTGCTTAATTAAACATGTTTAAGGTGTGCTACTCTGATTAGGGTACAATTTTGGAGTACTCTATGTATGAATGATTGCTCTCTGGATCACTTTTTTTAAGGTTTTGCTGACTGTAGTTGCCTTTATTTGGAAGTAGTTTGACAGTAAAGTGGGTAATGAGAGAGAGGGAAGACATGCGGCCTGGGTCCACTGCCACGATGCCTAAGGCCTCAATATGTGGGTTGTGCTTTGCCCCTGCGCCATCACAGCAACCCCTCTGGATTACTTTTTAAAAACAAAAAACACTGCCATAAATATTGTCTATTGCTGCAGCGGCCATCCCACCCCATGAAAGTAGGGTGACACGCCGTGGTGGGTGTCCCTTATTTTGATTTCTGAAAGGTGGCAACCCTAGATGAGGGAGAAACAAACTTAACATTCACTGCAAAACAAAAAAACAAAACTATAGTTTTAAAGCAGTCCCGGTTCCCACTTGGGTTTTAATTTTCCTTTTTTNCATTAAATGACCACTGAACACTGAATTAATATGTCAACATTTCTTAATAAAACAAACAGAAAGCCCTAACAAATCTTTTTAAAGTAGGAAATATTCCTGTATTTACTGTTAATCTCTTAATATTAAGAGATGGATTTTTTTTAACCTTCACAATTTTATTTTAACAATGAATTAAAAATTATAGTGCTGCACTTTTAGCTGCTGTATTGAGATAGGATCATACTTTCCATCTGCTAGATCAGGGCTCTGCAACCTGATCCAACCTGAATCTCTGGAGACACAAGTGGCTCTTTGGCTTACTTGATATATCAAATAATGAAATATTGCTCTGTTTTTTGTTTTTTTGTTTGTTTTTCATTCTTTTTTAAGTGTTGCCATGGAAAAACACAGACTACCCTGGTCCTCGTGGTAAATTTGATCTAGAACCAGCCTCCAAATCTAACTCCTCACTTGTATAAATATTTTTACAATTTATAAATTTTCACATAACTTTTATACTTTTGGAGCCCTGTTTGAGGACACATTGTGATTATGAAATTAGGTATTATGATCAGTTACTCAGTACTTGAGCAGTTTAAGAAATATATTTTACACTTGCTTAATTAAAATGTTTAAGGTGTGCTACTCTGATTGGAGTACAATTTTGGAGTACTCTATGTATGAATGATTGCTCTCTGGGTCACTTTTATTTTAAAGGTTTTGCTGGCTGTAGTTGCCTTTATTTGGAAGTAGTTTGACAGTAAAGTGGGTAATGAGAGAGAGGGAGGACATGCGGCCTGGGTCCACCGCCACGATGCCTAAGGCCTCAATATATGGGTTGTGCTTTGCCCCTGCGCCATCACAGCACCCCCTCTGGATTACTTTTTAAAAACAAAAAACACTGCCATAAATATTGTCTATTGCTCCAGCGGCCATCCCACCCCATGAAAAGTAGGGTGACACGCCGTGGTGGGCGTCCCTTATTTTGATTTCTGAAAGGTGGCAACCCTAGATGAGGAAGAAACAAACTTAACATTCACTGCAAAAAAAAAACAAACTATAGTTTTAAAGCAGTCCAGGTTCCCACTTGGGTTTTAATTTTCCTTTTTTGTGTTCAGCATTTTAATGTTGCACGTAGTCCACATTTTACTGAATTTCCTTAAGCAGCCAGTGAACCTACTTGCCAATATTTCCTTGTAAGTAGTTTTTCTTACTTATGAGCTGTACTAGTACCTTACTAACCCAACAAGTATGCTTACAAGTCTTTAATCTAACACTGAAGAGCTGAAGACTCGTCTCTGCTTTGTTGAGATGAGTGCCTGTCCTGACACATTGGTGCTCTCCTGTTTCCTGAGCTCACTCTCTCTATTAATTTGTGCAGCACTGTTTAGTTCTTCAAAAATTTTGCCCTTATAAGCATAAGAAGCACTCTCTGTTCTTTAGAGAGACATTATGTCATCAGTCTCACTCACAGTGTAAGAAACACCAGGCCTTTATTTGAAACAGAAACCTTTCTACACGGTGCATCCTACTTTACAGGCAAACAATTTGGGTAAAGTCCATACTTGAAATCTATGAAGCTCACTCTCTTTTACAAATTTAAAATTACAACACAAATGACAAGGTTGTTTTTCAACCAAAAAGAAAGCATGATCATGTTCTGTCCTGCTGATCACAGCTGTTGTGGTCCTCGGTTGGTGTCCTACAGAAAGAAAAACAATCAGGTTTAGATCCTTGAATCCTTAATATAAAGCTGACTCAAACACCATGACAAACCTGTAAAGCAGGAGCTGCTTGGTGAGGTTTTCTCTCAACTCCTCCATCTCCTTGGTTTTTCTCTTCTGAATCTCCAGCTCAGTCCTCATCTCTCGGATTTTCTCCTCCAGAAAATGCACAACTTCCTAAAAAGGGGGTGAGAGGGCAGTGATTAGACAATCCACTGGATGGAATGCCTGAGCACCAGTTTTCAGAGGTGCTCAAAAAGCACAGTTTGCCTACCTTGTGGCGAACTGCATCCTCCTGCCTCTGCATGTAGGTCAGTTTGAGTCTCTCCTCCAAACAGGTCCTCTCCAACTCCAGTTTCTGAATCTCCTCCCTCAGAGGTTTCACCTGGACCCTCAGCTCCTGGGACTGCTCTTTGGCTTTCGCCAGGGCACCAGCTGCTGCTTCTTTTCTCTTCAGCAGTGCCTCCAAAATGGGTTCATATCTAGGTGAGCAATATAGTAACTTAAAATTGTCATCACAGTGTCAATGTATACTGAATATGAATGGCATAAAAGTGGATAAATACAATATTTGAGGTTTCCATAATTTAAATAACAGTTGGTTAAGGATCAATAACTTTCACTGCCCTTGATGCCGATATTTATTGACTCAGATGAGGTAATTTAAGAAAAATCAGGAATAGATATTTTGGATGGAGTATTTTCATCCACTCAAAGCATTCGATGACTGTGACAGCACCTGTCTTCCAGTGCTTTCAGTCCACCCTGGACGTACTGCTGGACATCCCCACAGGAATTCCTCCTGCACTCAGTCAGGTCCTCCTGAGTGTTGGACGTCTGTCCGGAGCTTTGGCGGTGAAGCTCTACTTCTAGCTCCAATAGTTGTTCCTGTTGGTTTGATCTGAGTTGGCAACTCTCCTCTGTCAGCTGCAACACCAAAGAGTTCAACTTTTCCTGGAAAAAGAAAGAGAAAAAGCATTTTTTTTTACCCAATGTTTCCTAAAAGTCGTGATGCTTCTACAACTCCTGGTGGTGGTAGTATTACCTCCTCCGTCTTCAGTAACTCCACATCACAGCGCTGATTGTTTAATGTTGCCTGACTCTGGGCACAGTCCCTCGCCACAGCAAACAGCTTCCTCTTCAGCCTCCTGAGCTCATCTTGCAGTCCCTGTCTCTCCAGATTCACCTTCCACGTCTTCCTCTCTTCCTCTGCCCTCTCCTCCCTGAGGCCTTGAATCTCCCTTTTTCTCTCCTCTCGTCTTCCCTCCTCTTCTGTCCTGAGAATATTAAACAGCTCCACAGCTTTTCTGTCAATCGACTCCTCAGTCTCCTCTTCGTCCCTGTTTCCCCTTTCCACATCCTCTTCATCTCTGGGCCCTCTCAGCTGCAACACCTCCAACAGTAACTCCTTCCTCCGTTTCTCCAACCGCTGCACCTCCTCTATGCAGTCCTCCATCTGAGACCTCAATCTATTCATGTCCGACTCAAGATCAGTTTTATGTCTTTCTTCAGTCACGTTTGTGTCATCTGTTCCTGCCTTGGCAATGTCTTCTATAGTCTCAATCTCTTCATTGAATCTTTGTCCATTGCTTGTTTCCCCACAGATCTTTGGGTCTTGGTTTGCTTGCTCCAGAGGGGCTTGCAGATCTGAAAATAAGAAGTCAGGCCTCTGATCTACTTCAAGATTACTTTGCTTGTCTGGTCTCTCCTTTGAGCAACCAACCAAATGATCATGTGTGCTTCTTTTTCTTGTTGAATTTATTGCTTTTCCAGTCTCACCAGCCTCTGAAGCATTATTGCCTTTGCCAAAAGAATCAGCATTCATTGGCAGCAGTGTTTGGCTCTCTGGCTGATCCTCCGTCAGCACTGTAACAGTAGGATGTTGAGGATCCTTTCTGATGTGCACATAGTCTTGGCCTGCGTCTGCTGCCTGATCTTGTGGCTCGAACTCCATGCCAGCTTCCTCCATGCAACTTTCAAGCATGGCCAACATCCCCAACAGCTGGCCCTCGCACTCCAACATGCTGGCACTCAGGTTGTTGCCAACTGAGGATAGAGGCATCTCTGTGTGATAAGACATGCCATGCCTGTGGATTACTGTGCCCAAGTTTTGACTTTCTGCCCATTCGGCTTTTGTTTCAGTCCGGTCCATATGTGTGTCAATGTAGCAGGAGGAACGGTTGTCTTGAGGAGAACTGGCTGCTTCAACATGGGTTTCTATTCGGACCTCCTCTTTGCCTCGATTTCGACTGGACTTACTCAGACTTGCTTCAGAGTAACCCTCAATGTGGCGTGATCTAAAAGGAATTCCTGTAAGCTTTTCACAGCTTTTCAGTAAAACATCCATTTCCTGTAGGTATGGCTTTGATTGTTTGCCCGGTTTTCCAGTGAAGTTTTGCCCTTTGGGGTTTTGGTTGCCATCACTCTGTTCCACGATGCTTCCATCTGTATCCCCCTTTTCTTCTCTGATAAAGAGTGGCCCAAATCCAGTAGGGGATAAGTCCTCCTTTTGGTCCTCCATTGGGTTAGCCAGTGATCTCCTTTAGGTCCTGCAACAACCCTTGAGAAGAAGCAAGGAGTGTGTCAGGCACACAATGAAAATCACAATAAAAGGTTTCAATTTTTAAGGTTTTGCCTGGTCAGCAAATCACCTGGTCATCAGCAAATCTTAATATTTGGAAAATAACACCTTAGCTGAAAGGCAAGAGACACTATATTGCACCGGCATGTTTTTTTTTTTTTTTTTTGTGAAAATATGAGCCAAATCAGAAAAATATTCTTTGACTAGTACTTTCATATGATTCCAGTGGGTCAAGCACTGATAATCAAAGACACCAATCTAGTCAGCAAGCAGGAACGCCTCTGTGTGAGCAAATGTTTTGGCTCTTTTGCTTCTCTGGATCATTCAGGTGACTGATAAGACCTTATCAAAGATGAGGTAATTTCAGGACAATTTGTAGCTTATCATTATACGCCAAGAAATAATGTAAAATATTTAAAACAGTTGCCAGTGTGTAGCCAGTGGTGGACCTAATCCAGCTGACCATATCCCATGCACATGTAAGCTTTCATAAGTTAAGCCTTTAACAAATCTACAGGAAGTGTGAAGTGAATTCTGAATGCTAATCCATTAAATGTTTTCCACTTCTTTTTTACCTTAAGTCCTGTGGTCATATCAGTGGCTGTCAACGCTGCATCGCTCCTTTGAGTTGTGAAGCCAGGTTACCCTAACATATGTCATCCTCTGCTGTCAGTACCTTGCTTAGTGTCTCATATCTGCAACAGTGACAGATTGACTCCATACCATCCTTGCTGTCTTGGTTTCTTTTGGAAGTAACACAGAGGTTTCCAGAGAACATCTAAGTTCCAATCCTGAGGAACGTGGACTTAAAACTCTTTGGTTTTCACACTCTTTGGTTTTTATTTTTACAAAGTAAATGCTGTTACTCATATGATCTTGCACTGACTCGTGTTTTAGACTAGTGCCAGAACATTCTGTTTATTACGTTCAAACTGAAAACAGCTGTGCTTATTTTATAAAGATGTTTCTATCATGCCAGTGGTATACCTCGCTGACACTGATGACCTGTTAACGGAGGGCTTAGGTTAATATGGCGAGACGCTGAAAGCTGTGATGCCATAGGAACTTCTGGGTCCGTGGAGCAGAGCAGCTTTGAAAATGGCATGCTACTGACAGCTGTCCCTTCAGGGGTCAGGGGTCCAGGCGTCAAAGCTTTTTGGAATGTTTGGACATGCCTCAGCAGGCCTATTCATGATTTCACATATAAACACTGTAATGCCATGGGTACTAAAGCCAGACTGATGGATTTGAAATTCCAGCAAGTGGCACTGCATGCGTCCAAGAGCATTACAATAACATGTCATTGTGTCTATCTATAGACGAGTATGTTTGTTTTCCAGTTTTAAATACTGTAGTGTCTTTTTGTAGATTTAAGACTTTTCTAGAAGACTAAGAGGAAACTGACTAGATTGAGTCAATGATGTCTTTACGGCAGAAGTTAGTGGGGCAGAAAGGGCGTGATGCTATTTTCCAACACCAAGCTGCTTTTTGGATACATCCAAGTTGATTCTAGTCTGTTCAAAACATCTGTCCTCTTGGTTGGCATCACATTTAAGTTTTACAAAAATAAAACTCTGAGCAGGATAAGAAAACGACCAGCTGTCTTGTTGCAGCACAGATGTGGACAAGAGGCATCCAGACTGACCAGTGACCTACATCTGATGCAAACATAAATGTAAACATTTCCACTTTTTCAAGTAAAAGTCCCTCATCTAATGTTTATAAAGTTGTAAAATATAAACATTTTTGCTTGTCAAATAGAAGTCCTCTTTCTTTGCAATAGTAGAACATTGTCAGCATCAAAATTCAAACTTGGTCAAACCACAAAACGTCAATTGTAATTCAACTGTACTTACAATTAGCATATCCCAGGTCCTTTTTCAGTGTGGCGTCTCCTGATGGTAAATGTGTGGAAGGAGTTGAACAGTTTGTAGTTGAGATGACAAAAGAAAGCTGAGTGGTTGGGGAATGAGTGGGAGAATGGGGTGCGGATAAACTCTAAGAGGAGGGGAGGGTGAAAAAGACAGCTGAGCCGACCTCCTTCTTCCCTCGCACTCACCGTGCTGCTATGTGTGACCATGACGACCCCAGATATGTTTAGGTTTATTAATAAACACTGGATTTGGAGAAAGATACACAGGAGCACACTGTTTGAAACTGATGGAGGAAAATAATTGAACAGAATATATTCATTAAAGGACTAGTTTTTTCTTAAAGTTGTTCAGTGGTTGAACACATGTGAGCAATGGAGGTAGGTTTCCGATGAAAGAGCGTCGGTCCAGGATTCCATCCGTGCCTCGTCATTATCGAGGACTCTTTAAATAGCTGCCTGTACTTTTGTGACTACAGTACTTCCCGAGGGAGGATTGGTTTTCACCTAAACTTCTGACCTCATGAATTCGGCAGACAAGACAGGAAATAAAAGGAAGTACGCGGTAGGGACGGTGAAAAATGATCCTTGGAGATGATGCAGAGGGTAATGAGTTCAGCTGCACCGAGACAGGGCAGAGCTACGGATGCATCCAAATTAATTGGAATATCAAAGAAATATATATGAAATAAACTTCGGTCTGTCTTACTTCACTGAATTTCCACATATTATAGCTATAGTATATAATACATAGAAAGAGGAAACAGTGGTTTCAGTCCAGTGGTCCAAAGTCCGGTCAGGTAAAAGTACATTTTGCATTCCATTTGGAAAATCAATGTCGCAGACTCTGGGGAGTGGGACGGCACAAAACCCAAGTTGCTGGAGGTCCAGCGTGAAATTTCCATTCTCAGTGATTATCTGGGGAGCCGCTTCACGTGCTGGTGTCTGACCACTGCTTTTCTTGTATTCTTTATTCTTCTTTATTAGTCGTCAACCAGGACATTTTAAAACACGGAGGAGGCGACAGCAGCTATACTGCAGCAGGTACAAACACAAAAAGGAGCCTCAAGTATTGAGTTTACACACAGCACACTATCTGGACATGCTTTCAGTAGGATTTGTTTCTTGTTAATTTGGGGTTGAGTGTATTGCTTGATTGCATAATAAGATACATTCAAAGACCACTAGATGGCATACTAGTGCAAACTTTAATCTCACCTGCTATAGGAAATGAACTTGTTGAATTTCTAATCTGATCCTCAAAAACACTCACTGCTTCTAAAATGTGTTGAACTCAACACTGAACAGTAAATTTCAGCACTAGTTGGTGTTGAATTTTATTGGAAAACAAACAGGTAGATGTAAATGGCTGCATGTTTTCAGTAACAAATTACCGAGCCTATTTTAAAAATGTACTTTACCTACTGTCAAGAGCCTGTAAATAAATCCTTTCGAGATACAGACTCAGGGTTCCTATGAAAACAGTTTGCTCCCTGTAGGCACAAGACGAGATGTAATGTTGATTCAACCCTCTTGACCAAATCACCTTGGTGATTTAGTAAGTCTGGGCTTCGGGAGACTGTAATTTACATGACGTAATGGACAACACGTCAGAAATGTAATGATGCACACCCACTCAACTACTGGGATTTAGGGATTTCAGGATTGCTCCCTGTCATGTTTGCCATAAAAAGCAAAGTCTCTTTAGTTTCTTTTTGACTCTATTCTGTTCATTTGCATCCTGAGCGAAGGATGCAGGGAGTGAATTCGAGAAAACAGGGAAGCCACAGATTTAAGGGGGAGTTGTGGTTCAGGACGAAATGTCCCGCTGAGATAGGCCGTATGCTGGACTCTCTTTTGGACTGCTCTGTTACTTTCTGCTCCAATCTACAGTTTTGTCCAAACTCACCAGAGCGTCTTGTCGGTGTGTCCTCCTCCACCTTCTGCTGCTCCTCTCCTCCCACCCCGTCGCTGCTCCACAAAGAGCCGTAACATATCGTTGAACTCGTGTTTCCTTTACTCCAAAGATGGAGAGCATAAAAGGTGACTTTGTTATCTTTTCAAAGCTTTTGTGACTTTTGGAGCCGCCCAGCTAATTGGCTCACCAGAGGACCACCTATGCAGGTCACCATGCTGGGCATCAGTGGCTGAAGTCCAGGCCTGGGACCAGAGATAAGAGATACATTTTTGTGTGATTTTACTCTTTTTTTAAGGATCAAAACTTCAAAGCAAACAGGGCTTTTTTTGTCTTCAAATGCTTTCCCATAGTTTGTTGTTGGAACTAATGGGTGGACTGTTCAAATGCATGAGGCCTTTTTTGATTTCTGTTTTATTTAGGTTATATGTGGCCTCAACATGTGTAGCTCACAAGAATAGTTATGTCTCTTTTAATAAATGTATATATTTCAAATTTTGGTAAAAAAAAAAACACTACATGAATTTTTGTTGAATATTATTTCTCATTACAATGAGGATTTTTTCCCCCAATCCGTGACATTCTTTCTCCAAGGCTTCCTAAAAAAAACAACAACAAAAAAAAGTAACCTTAGTAAGTACAGGCTAATTTTAAATCTTGAATTCCTCAGTAAAATAATGAAGAACTTGTTAAACAATTATCTTTATAAAAACAATTTTCATCAACTGTTTCAATCTGGCATTAGGGCCAAACACAGGGTGGAGACAGCTCTTTTGAAACTGCTGATTGATTTAACAATAAATCAAGATTCTTGTAATCTCACTCCCCGTGGGCTACTGGATTTATCCGCTGCTTAAAATCTGTTTGAAATCTTACTGAACAGGCTGCAAAGCCAGTTTGACCTTTTAGGTAAATCACTGGGTTGATTTAAGTCACTCCTAACAAAACCTGATAGTTTTGTTTCAGGAGGAACATTTTCCTATTACCTATGGCGTCCCACAAGGCTTAATACTAAGCCCTGTCCTTTTAACCCTTGTAACCAGTTAAACTGTGTGCTGTTGAATTTTATTTGTTGTTGAGTTTTTCCTTATTTTTTCTATTTAAAGCATTATTAAAACACCACTGCTACTATCATTTTTTATTAGCATTATTAGCATTATAATTATCATTATTATTACCACTACACTATCGGTTTGCAAATATTGAAAAAGTTATGTCTTTTGAAAGTTAATCTTACTGCTTACATGCTAGTCAATGTAAGCAGTAATAATTATCCATCCATCCACCCACCCACTCATCATCCATCCATCCATCCATCCATCCATCCATCCATCCATCCATCCATCCATCCATCCATCCAACGTCTATACCTATGCACATCCTTGTGGTGTGCATACCTGGTGGAAATCTCCAGCAGTGATTGGTCACAACAGATAGCATTTTCCTATATCCTATTTTCTCAATTAAGTTCTTCACTGAAATCCAGCCTTTGCTGCAATGATTACTTGAGGAGCAATAGAAGAACATTTCTTCCCTCAGTGTCTCTATGCAGCTTTCCCTTAAAGCTAGCTGGTTTTCTGTTTTAAAGACAGAACCAAAAAGCCAACCTCATGACGTCTAGCGTAATTTCTGCAGCAGTATAACGCAGTGATGCCTCTCCACAGCCTAGAGAAACATAATGTCAGAGAGCTTATCTGGTGTTTACTTTGAAAAGAGAGTTTCTGTTACGTAACTGTCAGCCGCACTCTTTGTTTTGAAATTAGGCGGCCATTGTTTGGACATGTTGTGCTTAGGAGTCCAAAGGGATCACTTATTAACTTGCTTAAATGGTGCCAAGCCTTTGTTTTTCCTCCAACAGATATGCATTGATTTTCCTAATTATCCCAACTCTTTCACCAGAAGGTTGCTTTCATTTTCACTTCAAAATATAGGGATGTTTCTGATGGTATTTCTCTTTTTTAGCAGCAGCCTTTATCTTAAGATGTCGATTGATTCTTTTTTTCCTTCATCACATAAATCTCTTGTAACAATCGTTTCGTTCAGTATGTCACATTCAAGCTGTTGCACAACCACGGCCACTTCCCAGGGAGAGAGACAGCTGATGAAAACGGCTGATAATGGGAGATGAGAAAACTGGAAAAGATTACATCTCCTTTGTTCAGTCATGAGAGACAAACCATAAATTACGTCCTCATGTGTTCGAGAAGATGTTTGTGATACTAAAATACAAAGAAGTTTGACAGGCTTGTTTTGACATTTTAAGCAACGCTTGTGGCTGTGGAGAAAGTAGCAAGTGTCGAGGAATGCCGGTCAATCAGGTGGTATACCTGCAGCTCACTGTGTGAACTGCAACTTTAGGAATGAAGTCTACCTGTTTCAGTCAACACCATGGCAACCAGTGTTTAAATTCCCCTAGGCATGCAGACAGCTTCTGCAAACAGCAACAACTCATTCACAGAGTGGTAGGCCACCTAAAACAACAGCACACTGAAGAGGACAGAAGTCTGGAGAGATTCGTGGAATAGGTTTCCTCGACCATCCAAGCATTACACCGCCAGTGTAATGGCAGTGTAATGGTGTGAAGCATGAAGACATGTTCCCTGGTAAATCATGCTCCACTATCTGGCTAAATTTGATGGATGAGTCTGCCGGTTGCCAGATAAACCTTGCTTGATGACGGCATTGTGCCGAGTGTAAAGTGAGGTAGGCAGAGACCATTATGTTGTTCGATTGAAGGATTTTTGCGTGGAACCCGTTTGCGGATTACGCTTTCCTGTTCCAACATGAGTCTAGATGCGTTTCCATTGACCATATAATTGAGGAGATTGGAATAACGAAACCATGCATGGGTTCTCTGCGGGTACTCCGGCTTCCTCCCACAGTCCAAAAACATG
>NW_006800046.1:595710-613292 GCF_000485575.1 Poecilia formosa | reverse complement strand
TCTCTGTGTTGCCCTGCGACAGACTGGCAACCTGTACAGGGGGACCCCGCCTCTCATCCGAAACGTTAACTGGAGATAGGTAACAGCAACCCTCTGGACCCCATTAGGGACAAGGGTGTACAGAAAATGAATGGATGGATGGAATTACGAAACAAATTTTGTTTAATGAAAACACACCGATTTTAAAAAAAATGGATGGGGAGTCAAGGATTTTAATAAAAGGTTTTTGTACTAGGACGGGGTGATTTTTCGAAATCACCGAAAAGATGTTTCGAAATCACTGCGATAGAAACACTTTTTTGCGCATCACATGAGTCATGTGCTCAACAACCGGTCGTTACTGCTGGTGCAAACAATGAAGATGACAACAGGAAGTGGTAGGAGGATGATGGCACTGCAGGATTTATCATGTAAACAAACTTATTCGTGTGTGGTTTTAATTGCGTTTCTTATTTAATGGAAACACAGCAATTGCGCAATTGTATATTTTCGACATTCGCGGGATATTGACAACGTTTTGTGGACGTTTGTAATGGAAACGCAGCTTCTGTCACAATGCAAGAAGAAGGTCCATATATGGATTCGTTTATCCTGAACAGTTTCAAGTGTAGTCTCTTTATGCTTTGCACTGCTCTACATACTTTTTTGCTTTTCTAGCAGCACCTGTTGCTTTCTAGCTCTCAGCCTCGTACTTCCGTCATGCTT
Organism: Poecilia formosa; assembly: GCF_000485575.1. Lineage (NCBI taxonomy): Eukaryota > Metazoa > Chordata > Actinopteri > Cyprinodontiformes > Poeciliidae > Poecilia > Poecilia formosa. The sequence continues at coordinate 612,587 of NW_006800046.1, read as the reverse complement.
TGTCTTGTTTTGGTGTTCTTCATCTGGACCTCATGTTCTCCTGATGTTTACCAGCTTCTCCGTTTAAGCTCCCCTACAGCTGTTTTGAATACACTTAATCAGTATCACTTGTTTGTCATGCCAAGCAATCGCCCTCCCTTACACATATTGCTTCCAGTTCATCAAGTCAGTTTCCAGCTCTTCCTGTAAAAGTTCCTGCCTCTCGCTTCGTACCGAACCTTGCTGCTCGTGTAACGTCAGTGTCTGACCTCGCAAATGGATTTCTGGAAGAAATACTCACAAACACATCCCTAGAAATGATGGAAAACCTTAAAATGTAACTTGTTACAGCTGCCAAGTGTATGTATGTTGAGGCAAACGTCTCAACAGTTTTGAATTCATTCAAAAATATTCTCTCTCCTGTACGATCTGGCTCTCATACTTTATACTATTTTCATTTTGACCCGTGTTTCACCAGCAGCTTTATACATTTGCCAAAAATTCTCCCGACACACTCGCCTCAAATCTAAACACACATCAAGCTTACATTTTAAGTTGGCCTGTTAGTGTAATGAGTCATCATCTAGCGTGGGTGCAAAAACACAACCCGATGTGTCTCTGAAAGTACAGTTCGCTGTAGCGGGAGACCTAATGGCGTGCTGTAAATGTTGCTTAAAATACTTCAGTAGATATTATGACCGCTATCTTTTAATGAAGTGGGTTTTATGACATTTGCGGCCAGGAATGTTCAGGAGAAAAAAAAATAAAAAACAGCCTCAGACTTTGAGTGTGCCGGCGTCCTTATTTGAAAGTGGTTTTTGACTGGAGAGGATCGGTGCTCTGTTTTTAACTCTCTTAATGAGATGGTGTGTCGAGTCCCGGCCCCTGTTTTCACGTTACAGAAACGACGAGAGGTCACCCCAGGATTCCTGATTGTGACATCACCGGGCGGCCCGCTGCAGAGAGTGAAAACAGGTCGTTGAAGAGGAGGAAAGCAGGAGAGACGGAGGCAGAGGGAGAAAAATAGAGGGGCAGTCTGGGTGGGAGTGTTGGAAAGCAGCAGTGGCTTTGTTTTTGTCCGGCCCCAAACTGCCCCGCGGCGACCACACCCTCTCAGAAATTCCTGCTGCAAAAATACTTTGACTTTTTTAGCAGTGCAGTTAGAAAAACATGGTTTCTTTTTTCCCCACTCGTGTTAGAAAACACTTTGGCTTTGTATCTACAGGGCCTTAAATGGGACATTTGAATATTTTCCCATGTTTCTAGAAGAATTGTATTGAGTTTAGTGTTGTGCAACAATACATGTGGTTTTGGTGTCGATAATTGCTTTGGGTAATTACTAGCAAAACTAGTAATTTACATCAAAATTACCAAGTCAGGGCACAATCTAGTTAACAAGAAAATAACAGGCAAATAGTTCAGTTTCACTTATTGTTTATAAGTACAAGACTGATGTGATTTGGGCATTAAAAGGAGAACAGATGAAGAGATGAGTCCAGCAATACACGACACAAATATGGAGTAAATATAAAAAATGTCTATCCATTATACAAGTTTGTTTACAAGATTAATTCAACTTTACAGTTAAGATTACTTTAACCGACAAACTCACTGAAGAAAAAGTTTGAAAATGAAAAAAAAAGATCTGAAAGTGAAATTGTTTGAGACTTAAAAAAAGACTTGACTCTGAAAAGTAGTTTTGAACATTTCTTTCAATTTCAAAACTTTTTTCTTTCAGTTTAGTTTTTTTTTTCTTTCGAACAAACTTTCTGGCCCTAATTTAGCTCCATATTTGTTCCCTAATGTTCTCTAGTAAACTTCAAAACCCTTTGGCAGATCAGCTGGAGTTTTACTGAAGGAAGTTGAATATCCCAGTAAAAAGGGGCTGGAACAAAGAAAACGACTTCTGCAATGCCTCACAAATTGACTTTTATGCAGTGAATGTGGAGTCTTCAGCTTTTTGCTACGAACTCTGCACAAAGGTTTGGATTTAAACCTCTGTGTGCAAGTTGCAGAGCAGATGGTTCTCCACGCAGCTGGCCGGGTTTGGCTCAGACCGCTTTCCAAAATTCTGAGAAATACTTCTCAGTTCAATTTGAAACAACTTATGGATTTCAGCTGATGGAGCTCCAAAACATGGAGTTCTGACTTCATCCAGCTTTTTATATCTCTTGTTGCTTAGCTTATTGGCTCAGCAAGGGCCTAGTGAACTTGCACTGACTTGAATTAACTTGTTCTTGCAGCTGAAAAGAGATTAAAATTTGACATACATCTTGTGGGGGTCCAGCCGCTGATACTTTCGCACATTGCAGACTGAATCCTACTCACTTTTCCCTCTCTCTGTCGGCGAGAAGGAAAACTTGGAAGCGGGAAACGAGGATTGTCTGGGAACAACAGCAGCTGGGGAAAGAAGAACTTCATGGTCAAATCATTGCCATCAACAGTCGAGATGATTGATCAGATTGAAGTTGTAGTGCCTAAAAAACACAAATGAAGTACTTTTAAACAAATTAGGATATTAAATGAACAAACTGTCTCTGTTGCCTGGATGATGAGCCAAACTACTCCCATGAGGCACAACAAAATATGTGACTTTCATATCCCAGTTTTCCACAGTTTTTGACGTTATTTCAATGGTTTTGTTTTTCATTTTCAGTAAACTTCGAACACATTAGTGGTACATTAAGAAGATCAATAGAAGGTGTAGTGCGGGGTGTAGGAGAAAAAGCAGCACATGTGGACTAGAACTGATCCGAGTGCAGTGTTTGGCCACTCAGCTCCTTCAGACTAGCCAGCAGCAGTTAGCAAGTGCCTGGTAGTGTTTGCTAACTGCTGCTGGTTAGCCTCAGTGATCAGCTGAGCTTACGATGTTCTGTCAGTGAAACGCTGTTAAAAATGTTCCTAAAGGGTTAATAGAGGAGCCATGTTGTGACACTTCCTGAAGGCGGGGTTTCAGAAAGAGCAGGAGTTTTTAAAGAGAGGGAGGCCCAATTTCAAGGCATCAAATTAGAAAATAGAGCTTCTTTCAAAGCCTATTTGGTATATATGTCATTTTTATACCAACTGAAATTAACATAGATACTTGATTATGCTATAAAATGACACCATGTGCCTGGAGAACACATAACACATTGATTCAAACTTGTATTATACTCTCCCACTTAATTGTTTCATTAAATAATAAATTTGGACCATTAAAATATATTGAAAAAAATATTTTTATACGTTTGATATGTGTCTATCCAGTTTCATTTAAACTGTCACATTTATTTGTGTTGACTTTTAATAGTTCTTTAGAACTTGTTTTACAGGGGAAATTTAAAAAACAAAACAAAGTATGTAACAGAAAGGAGGAGAAGAGGAGAGTGAGGGATTATGGGGGAATCTCAGATGACCTCATCCCAGAGAAAGCTGTCAGCTGGTCTGGTTCAGATGGAGGCCCGTGGTCACAGAGGACATCCTGGAGGTAACTTCTGCACTCTTCAGGGTTCGGTATTGGATGGTGATTACTGTGGGTCGACCACTCCAGAGGAGCTAGATGAGTCTCGCGACTCCGTGACGTTCCACCTGAGTCGCGTGTTGTAAAAGCTGGTCGTCGTCGTCATTGCTGTTCTGAAACTTCAGTTTTAAATGCTGATTTTTTGACGTACACACTTTTTCTCCCCATCCTCACAAAGCTGTGCTGGTGAATTATGACGTCAAACAAAGAAATGCCGACACATTTTTGTCTTTCTCGGTTTACTCGGTAGTTAACGTGCGGTTTAAACGTTAAAGCGTCTCTGCGCCCTCCGTCATCTCCGGTGGGTTTGGTGAGACGAACAGTAATCCCCTCTCCTTTCCCACCGCTCGGCGTGGACCTCTCCCTGTTTCTTAAAACTGTTATTATAGCCATAATTCTCCTGCCGTACCCTCATTTCTCCTCTCACCTTCCTCTCCACCCCTCCCATCCTCTCTGCTGCTCCGCGTTATAAATAACACGCTGCCTGCTTTTACTGGAGGTAAAAACCTGAACGCCAGCGTTTAATTAGCGCAGCTGAAACAGATGCTGGTGTTTCGGTTCGGATGCGGCGCCGTCGTGTTTGTCGAGGCGAGCGCAGAGGGGAAGTATTTGGGTCGGGCGCGGGACAAAAGCAGGCCGGGAATGACAATGCTGCTCTGAGAGAGCTGGGCTTATCCCGGCCGGCAGCGTGGATTTCCTGCCTGCAGTCCACTTTCAGTCCCATCAAACACACATGCTCTCACACACAGGTCCCTTCCTGAAGGGTTTGGGTCGCTCTCTTTCAGCCGAGTCGGTCAAACCAGATCAGGTTCCAAAGTTCACTTAAGGTTTTGCAGATTCTGCTGCCCCAAATGTCTGTTTGTTGTTGTTGTTGTTGTTTTTATTTATTTAAATATTAGAATATTTTGTTGAGCTACTATTTGTTCCACTTTGTAATTTTCCCTTCAGCTTACAACCATGAAATACTTGAGTTGATCCATCATACAAAACCCCAATAAATACATTAATGGCACAAAAAGATGAAAACAGCTTTTCTGTAAAGTTTTATAAAACTTTACAGAAAAGTTTTAAAAAACTTTCGTCTTTTTCAAAGTTGTTATGCTTCCTTGAACAGTTAGGTCTATGGGCTATACAAGACATGTTCATTATCTTTTTCTTTTTTTTTTTTTACTTATGGAAAATTATTCTTAGACGAGATTTTAGTTTTCTCAGCTATGCTTATTTTGAGCTTCTTTCATAATGAGCCGTTTTAAGGCTTCTTTTCACTTTATATCCAAATAAGCTGCTACTGCTTGGCCACGCCTCCTCTCCCCCCAACCCAAAGGGTTAAACTCGCATGTGACAGTGGCTGCAAACAGATGCTCAATTGTACAATCGGACATGTTTGAAAAGCAGAAGTGCAGCCTCCTGCACGATCAGAAGCAAGTGGCTTCTGGACGTTAAGTCAAGGACAGAACACTTGTGTTTTCCAGCAGCCATTGTACAGCGCGTAGAGCGGTAAAACCAGCCGACTGAATGTTTTGGAGTTCTCCTGGGGTTGCTAGGTGACAGGTGGAGCTCCGCTGGGGTTTCTTGGTGAAGGGCAGTGCCTGCTGGTTTGTGATGCTACATTTGCAAAGTTTTTGAAACAGCTCCTTTTTCATACACCTGAAAACATTGATTTATTGCCAAAAACAAAGAGAGAAACAAACAAAGCAGTAGAGATCCAAATGGGAGGTACAAAATTGTGCAAAATATGAATTTAGCATTGAGGTCCCCTTAGAGAACATTATTGCACAAACAACATCATGAACACCAAGGAACACAGTAGAACCATCAAGAAGATGAGGTGAGTTATAAAACAATATCAGGAGAAGAATTGATTGAACAGCCAAACAAAGAACTATTTGCAGTTTGCCACATGCAATGCACAACATATTGGCCAACTTTCACTAGAGGGTACTCTGGTCAGATGAGACCAAAATTAAACTTTCCAACCAACGTGGAAAACACCATAAATGTAACATGGTAAACACTATGTCAGAAAACAAACACTGCACGGTAGGCTGTGCACACCATCTACACTGTGAAACACGGTAGTGGCGGGATGGGGAGAAAGTGCCAGTCTTGATGTAACCCACATCTTCCATTAAAATTTGTGATCATGGAGAAGAGAAATCTGTGTTTGTTTCAGAACTTTGAATTCCAACAAAATACCTTAAAATCAGCTTGAAAAACTTGAAAAGGTATTCCGGTATTGCTATTGTTTGACCAAATGGCACGACGTACAACCTTGTAATCCTCCACCAGCAGGAAGGAGGCTTGTAAAGAGGCGTCCCCTGTGACTGTAGCAAAGAGGCGCCAATTATCTAAGGAGTGATTGGCGATACATTCCCCAGTAGGCTCACAGAGTTCTATGGGTTAATGATTTTGTGCCTCTCTCCACACACACACACGCACACGCACACACACACACACACACACACACACACACACACATTCCCAGAGGGACCTTTAGCAGACACACTAAAGATGACTGTTTTCTTCTCTATTGCCATGGAAACGTTAAACATTTCAGTCTGTTAAGCACAAGTCGACGGAACTATGACTCATTTTAACCCCTCCCGGCTCGGCCGCTTACAGTACCGAGCCCGCTGTACCTCCCGTGCTTTCCCACACACACTGGGACCAAAAAAACAAAACAAAAAAAACCTCACGTCAGAACCCTCACATGTCATTAATCACCTCACTTTCATAACCTGCCAACAGGTCTGATACATGGGGGGAGTTAATTAAGTTTTAATTACTTTAAATGGAAGCAGAATGGTGATCCGTCACCCCAATCTAACGGGGACATAATGGACACAGTGTGCATTCATTTTCTCTTGGCTGAAAATCTTCCTCTGAATTTTCCATTGTTTGCCGATGGAACATGACAAAGACTGCTGCTGGCTAACGCTGCGTGGAAAGAAAAAAAAGAAAAACTTGGATAGAGAGGAGGCGACCTGAACCATGTGAGATCCATGTGTTGGAAGATCTTTTTTGCCTCAGAGGTGGACTGACAGTAAAGGGTTGAGGCAATGTGTCAGAAATAGCCCAGGAATCCCGACGGACAGGTAATCTGCAGCCTCATCCCAGCGGCTAAATGAAGACACTGACCCACAAGTCGCTGGCTAAATATGGAGGATATGGAGCGAATTAGTCTCTGGCCGAGTTCGACTTTTCAAAAATGTTTCTGGCACAACTTCACCCAGTCCCGAGGTGCGTGGAGAAGGTCACAGATCTGCTGAGGGGACAACTCAAGCAACACTTGAAGGGCTAACGCACAACTTGACGAAAGCAACAAATCGAAACGCGTCTACCAATAAAGCAGTTTTTTTTTTTTTTTTGTATTTTAGAATTTTAAGTCTTGGCAAACGCAGCTTTTACAAGAAATCGGAAGTGTTTGGTGTGTCACAACAACAGAAATTCAACCATCTATTGTCTATTGCCAATTGTACTTGCAAGGTTTGGTGCCTGTCTCCAATAGCCATTGGCTGCGAGGTAATGTCCAGCGAACATTAAGAAATGACAAGCTATTGGGATTCTGACAGAACCTCATTTCATATAAATGGAAGACCAAGAGACACCTCAGACGGGTCAGGGATAAAGTTGTGAAGTGTTATACAGGGTTGGGGTGATGAAACAAAAGTTTTAAGCATCTCACAGACCTCTGTTCAATCTGAATATGAGAATGTAAAGCGTATGGCGTGATTACCAAGCTGCGGTAAGAAACCCTCCACCTAACCTGACAGGATGGGCAAGGAGAGAATTAATCAGAGAAGCAGTCAACACACCAAGAGCGCAAAAGAGAGAAGGATAACTCTTAAACATGCACTCCACTAATCTGACCTTTGTGGAAGAGGAGCAAAAAGTGAGCAATTGTTTTCAAAAGAAAGTCATAAGAAGTTCATCAAGCCATGTAGGAGACTCCAGCCGCGTTTCCATTACAAATGCGTGCAAAACTTTGTTGATATTCCGCTAATGTTGAAAAAAACAACAATTTCTCAATTGCTGTGTTTCCATTACATAAGAAACGCAATTAGTTTGCTCACGCTACAAGTCATTAAAAAACACGCGCTGCCATGATCTCCCCCACCGTCCCGCCCTTTCCAACTACTTCCTGTCGTCATCTTCTTCGTGGTTTAGAGCCAGCGGCAACATCTGGTTCTTGATCATGTGACTAGTGCGACGTGAAAAAAAGTGTTTCCATTACAGTTTAGCGAAATTAACCGATTTCGATACTTGCTGAAAGAACACAGCTCAACCCAGCGCCAAAACGTTTTGTAGAAATTGACTTGATTCCATTCAAATTGTGCAATGGAAACGCAACTCTGGTTTCTATCTATCTATCTATCACCAGCCATGTTGCTTCAGTAGCTACAAACCACAGACTACTTACCTCCAGCCCCCTCATCTCTGATGCCGCTGCCCACCAGCCCACCCACAAAGCCCCACACCACAGCGCAATCTGTAATTCATGACAGATTTCTTCCACAAAGTTCACTTTAAACATGAATGCAAGCAAAACATGACCGACTCACAGGTAACTGGCCCCTTGTGACTCACCCTACCTGTCTCCCTAATTACGTGTGTGTGTGTGTGTGTGTGTGTGTCACATTTAACAAGAGGTGTCAGGTTTCCTCTGGGCTGCATGGGGTCAAGAGACAGCGTCAGGAAAACTAAATATCTCAATCATCATCTGCAGTTTTCTTGATATATTTAATCCAGACTTTTTTTTTCTCCCACAAAATAAATGTCCAACTCAATCTCAAATCAGCATTTTTTTTTTCCAGTGATAGTAACCCCATGGGGGCGGCGGGGGCTACACTGCCACCTAGCACTGTAACTGGAAAGAAATCAAAGGGCTAAAGCACAAAAAAGTGCAGAAGGAAAAACCGCTGGTGATCCCACCGAAAAGCTAAAAAGTCAGTTTGGAATGTGGAGAGAAGCAGGCAGCGCCGGGACTGTGTGGCCGACTGCAAACAGCAACACGAGAGGGTGGAGGAGAGGCTGTCTCTCGTGCAGAGGGGTGGGACGGGCTGTTTCACAGAGCATGCAGCTTCATTCACTCTGCTAAAAAACACACACGCACACTCGCCTATCCCTCGGAAAGCTGTTCTCAGGGCGAAGGGGGAAAAAAAAAACAAGGAGCAGCAGAAGGAGAGGACAGAACGTTTTGCTGAGTAAGTTGCTTAAGATTGTGTCTTTTGCAGATTGTCATGCAGCAAAAGCAAACATGTTTGGATTGCAACTGCAGGTAGAGGAAGCGTACTGTTGACTCTGATCCTTTTTGGTTCTGTTTTAGTAAAACACCAGGCTTTTCCTCACTCTATTTCTGCTCTTCCAGCTCATCCTCAGTTACTTTTCTGCTTGTTTGAGCCGCATGTCTGCTCGCAAATGCGATGGTACAAAGATCTGGCTGTGCAGGATGGGTGTGTGAGGGATGTGAAAACTTCAGCTGGACAACGAAAGCATGCTCAACATAATGCAGCTGGGGTCTGTCTGTTTTTTTTTTTTTTCCTCTCGGCCTGGTTTATTTTCTAGTTCTAGTTCTTCTTCTTGACGTCTAACTCACTCACCCCTTCCCTGCAGCTTCGGTCTCCAGCCCTACTTTGTGTGTCTCATCCTGCTGATCTCACTGTTATCCCAGGTGGTTGGACAGTCAGGAAGAACCGATACCAGGGGAGAGGCCTGAGAGGGACTCTCATCGAATCTTGGAGAGAAATTTCACATCCGGTGAATCGTTCCAAGCTGAGACAACTGAAGGGAGTGTTGGGGGAGGAAGATATCTACCCACTGGGACCAACCTCATAATGTCCCGGAGGAGGTCTACAGGTGATCTGGTGCCCAGGGACATCTCTGAGATCTTAGCCAAGGAGGCGAGGGCTCAGCGTGGACAGAAGAAGTCGGGAGTCTCCCTGGGACAAGCCTTCAGCTGGTTGAGGAAGAGCCGGAGGAAGAAGAACCTCGGCAATGGGGTGAGCCGTAACCCCACCGGGGTGGCGGATAACAAACCGGGACTTCTCAACCACGACGCCGCGAAGGGTCAGTGTCCTCTCATGCCGTAGCTTCTCTGTAAATGCTTCACTTCACTGCAGCTTCAGTGTCATGATGGTGTTGTAAAACTGTGAAGATTCTAAGTGTTGGAAACATTTAAAAATTAAGAAAGGTCGTCATTGGCTAACAAACACAAGGCAAACTTCAACACAAACTCTTCCTGTCGTTAAAGTTACGATGCAGATTTTCAGCATGAAGGTGATAAAACAAATCCAAACCTTTTTTCTCATGGGGTAAGATGGTTTGTTTTTATGTTTTGTCCTAGAGAAACATGCATGTTGGCGTGTGATGGACTGGTGACCTGACCAGGGTGTACCCCGCCTCTCACCCGTTAACCAGCACCCCTCCCAACCTTAATCAGGGTTAAGGGTGTAAGATAACTGATGGATAAATGGAAAAACTTGCACATAAATGATTTCAAGAGGGAAAAAAAATATTTTCAAGGTCACCGTGTTTGGTCTTATGATACCTCTCTACAGGTGCATCTCAATCAATCACAATATTATTGAAAAGTTAATCTACTTCAATATGTCAGTTCACCTATTGAAACGCACTGTCGTATAGATTATAGGTTACTTATGTCTACTGATGTTTTCAGGCCTTTATTTCTGTAAATTATGTTGATTTTCCACTTATAGCTCATGAAAGTATAACATTTAGCATCATTAAATGCTTAATAAGGTACTTTAAGTCAGACAGCTGCATCAGAACGCATGTCAAATTTACTGAGACGTACCCATATTTTTCTTTTTATGGCCCCTTTTGCCATTTTGCACCTTCATTCCAGACTGAAACTTTGTCATTTTCTCTGTTTCTACTTTCATTTCATAAATAATCTGTTAGGTAATTATACACTTTTACTTCTCCCCTCGTTTCCATTGATTATTATTACGATCACTTTGCTTATAAAATATGAAGGTGTGTAGGATCTGGAGAGATAAATACGATGGAGAAAAAGTGCAAAAAGTATTTTAGATTTTGTACCGAAGGTAATAAAATTGTCAAAAACTGGGAGATGGTCTTTTATTTCAGCTCCCATAGGAAGCTCCGAAGCAGATGCTTGCGTTAGCAGTGCTAGCAGCTAACGGTTAGCCAGTAGCAGTATTTTCGCAATGCTGACAACTTATTTTTCACCGAGACGTATCTGCCAGCCTAATGAGGAACACAAGAACTACTGCTTTTTACTTCAAAATAAAAACCTTGAGCAGATTCCTTACTGTATCAGGCTTAAAACATTCATAGTTTATTTAACAGGCTAATTAACAACAACAACAACACAACAACAACAACGAGACAGTGCTTTGCAACTGGCCGCTTTTCAAGTAGCCAAAAAATATATCCATTAAAAAAGATTTTGCTTAAAACACACACACACACACACACACACACACACACACACACAATTTATCTCTTTCTTAACCCTTGTATGTCGAAATGGGGTCCAACCAACCCCACACACGTAAAACCTGTATAATTTTCCATAGACCTCTACGTTTGCCTCAGTCCTCGCACACACAAGGGTTAAATGGTTGGGTGCAAAGCGATCTGTTACGTTTGTATCTCATCACCGTTACTGGCTGACAGGAAGTGCGCCAGTGGAGGTTTTCTCCATTCGCTGAGGGTCTGTCGCAGCTCTTCATTGATGTTCCTGTAGAGTTACTTTTTTCTTTTGTAGATCAGCTATTTTTAAGTCTTTCTTGTTTCTTTGGCAACTTTGTTATGACTTTTCTTTTAATCGCAGCCTTCACGGTGATGATTTATATCTGAGGAATGTGTTGATAAAAGGTAAAGAGGGATTTATTCTTGGTCAAGACATCTGTCTGCACATCTGTATTTTGGCCAGTGACTCACTGATGCGACTCGGGTCTAATCCCCTTTTTTCTGTTTACTGGTGCGTTTGCTTGGTCGGCAGCACAGAGATTACCCACACTCCCCATTTCCTGTTTTTGTTCCATCCCTTTAGTGTTCCCTTTCTCTTTTGTCGTTCTGCGTGCGTGTGTTTGTGTCATTGTTGTGAATTCAGATTCACTCCAGGACTTTTATTGACTTGTCCAACCAAAAAGCCAAACTTCCGAGATTCATTAGTATGCTCAACATTCTGGATGGGTAACAGACAGTGTCTCCTTTAGAAGCCAAAGTTTAACTAATAATAGTGCTAATAAATCCTTAGCAGAGGATGTGGTCAAAGGCTGATGCTGAAAATGTGTGGGAACCATGTTTTTTTGGCATTTTGTGTCAGGGGGGTTTTCCAGCATAAGCCTGAAGAGAAACACATCAAGAGGCACGACAGGCAACAGACGAAAGAGGTCAGAGTCAGATAGGGCAAATTATATTTAGGACTTCCAGCTTGTTCCCTGAAGTGATTTTTAGACTTTGGTGAAGAAACATTGCATTAAAATGCTTGGTTCAACCCGATGAACCTCAGACTTTGTTCACTGCTTTCCTGTCCAACTTAGCTGAGCTTGTACACAGAGAACTGATCTGTATCGCTTCTTTCTTCTCTGTGGTTTTAGGCGACCTGTCTATCCTTACCAATGTTACTACCCCACTCTTGGTGAATCACAAAATTTTCTGGTTTAGTTTAACTAGTCACACCAAGCCCAGTTTAATATTCAACTTGTAAATTCAAGAAATTGCTTTAATAGAACTTCACCGACAGCATAACGTAGGCTAAACAATGTCATACAGAGACAAGAATAGATGAGGAACAAAGTTATTGACATCTATCTACTGGTCTGGTAAAAGTTACCAAGTCATTTCGAAGAGTTGGGAAGACTCTAACGAACCCACAGTAGGAGCCGAAACACATAAATGGTGAAAATTGGAACAGTGGAGAACATTCCCGGGTGTGGCAATCCTTCCAAAGTTACTCCAAGAGTACATCGGCGACTAAAAGTAATATCTAACCCAAAGTATCCAAGGGAAACTTCTGAGGCCAAAACTCCCTCTAACCAAAAAGGAACATAACGTGTTTCCCAAGACTTGTAGGAAAAAACTACATGGACTGATGAGACGGAGGGAGAACGTTTTTAGAATTGCAGCTGGTATAAAACGAACAGCATTTAAGAAAATTAAAAAAAAACACCATGCTAGCATTCAGACATGCCGATAGTATCACGATAGCGTCGGGTTGCCTTTTCTCTTCAGGATCTGGATGACTTGCCATAATTGGTCAGACTATGAATTCTGATTTCCAGCAGAAAACCAAACACAGGAAAGTCAGGTCATCGGTTTGTGAGCATTTCAGAGTGACGTCCTCGTGCAAGCTGTACTTTATCACTACAAAGACGTCCAGACTCAGAGCTGCTTTCGACCATTCATGATCACAAGTGGAGACAACAATACAGCGACGCAGATGTGATTTTTCAAAAATAAAGCCCACAGTGTTGGGCAACAGCCATGCTGTGCATCATTGACACCAATATGCATGAAATCTGTGTCAGAGACTCGCCAAGGCATTTTGTCAAATCATTAATGATGAACAAATCATGTATCTCACCTTCTTACTCTTCTTGTCTGAAATGACATGGAGGAATTTAAAGGTGGCTAACTTAGTGCGAACCAGCCAAGCAACATCATTTTTAATTATTAATATAATTATATTCCTCTACAATGATTTCTGAGTCTTGTTTACTTTTTAAAACCAGTAGCTAGAGATCACTGGACTCAATAGATCATCCCTATGACGTGGCTTAGACACTCTGATGATCAGGGTTGCACCGACTGCAGGTTTGTTCCCAATCACTGATCTTTAAAAAGCTTGACAAGCTAATTTAGATTTTGGCCAATTGCGATTTTTTTTTTTTAAATAATTGACCTTGTGGCCAGTCAGTCTTCTCTTATGACTGAGCAGAAAGAGGACAGTGGCTGATTTTCAGACCTTTGTGGAAGTAGATAAGATCAATGGATTAGATCACATTTGGGTGATCGGTAATCGACCGATCACCCAAAATTAAGGAGGGATGGTGTGCCCCTACTTCTGATGCAGGGCGGTTGCTACATTGCTTAGCAAGACAGGGTATTAAAGGGTTTGGCTCACTGTTCCCTTATCTCAGGCGATTGACCTTTTCATAAAACACAGAGATGTCAAAATGTTGCTCATTCCCAACTGGAAGGGTTTTGAAAAATTGCACACATGTACAGTTTCTTAGCGGCCATCACCAATATCACAATGACACGTTCCCTTTCACCAGAATGTCTTAGACAGAGTTTCTCTAAGTGTGCACTCTGGTCAAGTTTGTATTTTAGACATTTCAACTCTTTCAGGCGCCCTTTTGAGTGTCCGCTATGTTTAAAGGACATTTGATTTCTCTTGCCATGTTGTTACATGAACTAACTAAAATATTCAACTTAATTGTGTTTGTGTTGCTGATTTTCTACTTTTTCAAATCGAATCAGACATTCGTTTCTCCCTGTATCTCTGTAAAGCCAACTTGTTGATCCTCCTCTCAATCCCTTGATTCGCCTCAGAAGCGCCACTCTGCAGTCCGGCTTTGGCCATCAGTTAGACGTTGAAGATCTTGTCCAGTTTGTCCAGTCTGTTTTTACGTGCTGAATTCCTCTCAGCGTGTCAGCATGCGCGTGCACGGCAGCCGGGATGCCAGATTGGGTCCAGAGTTATGCGATGCAGGGGAGAGATTACAACGAATCACAAAGCCCTATTCATCCTAAAGAGGACTCTTAGGGAAGCACTCTCTCAATGCTTTTTTAATTAGAGTAACTTCTCAGAGCAAACACACACACTCACACATGTCTTCAAGCCTCACAGTCTCCATGTTTTCATCAAACTTAATACTTTTTTTTATGGTTTTTTATTTGCATCTGAAAAGTGTTTTGTTCTGCACTTCACGTTAACAGCTGCGGCTGTGAGCGCGGATGTCCCTGCATGAACGGGTGCAACCCTGTATCAGAGGGTGTATCTGTGTTTGTGTGTCAGCGGCATATTGCCGGGGCTTTCGGGCGGCGCCCGCATTCATTACATCACCTCTCCGAGCATAAGGCCCTTAACAGAAAGCGCTGCGACTACCTGCTATGTGACGCATGGCGCTGTTCAGACCCTGAGGTCATTCTCGCAGTCCCACGTGTGTGTCCATGTGCGCAGACATTGTCTCCTGCATGCGTAGAGCCTGCTCCGTGTGTCACAGACCCAGGCCTCGTAAAACTGTGCTGGTAATGCATGCCATTCCTCTTTGCTTGGGTTTTCTTTACATGCATGTGTGTGGCTGCCACATCACAAAACACGGTCGGGGTGTGTAGATTTACAAACTGTAATGCAGATTACAGGGCCTGGCAGAGCAACCGAGCTGCCAACGTCTCATTACACAGACAACATTGTATATAGCTTTTAGTTCTATTACAGGCCACAACTCAGAGCGGCTTTAATACAGTTTGGCAGGCTAAGGGCAGCGACCGAAGTGTGCCGGCGTATACAAGTTTAATGCAACCCCACCATGATGTCCCTGTGCAACCATCATTAACCACACACACACACACACACACACACACACACACACAGTGCAAGCCAATGAGAGAGGTAATTTTACCTGGGTAAGCAGATACCTTCGACCCTCATCCATCACCGCAGACCTGAAGGTGCGGCTCTTAGGTAAATGTCTCCCAGGCAACGACATTGCGAGGAACGCTTTACTGTGGCAGGAATACAGCAAGGCAACAATAAAATCCGAGACATTCATCGTCCTTAAAGGCCAGCTAAACGCAAGACTATCAGGTTTGTATATTGGATTGGAGTAAATCTAAAATACACCCTCATTAGGGTGTGGTACGGCAAATGTCAAAACATCCTGAAAAATGGCTAGAGCCATTTCTATCTAATTCTGAGTGGCCTAACGGCATAAAAATAACTGATTTCTTTGTGTGTGCTTTCGCAAATAAAATACACATTTCAAACTGATCAAATTTACTGTGGCAATGGTTTTTAAATCAAGAGTCTGCATTTACAACTTTCAATCATATCTTTTTTTTATGACTTTTTGATTGCCCTCTTTTGTCTTTATTCAGCTTTGAAAAATCTGATCTAAAATTTGGCTGGTTTGGTTCTTAAATCCGGTTCACATTCAGCCAGAAGTTATACAAATTCACTATTGGTTACCACACTTTTATGTTGTCTAGATAGAACCAATACTTTTTTACATGCCTTTTCAATTAAATTTGTCTGTGGGACTCAAATTAAAAATGTTATGTAATATTTACTCCATACCAGTAGGTGGTGACAACATCATTATAAACTACATAAAATGCAGATGGACGTCCTTAGCAAGGCCAAATCAGTGCTAGGCAAAACAATCTAAAAAGTCTCGTAACATCACTGTAGTTTCTATGATGGCACTTTGTCACTTTTTAAAATAATTTGTGGTTAATCAAGTTGCCAGAGGCTATATATTGTATTGAGAACTAGGGTTGATTAAATGTGCTCCATAGTCATAAAGAACTGTGAAGTAGCGTTTTAGCTTAGCACCAAAAGGAAACTCCAGATTACATTCCTTAGCATTGCTAGCAGCTAATACTTAGCCCAGCTTCGGTATTAAGTTGTGGTATTGGCTACTTCTACTAATTCAAAACTGTAAATGTGTAGCCATTTCTCCCAGTTTTATTAATTTAAACATTAAAAGTACATGTGATTGATTTAATGAGAAACATACTGTCAGAAGTGTCGATAAACAGTTTACACTTTATATTTTTGGCGGCCATATTGAAAAATAAACTTGGAGACTTTAGACTTTCATAGTCGGAATTCTCATTTCATTTCCTTCTTGTTGTATTTTCAGCTCAAAATGCCACGATGTCAAATTTGTCAACAAAACATGCCAACTCGAGAATTACTTCCTTTCACACTTCAAAATAAGAGTCTCAGACATATGACTTCAAGTCCACCCCATTAAATAGCTTATACCTGCTTCATCACACTAAGTCATCCTGATGACAACAGCGTCAGGATGACGCTGAAGTATTTTGACCATGCTGCTCTCCTACTTTTTGTTAGCCTTACTTTTTAATTTACTGCAGAGAAGCCCGTTTCAAAAAGTAAATTTAAACAGATTTTTGTCCACTTTTACCAAAAAGAACCCCAGATGCAAATCAAATAGACATCAATGGCAGTTAACCAAATTCACCCAGCTTTTTCTTTATAAGGTTAGTGATGATGTTTTGTTTCATTGGACATGCAGGATGTTTGAAGTGGTGGAAGAGCAGCTGGAACACATCAGCCTGGACTGAGGGAGTGGGTCTCTGTTTACACTGAGATACACAGTTAATTTCCCCTCAGGACAGTCCGAACGTGTGTGTGTGTGTGTGTGTGTGTGTG